>NC_034593.1:133601788-133618349 GCF_900095145.1 Mus pahari
GGGTTTCTCTGTATAGCCCTGGCTGTCCTGGAACTCACTTTGTAGACCAGGCTGGCCTCGAACTCAGAAATCTGCCTGCCTCTGCCTCCTGAGTGCTGGAGTTATTTTTTTTTAATATTTGTATTTATGTACATGTGTCTGTATTTATTGATGTTACTTGCATGCCAATGCCCAAGTAGACAAGAAGAGGGAACTGGATTGGAGTTGGAGTTACAGGTGACTGTCAACCATTTCACAGAAGTCCTGGGAACCAAACAATGATCCTCTGGAAGACAGCATGCATCCCTAACTGCTGACACAGCTCTTTGTTCCCTGCTAAATTCATTCTTCGTGCTTGTGAACCTTACAGTGGTAAAGATCTAATCCCCGCCCCATCGGTGACTTGTGTTAACATCAGGGTTATCTTACTGGTGTTGATTTTAGATGATGAACTCTCCGGATAGAAATGTCTTTGTATTTAACAGGATCTGTGAGTAGACTATTCTCTTTAGAGAAGTTACTTCCTTGAGATCTTTGTATGATATGTTTCAATCATATTTACTCCTCTCCCCAACCCCTCCCAGATCTTCTCCCTACTCACCCAACTTTTTGTCTTCGTTTTTGTTCTTTTTACATCACCCAAGTCCAGTTTGTGCTCCCCACACGTTCTCGGGCCTGTGGCCTTGTAATGGGCATGGCTGATGCCCAGAGGCTACAGTCTTAAAGAAACCGTATCCCTCTCCTTCCCATTTGCTATCCTTGCCACGATCTCCTCTCCCAGGTGCGGCTTCATGCGGAGGGTACCACTTGCATCCATCCCTCCCTTGATGCCCTCCCATCTTTTCACACATCTGCTAGCTTCTGGAGGCAGCCTCATTGTTAATTAGTCCAGGGCGGCGAATTTCAACATAACCTCAGTTCAGTTTGTTCCCAAATCGAAGGGCATGTGAATTCTTGTCTGTATGGTTGCAGGTCCAAGGGTGGATAGAGAAGCACAGGCCTCCCTCTTTCCACAAACCAGGCAGGAAACTCGTCCTTGGATCTTGTGTTGCGTCTCCTTTATTCTTGTTTGTTTGTTTGTTTGTTTACTTTTTAACGTTTTGTGTAGCACTCGCATTGCAACACCAAGACACGTGGGGTGCAGCGGCGGGGGGGGGGCACAGCTCCTGTACAGTCTGAACCCCCTTTTCCTTTGTGAAACATGGCTGTGACCCCTTGCTTTCCCAGGAACATAAGAGCACAAGGAGGCCGTTTGGTGAGTGTTTGTTTAAAAGGTTCTGAGTTACTCTCCAGTAGTCATCTTCCAGCTTGCCATTTGAGGTACTGGTTTTCATTTGTTTTTTACTAAGTGGTAATAATTTTAATTTGGTTTTGCTTACAAAAATATTTGGCAAAGAAGTGAGACATCCCTGACCCAACAAGGGTTGAAAGAAGATAATCCTTAAATTTCATCTTAAGAGTCTGTGTGTGTGTGTGTGTGTGTGTGTGTGCATGCCCATGCGTGTGAAACCCATAAGTTAACCTCCGGTGTCTTCCTCAATTGCTTTCCACCTGGTTTCTAGCAGAGCTTGGAGCTCATCCGTGGGCTAGACAGGCTGACCAGCAAAACCCAGGATCGTCCTGTTCCCACCTTTCCAGCACGGGGCTTGTGGGTGGGCGAGGCAAGATGGCTTGACTGAAGATCAAACTCAGTCTGAGCTTGTGCACTTGGCCAACTAAGCCATCAGTGGTCCCATTGAATGCACATGATTGAACAGATGGTGAAGTACGTCCGAACCCACACTCTAGAAGTTTCCCAAGTGTCCAAGGTGGCCTAGGAGTGACTTCACAGTATCTTCTCCTCAGCTTATCAGGAAGGCCCACCTGCTAGCATGCTGGGACCCGGAATTTGGATTTTAGGGCAGAGAAGCCTTTTACCCTTGCTTTGCCTTCAGCAAAGGTGGGTCCGTTTTGAAACAGCACATCCGGGACTGTTCACTGCGGGAGGCCAAAAACGACTCCCACGAGAAGCTTGAGCAGGCTTTGTTTCCTGTTGTAACACAAAGGTGACTGTTCTTGGCCTCTGGGGTTGCCTGAACTCTAGAGCAGCTTTGGGGTTCAGGCTTGAGGATATCAGGTTTGGTCCTGGCTGAGAGCCTGCCTCCCACAGGTAGTGTGGGGGTAGGGATATGCTTCCCAGCAGACACCTCAAATAGGTATCTTCCATCATAGAGAGAGAGTCAGAGGAATGAGTTTCAGTCCGGGCATCTTTCTGAGATACGGCTCTCTGTGTAGGGCTCCTAGATGCTACTGTCCCCTTAGGGAACCTTAGGTAGTCTCTCGGAACTGGCTGCCCCCTGGGCACCAGGTCCCCAGCCAAGCTTCAGCAGAGCGCCTCCCTGGACCGCTGGCCCTCTGCCACGCCAATCCGAGCCTGGCCGGCGGGGGGCGCGCTCCCATGGGAACTTGCAGATGCACGGGCCAGGCGGGCTGGCGGGCGGGACCGGGCCGCCCTCCACCTCTCCACCCCTTCGCCCGACCAAAGTTGCCCGGGACTCCCGGCGCGGCGACGCGGACGCTGGAGAGCAGGCGCTCGGCTCTGCCTGCTCCGCGACTTCTGCTGCTGGCTGGCCCGAGCCTGTTTGCCCCGTCGCGCTCCCCCGAGGGCATGCGACAGCGGCGGGACGCTCGGCTCCCGGGCTCGGCGGCGCGGGCGAGCGACAGCGGTGAGTGCGGTGCGCAGCGCGGGATGAGGGGGTTCCCGGAGCCGCTGCCTGCCGGGGTTTTTTTTGAGGGGGTTCTTTGGTTTCTTATCTATTTCTCCAAACTCCCAGGGCGGAACTTTCTCCGCGGTGTGTGGCGTACCCTGCCCTTTCCCACTTCGCGTTTCCCCAGAGCAAAAAGCAATGCAGATGCAAAAGCCCGGCTACTTCGGCCTCGGCTTGTGACTGATGGGCCCGGGAGCACGGACGCCTGACTCCATCGCGCCAAGCTTTGCAAGGGCGCTTCTTTCCAAACTCTGGGAAATTATAGGGTGATGGGAAACGGGTTCTCCCCGGGATCCCTGGGAGGTGACATTTCCCACGTTGCAGTTAGTTTCACCGGTGTGGTGGTCTGTTGGTAAAATCTCGAGGCGAGTGCGTGCGTCTCAAGATTTGGAAAATAGTTACCATGACCAGCTCCAAACGCTATCAGAGTTGTGCGGGATGAGCCAAAGGTCTCCTGATCTCCCACATCACCGGCCACAATAGTGCTTTGTTTTGTAGCAGTTTCTTCATTGCCTTCTCTGTGCGAGTTGCAGCTATCAGAGCTGCTTAGAATTTTCTCAGGCTTTGTGATTTGAGGACTGGCTGAATCTTGGAAACAATATAGTTTTATTAATGGGACCATGGGCACGGCCCTCCAAAGCACTTAGAGGTTAATTTGTAAATGGGATGATTTTCCCTAAATGCTTCATAATTTGCTCCTGCCATTGTACAGTTTTCTCCTGCCCAACTCTTGATCTTGGAACGTCACATTAGCAGCAAGACTCGGCTCTTCGGGGCTGCTTCTTGTAATTTGTAAGTCTGAGGACAAAGTGAATATTAGACCTAGCCAAACTCCTTTTTGTGAGTGTGTGAAAGTTGAGCGCATGCCCAGTCTTCACTTAATGCCCCGCGATTGAATTGCTAAAGAGAGTTCTTGGGTTTACTCAAAGATTTGAATCCAGTGGACAAGTGATTAGAATTTCCCTCCCTGCTCCCACCAGAAGGGACTCCATTAGAACAGCCTCCATTCCGTTAATACTGTTTGTCTAAGCAAACTGAGCCATTCTTTAAACAAAACAAAACAAACTCTAACCAGCAAGTACTGCCTGTTAGGTGGGCCCTATACCTTGAGAACCTGTGACTGGACATCTAACCATGGGACAAAACTTACACCGCTTGTCACGACCATACAGTTCCTGAAATAGATTGCTTAGGAGATCTTTTCCTATTATATTTTTTATTCTTTAGCATTATTCAAAACCTTGATTCTTCTCTTTGATCTAGAGAGGGATACCACTCTTCTATGTCTTGCTGAATGCATTCAGCAAATGTAAGGCTTCATATCAGATCAGTTCTAATTTGGTCTGGCAGTTCTTTAAGATGTTTAATAAAAGCTTATTTACATAAATTCTCATTCATGAAAACATTAAATATGAGATGATTTTTCGGGTAACTTCATCTGAACTGGAGATGTTACAATGTTAATCTCTCTCTCTCTCTCTCTCTCTCTCTCTCTCTCTCTCTCTCTCTCTCTCTCAAAGTCCAACACTCATGCCTAAGGGTGGCTTGCTTCTTCCCTAAGCTCTCCATCTTCCTCCTATGGATCAGCATCCATCATACCCTTCCTCTTGCTTCTTTGGGCTGGGACAGGGGTAAATCATTATAACTCGAGTGTGACTTGATATAACTCAGATGACCTGTTAGCCACTCTGCTCAGCATCTACATTAGTTCAGATGCTTTCTGTCTTGTGATTATGCCCAACAGAGGGGTTAAGTCTAATTGTAAACTTCTAAATGGCTCAGATGAGGTTCATGGCCTTACTAATGTGGCATATGGGGGAGACCAAGGCTTTCCAGCCAGCCCTGCTTTGTGCTCCAAGTCTCCTTGTTTGACTTCCCTAGGCCTTAATTCGCTCATCTGTAAAACTGAAGATTACACTAAACTCTGAAGATTAAAAGAGAAGACAGGAGGGTCCTTCACATACAGAGAGTACCAAAGTGGAGGGTGCCCTTTTCCCCTCCTAAACATTAAAGACCTGACATTCACGCAAACCCAGCCATGCTTGTCCATTGTTCGAAACAGAGTGTGCAGAGATTCCAACCCACAGGTGACTTAAGCGTGCACACTTCCCTCATGCGTTGCCTTCCTTCCTGGATGAGGACCTTGGATTATTCCCCTTTTTCTTCACTGCTGAGATCATAGGCTTGACAGGAAGTTGTGGAGGGAGATTTATGTTGTCTTATGATTTGAGAGCATAGCCCATTATGATGATAGGATCAGGAACAGATCTGCTTGCACACATTGGGGGGATCAGGACACAGAGAAGGGGCAAGAAACATGACGATAAACCTCAAGGGTCCTCCCTCAGGAACCAACTTCCTCCAGTGAGGTCTTGTCCCCCACAGCCCCAGTACCTATGGGAGACATTTCATCTCTCACCTACAACAGGCCTGCCCCATCTGTCTAGTGCTCTCTCTAAGCACCAAGAAGCCTTCTCCTCTCAGTCTTGATGATGTATCATCCTTACTTCTCTTGGGTGAGAGGAGGTAGTGAAGATGGGGAATTATCCCCATAACCACCTAACACTGCAGTTCTCAATCTGTGTGTCAAGATCCTGTTGGATGGTTGAATGACCTTTTTACAGGGGTCACCTGAGACCATCTGCATATCAGATAGTTACATTGCAATTTATAACAGTAGCAAAACCACAGTTATAAAGTAGCAATGAAAATAAATATGGTCAGGGGTCGCCACAACACGAGGAACTTTATTAAAGGGTTGCAGCACTGGGAAGGCTGAGAACCACTGGACTAGAGCATGTGCTTTGTACGAGATGGGCTAGATGTGTCTGGGATACGAGAGCCCTGGGTTCTTACGGAAGCCCCATCATCTCTGTGGGATCTATGATTTTAAATGTATGACTTGTCATTTTTTTAGTTGGCTTGATAATTTACGTGATGGGGATTATAATTCCTTGTCCCTTTACCTTCCTGGGTTAGTGATAGGGTCCTGTTAAGTCTTCTTGTACTCTGAGAGGGGCCTTGAACTAGGGAATTAAAGAGGCAGGACATCCAGATGTGGACCATCCCAGGCAGATTCACTCAGCCGCTGGCTACTTGAGTATCACGACATTCCTGTCTTCAGGACCAAGTGGACATCGTTGCCCTCTCTCCCCTGGCCTCTCTTCTGTTCTTTGAGGTCACATTAGACTTCAGGTTGGGAATTGTAAGCAGAGCTTAAGAAACTGCCCTGAATAGGAAGTTAATTGCTGAACCGAGATTACCTAACCACATGCAAGAGGAGGCACAGAGCAAAGTTCCAAGACTCTTTAAAGTGAAAGACCATGGGTCACCTCACCTCTCGCCTCAGTGGATAAACCCCAGGAGCCAGCTACCCTCTTAAGACCAGGAAGAGAATGGGAACAGAAGTTTAGACAGGGTAGACGTGGAAACGGGGCCCCGATGCCTTGAGTTTTTTAAGGCTCACTCTGCAAAGTGATCGCAGGACCGGAGTCTGGTCCTTGGTTATTTATGTCTTTCAGTCAGAAAGACTCCACAGAACCAGGAGTCGTGAGAGTAGTTTTGCCTGAGGGAAAGGTTCCTACATCCTGGGTCGTAGCCATCGCCTCATCACCGTCCTCTTCCTTCTTCATCCCCGATCTGGTTTGGCTGTGTAACTCCTGCTTGTCCTGTTTGCCTACGTTCTGTCCCATGCCTCCTGATATCACCCCCGTTCTCACAGGTCTTATCTCCCTTCATCAGACATGACAGGCTGTCTGCTACCCACCAGAACAGCCAGCCTTATTCTTCCCTAAGATGGCGAGGCAGGCTCTCTGTTTGCTCATCTGACAGTCTTGTGTCTCTATTGTTCCTGAGGCACTAGGCTGGCTTCTTCTAGGCCTGGCTTTGATGCAGCCATTTGCTGACTTGTGGAGTTATAAATGGATGTCTTGGCCAGTGGCAGGGAAATGGAATATGGATGCCATATAGTCGTGAAGAAGCATGTCGGGTTGCCCAAAGGCCTTCCAAGCAAATGTGCAGTCTTAGTAAAAGAAGTGAAAGTGCTTCATGAGTGAAACTTTAAGGCAATCCCTTGGCCTTGCTTCAAGACTCAAGTCTTGACTGCTAGTGAAGGTGTTGCAGAATAAAACTCCATTCTCGGGCTCTTACCACAGAGCATGCGTGCGTGCAGCCATCCTGTCTCATCTCTGGGATTGTGACCTTGATCACCGTTTTATTTTGTGTCTGCCAGGTTGTCCTACCTTAAACCAGCCTGTTTTCCTTTCTGAGTTTATTACTGTTTATTGGGAAGGATTCTTGACTCTGTTCACGGGCTCTTCCTCACTGACTGTCCACATTGAGAGTTGTCTTGCACCCCCCAATGGCTTCTGCAAGAGTGAGTCAGGACTGTGAGGGTTGCCAGGGGTGGTTCATCCTTCCCACCACACCTCCATGAGTAAGTCAGCATTCTCCTGTGAGGAGGAATGTGCCTTCTCATACTTGCACTCATGCACAGTAGGAAACACTCAGGAGACTCCTTTTGTATTCAGCATGTTGAAATCTTACTTTTGTGTTTTTCTTGATATTGATATTGAACTCACTGGAAATTCTGTGGTGCTTGGTTTTGCATTTTTGTCATTTATGGAGCCGTATTTCCTTCCTTCCATTTTTTGCTAGTTCATCTTGTACTTTCTCTAAACTAGTCTATCCTTTCTTTTAGTAGATGTTGTTTTCTTCCTTTAAGGTTTTGGTGTGACATTTTGGTATACTTACCTCAATACACATAGTACATTATAAAATGATGTCTATGGTTAAGCAAACTAACATACTTTCATCTCATAGAGTTGTATATGCATGTGGGGGTATATGTGTGTGCACGTGTGTGTGTGCATGTGTGTGTGAAAAGCACCTAAGATCTGCCTTCTTGGCAAATTACCTCTAGACATTACAATATTCCTGAGAATAGCCTTCAGCCGTGCCCAATAGGTGGGAGGCCGTGGGAATGGGGACAGTACAAAGTGACTGGATGTCAGGGGAATGAGCCTAGTAATTCAGTGTGTAATGGGAGAAGAGTTGGAAGACATATGCAAAGCTTATGTTCCCCTTCTTGCCTGGCTTGTGATGGCTTCTATAATTCTCACACACTTCTATAACACACACATACCTCAATATTTGGCCATGTGCTATAAAATGACAGTTGTAACGTAAGACCCAAGAAGAATCTTCCTTTTCCCTTTGTGTACGTGTGCAGAGCTTCTCTGGCAATTGGAGAGTGGATCGCTGTTATCATGAATGTTTCTTCTTGTTTGCCTAGAGCAACCAGTCTCCCTGTCATGAAGGACCCTTTCCTGACGGACTACTCTGTGTCCATCTCCTTCCGTGGTTCCGTGGCTCTCAACTACAGCCCACGCCTGTGCGCTGGCCTGCATGTGCCGTGTGCTGCATCCTTAGTCATTCACAGTGTCTCTAAATGTCTTGGGATTTCTCTGGGAGGAGGATAGAATTAGCACTAGCCGAAGCCTACTTTCCGAGGGAATTTATAGTTTTAGAAATGTCTTTGCATGGGTGGGATGAGAGGAGTCACCCAGTGATCCCAGTGAGTGGGTGATTTCTATGAGTCCTGGATCCTGCCCACCATACGCCCTCGGCTCTCCATGAGTTCAGATCCCAGCATCAACCAGAGGAAAGCCAAAGAAGGCAGAAAGTTACATTTCTATGGAGAGGCCCCAGGAGTTTTCCGGTTCATTTCTATTTTAATTTATCCTTGTCAGATAACTGAAGTGTCTTGCCTTGTAAAAGTTAATCATTTCTTGTACCGGACAAATGTAAACTCTCTTCCAAGCTTGCTCTGAAATAGGAACAGTAGCTAATTACTACTGTTTTCTGTAATGCGTTTAATTTCATTTTGACATTTCCATTTTGTCAAAAAAGCTTTTCCCAAGAAACTCTGGGCAAATTTTTAATGCACTTATATAAAACTGAAAAGATGCGCTTATATAAAACTGATTTTTTTTTTTTATCACAAGCAGATCATATTTCTTCTGGAATCAGTAAAAAGCCCGAGGAAGGCAGTAACATCATTATAGAGAACAATTCTGTGTATTCTATTTCTTATATGAGGAGAAAATTGGCTAAAACAAGAGGCTTTGGAGGTTAGTACAGTGAAGGGAGTCAGAAAGTGGGGAGACGGTCAGAGTGAATTATTGCCCTATTTGTAGCCTGTCTCTTGAACCAGTGTCTCCCAGTGTGATCAGAGGGGAGGGGACAGGAACTCACTGATAAGCAGCTCCAATGCTGTGACAGAAGGGGTCAGTAAAAGCTTGAATTTTGTGTCCTGATAGCCCTGCAGTAACTGGGGGTGTCAAGGGTTGAAATGCCTCTGATACACCCCACCCATCAAGCACCATCTCTTAGTGACACAGTACACTGTGGAGCACAGATTTCACAGATAGCTGGAAGCCATGTGGACTGCCTGACTGTGGGAGAGGCCATCATACTACATAGGTCTAGCCTAAAAAAACCGTCCAAATTCACAATTTCAAATTCACATTTGCTATGGAATGGGCATCATTTTGTACTATCATAAAGTTAAAAAAAAAAAAATTCCTAAATGCACTCACTGTAAGTTAGGAACTGTCTGCAGTTAGAGGGCTAAACATCAGGGATTCAGGCAGCCGGCTGCAAAGTCTCTTTCTTCTCCGGTAGCCACCCAGAGCTTTATTTTTTCACTGGTGACAACAAAGTATCAACTGGGCTCTGAACAAAGCAGGCAGGAGAGGTGGCTGTTCTGACTGCCAGCCCCTACCCCATCCAAGAGTCACAGCAAATTGATCCCTTTGTTTTTCCTCCCTGACACTCTCTTTTGAACCCACCCCTCACCTCCACCGCCAGCCTTGGGGGTCTCTTGACTCTGAATTTTCTAGACTTTGAAGGGAACGGGACTGTGTATCAACGTGACGTTCACTTCATCCCCATAACAGCCCATGCTCCATTTTGTCTCTCTTCACTAACCAAAACACTGAGCCTCCAGAAGGACTCTCTGTATTTAGGTCCTGCTGTTGATAGCAGCAATCAAGTCAACGGAGTGTGAGGATGTTTTAAATACATTGAATCTCCCAATAGCCTTAGGAAGAAGGCTTTCTTATTGTCTCCATTTTGCAGATGGGCAAATAAAGGCACAAAGAAGCCCGGTGGCTTTCTAATTGATAAGCAAGGCTTCCAAGAGGCTGACTGGTTCCATATGCCATGCTCACTGGCAATGTGCATAGTGCTATTTGTCAATGAACTTTCCCCCACTTTATATCCTTGTTACATTCGTCAAACCCTCGTTGAATGTTATGCAGACACTTATTTCTGGACTCCCATTTCTGTTCCATTGATCTTTATGTTTGTCTTTTGCCAGTCCTGTACCATTTTAGTTACGGTAGCTTTGTATTATAGTTTGAAATAAGAAAGTGTGACTTCTCTAACTTTGATCTTTCCTAAAATCATTTGAGTATTTAGCAATTTCATATGAGTTTCAAAGGTTTTGTTTTGTTTTGTTTCTGAATTGAATCTGTTAACCACTTTGAGTGGTCTAGAGCATTCTAACAAGTTTAAGTGTCTGACCCATGAGTATGAGGGTTTTTTTTTTTTTTTCCATTTCTTACCTGTGCCTTCTTTAATGTCTCCCAATAGTGCTCTACTGTCTCTGTGAACAAGCTTCTGCGTCTTTGGCTGTGCTTATTTCTTGGTGTTTGGCTCTGTTGTGATGATATTATGAATGTAATTGCTTTCCTAATCTTTGTTGTGATTGTTCACTGTGAGTGTATGGAAATGAACGCTTTGCATGGCTAACTTCTGCTTTTCAGCCTGACAAGTGTATTCGTTTATTCATTCTGAGATGCATCGACTCTGTAAAGTTCTCTACACAAAAGATGTCACCGTCTGTGAACAAAGGCAGCTGTACCTCCCCCGTTGAGATCCCTACATCTTTTGGTTTTCCTCATCAGTCTTCTTGTGGGTGTGCTTTTGTGCTGGGTTCTGGAAGCGTTGCTTTGATTTGGTCCTTTTGGTACCTTGTGTGCTTTTAAAAAGTAATGCCAGTTTTTGAGAAAAAGGAAGGGGCAATGGATAGATGAGCAGATGTTGGACAGAGCCATTTCTAGGAGGAGCCTACCTCTGATGCAGGGTCAGCTGACAGCTCTTCACTATCCTGCCCCCCTTGCCTTGTGAGGACTATCCAGCACCTGCCACCCCTTCTCTAATCCACTCCAAATACCAGTGCTTCCTTTTCTTGTATTGGGTGGTGAACTTGTACCATGGAGAAGAAATGAAAAACAAAAACAAAAACAAAAACAAAACCAGTTACAGCTCACACCCAAGACACTCGGGGACAAGTAGCAGCAGCAGGGACCTGCAGATGCTCAGCAGGAATTATGAGCTCCCCCAGCAGAAGAGTGAACTGTGAAGGTGGCCTTCCAGAGTCCAGACTCTGACCTGGATGCTCTCTGGCCACATCTAATGTGAGTGTTAAAAACCACGTGGCCCATGTCAGAGGACAGGCATAATGAGCCTTAACCAGATGCAGCTGTGGCTTTCTTGCCAATACAATTTTCTTGTGGTTTTGTTGTTGTTGTTGTTGTTGTTGTTTCTTTTGCTTCTAGTGAATTCTACGTGCTAGCTACCACATGTGAGTTCCGTGCTGGATCAAGTTCCCCAGCATTCCTATTTTCTGGCTCGGATGCTTACGCATACCCTATCTCTCCCATTCTCCCGTCAGCATCTACTTTGAGGTTTTCTGAGATGTGGACATGGGAGGGATGATGCACCCTGACTCTAATCCACTACAAGCCTTTCTCCCCCTGGTCCCACTGGAGCATCTAAAAGGCCTTGTAATGACCATGAGTGCTTCGTGAAAATTCCCACTCTTTGAGGTTAGAGAAGCAGCCATGTTTTCCAATACTCCGAGGCCCTCGGCTGCTGGATGCTTTTCTACCTTTGCTCACAGACATGTCTCACCTGAGATCATCTCTCTCTGGTAGTACATTACTAAGAGGCACAAGGAGCAGCCACGCCCTCAAACTCTGCTTCTTTCTAATCCATCATCTGAAGCCGCAAACAAGGATGTCTCAAGTGTGGTGACCTGAATAAAAACAGAAGTTTTATCCTCCTTTTGGTCTTGTTCAGAGCCATTCAGTACTGTTGCAAGTTCAAACTTAAGGGCATTGCTTATCAAATCTGTTTAAAAGGGGGAGGTGTGGCCCAATGGTAACAAGCTTGCCTAGCCTTTGCAAGGCACTGGGTTAAGAAAAAGGAAAAGAAAGGAAAGGAAAGGAAAGGAAAGGAAAGGAAAGGAAAGGAAAGGAAAGGAAAGGAAAGGAAAGGAAAGNGGAAAGGAAAGGAAAGGAAAGGAAAGGAAAGGAAAGGAAAGGGAAAAGGAAAAGGAAAAGGAAAAGGAAAAGGAAAAGGAAAAGGAAAAGGAAAAGGAAAAAAGAAAGCATTTCTGCCGAAGGTCAGTGAACTTTCAGAGACTCTACCTGCCGAACCTGCATTTTTATTTTGTGACATCAAGTTGCTGTATTTTTAAGTATTTATTCTCAGCTTCTGTATTTGTTTTGTCTTCATGGACAAGAGTCCATGGTTGTATTCATGTCATGGGTGTCTCAGGGTTTTGTCTTTACTTCTCTGTTCCTTGCTGGGCCAAGGTAGGGAAGAGGTGAGAGAAATTCATGCCAGCTTTGGGTTTCGGGGTTGATTATGCAGAGCATGGTTCCCATATGGTTCCCATATGCTCACGTAGTCACCCAGCTACAAAGGAGGCTGGGAGATCAAGGCAGGTAGGGTCTGCGAGTTACAACTTTGCAAGAAACAAAACAAAACAAACACCGTGGGCTAGGGAGACGCTGTGTTAGTAAAGAGATTGCCTTGAGTTCCTGAAGACTTGAGTTGGATCCCAGAACCTCTGTAAAAAGTGAGAGTCCCTGTTTAAAACAATATGTGGAGAGATTCCTGATTCTAGATCGTCTGCATGTACCTGCAGATGAATACACCATGTTCCACACGAAAGCACTTGTGTGCCCGCGTGCACGCGCACACCCACACCCACACCCACACACATGTGTGAAAGATAAAGCACAATTTGATAGTTGTGCTGTGGAGGCTAAAGCTAAACAATAATTCAAAGAGACAAGATTAGAGTAATCTATAGTTAGGAGCAGAGGCATTAGAAATGCCCGATAGCTTAGTATCCATCATGCAGAATAGGAGGCTTCTTAGCAATGGAGAATGGGGTCCCGCTAGACCTTTCAAGCAACCTGATGGTTGGGTGGCACATTGTGTAGTGAGGTTAATAATGAGAAGTTCAAGTGAGAGGCTGAGATCCATTCTTAGAGGAAGTCCAGGAAACAGATATCTAGGGAGGGAACTAAGTTAGGATCCACAAGGTTATGTCAGAGTGCCAGGCAAGGGACAAGTCCAGACCCCTGGAATACTGTAGTAGTTGGGACCCTCGTAGACATGTCAGACAGTGTGTACCATATGTCTCAGTACACCATGTATGACACCCACAAATGTCAGAAGAGGGCATCAGATCCCCTGGAACTGGAGTTAGAGATGGTTATGAGCCACCATGCCAGTGTTAAGAATCAAACCCAGATCCTTTGGCAGTGCAGCCAGTGCTTTTGACCGCTGAGCCATCTCTCCAGCCTGTACAATCATCTTTTCGTGGAAGGGAGTCAAAGGCAAAAGAAGAGAGGCTGAAAAACCAAGTCCAAGGCTATCTATAGCTCAAGGCTGGTGGAAAAACAGAAGACCAAATGTGGAGGAGAGTGTGGAAAACGCAGGAGAGCCCTGTCGTAGGCCAAGCATGGGGGTGTCAAGTAGACGCCATCCACTGTCAGCTTTGGCCCATGAAAGGAAGGCTGGGGACGGGAATTGGGCATTCTTCAGACCAAATGCATTACAAAATCTGTGCATGTTCCTAAATAGATTTTGTGTTTGTGTTTCTATGTGGAAGACAGGACACCAGCTCTGCTTTCAGTAACCTTTGACATGGGGTCAGAGATGTGAATATTCAGTGGAGAATGTTGGCGGCCTTGGGGCGGGGGGCAGTCCTGTATTTCTCAGCCTGCCAGTCTGTTCTAAGCATGAGGTACCCAGTCATCTACCACAGGACAGGTAGTCTCCATCTCGCTTCTTTCCAACCAACGGACACTCAACAACATAGCTAAACATTTGTTGGACATCTATTACTCTACACTGTGCTAACCATTAGGGGCACAAATGATGTCTGTACCCCAAGACACTCAGGATCTGATGCTGAAGACAGACACATAGGCAGGAAATGCTTACCCTGCATAGTTTTGAAAGACTTCTTGACACACTGGTTAAAAGAGTCTAAAACTAGAAACTAAAAGGAATCCACACTCTGGGCTGCAGAGGAGGTGCCATTGGTAAAGGTGCTTTGCAACATAAGGATGTGAGCTCGGCTCCAAGACTCTGCATAAAAATACTGTGCATAGTGGCATGACCTCGTAATCCCAGCACGGGCCCAGCACCAGGGCAGCAGACTCGGGGCTCATTGGCCACCCATCCCAGCTTAACTGTTAATCAGAGACCTTTCCTTAAAGGATGTGGATGGTGTATCTAAGTATGACGACCGAGGTTGTCCGACAGCCTCCACTTGCACGAATGTACTGGAATGTGGTGGTAACAAAGTAGCAACTGGCAGGGGATCAACTGACTCAGTAGCAACTGACTCAGCAGGAATTCACAAGAAGGGATAGGGCATTCTGATTCAGTAAGGAGCGGCTAACACTTGGGCAAGGTTGTCCCATGAGAGGGCTGCCTGGTAGTAAGTGAGCCAGCACATCGGCAGCAGGAGCTTCCCTGTCAGGGATGGAGATGTGTTTGGTGCTAAAAGTGTCCTCCCTGGGACCTCTGAAGCCTCAGTCAGAACCGTTTGCTGCTGCAGCTGCATTGGCTCCAAGTGTTCCTTTCTATGCAGAGACTGCTGTTGATTACCTGGGTGGACGAGCCTTCCAGAAGCCAGAAGGAGTCACTGCAGACCACCCGTGACCTGACACTGGGCAACGTGGGATAAACCCTGCAGAGCAAGGGACTCCTGAACGTCCTCTGGAGACTACATGAGGGAATGTGGCACAGTTAGATGACAATAAAAAGGTCTGGACCACAAATTTGCCTGTTGCAGACTTTACACTAAGAGGAAATACAACTTCCTTCTCATGGGAAATCATTGATGTTAAGACTGCTACATGAAAGTTTTTTAAAATATCCTATATAGACAAAAAAATCTTTGGTTATGAAATGTATTTCCTTCTGTATGACTGTGTACGCTTTTAATTTTTATATTCCCAACTCCTTTGAACAGTGAAGCCACCGAAATGTGAATATATAGTGATCTAAAGATTGTCGTAGGAGTTGCATATAAATAATACTAATTTGAAACATTTGACTAGCATTAAAAAGTGAGAGTCAAAGGTCAAAACCTATCTCTGCTAGCTTAATGAATTAGATACAGATTACAGTTTCATAATAAAGTAAACACAATTAAAGATTTACATTACATTTGGATAAACAAAGTCAGGGAATTTGTTGATCATATAAAATCCACGTATTTTTCTCTCTTTACTGTGTTTCTGCTGCTTCCTGTTTAATCAAGGGCCTTAAGACAGTCCTCAGTCATCAGGGACATCTGGGGAACAATGGCTTTGATTACTGCTGTTTAATAAACAAGTTCAAGGGCAGAAGCTGTGGTGTGTACCAAATGCTGTAAGTCCGCCCACTCCCTAGGGAGAGATGGTGGTAGACGAACTTCCTGACACATCTCACGCTACCCTCTCTGCCTAAAGGAATCTGCAGGCTCGTCTGATTCCATAACTTGTTTATTCTGCTTAGTCTGGCCTGCAGTTTGCCCTGAATGACACCATCTCTCAGTTCATGTTGACTTGGGCATGTCAGCTTCTGTGAGAAAGAGGGGGAGGGGGTGGGGTGGGAGAGAGACAGACAGAGACAGACACAGAGAGAGAGAGAGACACAGGCAGGCAGACAGACAGACAGAGGGAGAGGGAGCACACACAGGTTAAGTCAGAAGATAACTCTTCAGTGTCATCCTTAGAATGTTCTCTACAGTTTTGGGAGGACATGGCCTCTCATTAGCCTGGTTAAGCCCATGAGTCACAGGGATTTCCCTGTCTCCTCCTCCCCAACTCTGCGATGACAAGCATACACTACTTCACTCGGAGGTATATGAGTCTTCCGTGAGTTCTGGGTATCAAATCTATGTTTGCAAGCACTTGACTGAGTTATTCCCCTTAGCTGCAGTTTCTTGTTTGATTGAGGATTTCCCTGGACACACCAGGTGGTCCTCTGTGTGGCCACTCCCCTGAGACCTCACAGACTGTGCAGAAAACGGATGGAGACTGCTGCTGGTAAGGGGCACAGGTCTGCGCCAGAATAACTTTAGGTGTCCCAGTTGAAGATACAGTCTTAGTAACAGATGAGGGCTCAGGTGACTGAAGAGAAATGATGGGGTGTCTATGAGGAAATGAGGAGCTAGATCTGCGGCAGCCTTCCCTTTAGCAAACACCCCTACAGTGAAACACACTGGCTTTATCTAAGATTATCAAGGTTATCTACTATTATTCCATTACCGACATGATCAGCTTATGTGTAAGCTCTGACAAATGACTACTTCCCTGTTTATTTTACCATGGCAGGGGCCAAACAGGCCTTCTCAGCTTATTAATCCCAGCACTTGGGAGGCAGAGACAGGCGGATTTCTGAGTTCGAGGCCAGCCTGGTCTACAGAGTGAGTTCCAGGACAGCCAGGGCTACACAGAGAAACCCTGTCTCGA
>NC_034593.1:133619904-133656791 GCF_900095145.1 Mus pahari
TGCCTTCCTAAATGTACCTTCTCGATGGAGAGAGCAGCCAGGACCCCAGCTAGATTGTCAGATGGTGAGAAATGGTATAAATCAGAGGGTGGGGCAAATGGCCCGAGTGCAGCATCGGCTGCTCCCGCTTAGAGAGCTGTGAGGGAGGACTGTCTGATGAAGTGATCTTTGCACAGGAATGAGGTAGGAATATGAGCCCTGTGAGGAAAGAGGCAGCGGCAGAGACGGGGCAGCAAGTGCAGAGGCCTAGAAGGTAATGGCTCATGTGAGCCCCAGGGATTACAGGTGCTTTTAAATCATTCTTGCTGTCCTGATTTGCCATTAGCATTAATTATTGAATTCACTAAACAACCGAGATGACCTATGTTGGCATTCCTAAGGTAGCAGCGAAACTAAGATTTGAATCCCACCTAGATGAGGTTTCTAATGAGGAAAGGGTTGTTCTATGTTTGTGGGCCACGGAGAGAGAAAATGCAGACAGCAACTCACCCCATCTTCTCTGTACCGAGTTTCCTTCTGGAAGAGGGGTGTGTTCCCGAAAAGCCAGGCAACAACTTGTCTCTTAAGAAGTAGCTGGAAATAAAAGACTTGCGTGGTTTTCTGACGGCTTCATTTCCATAATTGTTTCCACATTCCGAGTTGCCTGGTTATCGGGTTTTTTTTTTTTACAAGTTGGGGAGAATCTAAATGAGAGCTTTGCCAGTGAAGTTTTCATTTGGATTCCGCATATAGACTTTCCAAACCACCATTTTATGAAGTCTGACATTACTGGAGTTTGAAGTTGTGGTCATTGCTCCAACGTTTGGTGTCTCCTGTGGGTCTGGGTCGGAACTTCTAAATCTTCTAACCCTTTGGTATAAAAACAAATGGCAGCTGAAATGTCTCATAAATAAAAGTTAGCGTTGTCCATGCGACCATATCGCTTCCTGCGTACTGTAAAAATCAAACATGTATTTTTTAATGTCCTTTTCCCTCCATCCCAAGACTGTTTTAAAAGACGAGGGAACCAAAGGCTGTGTGTGTGTGTGTGTGTGTGTGTGTGTGTGTGTGTGTGCATTCTTCCAGGGCCCAGGGGTGTGTCAAAACAACAGAAAATGCATGCCTTCCTAAATGTACCTTCTCAATGGAAAGAGCAGCCAGGACCCCAGCTATATTGTCAGAGGTGAGAAATGGTATAAATCAGAGGGTGGGGCAAATGGCCTGAGTGCAGCATCCGGTTGCTCCGGCTTAGAGAGCTGTGCACATTTTAGAATGTCCGTCTGTGTTCTATACTGTGTGGCAGTCTTTGAACATGAATTCATCATCTTTTTCAGTAACATGGTCGTTACCATAAGGCTTAACTGGGATTCGCAGTTCTGCCTGGTGCTTTTGGCTAAGGGGAGGAAGCCCAGCGTAGTGTGGGCTTCTGGGAAAGCTGCCCAAGTAGAGACATCTGCTTCTCAGCCGTGTGACCTCCAGCAGGTGCTTGTGTTTCCTCTTCCGAAAAATGGCTGCGCATCCTGTTGGGAAGGTGAAGTGTAGCGACCCATGTGAAATGCTTAGTCTAGCGCTTGGCCCAGGGCACACATTAATATTAGTAATTAAATTAGACCACGGTGCAGGTATTAACTCACTGAGAACATGCAGTTAATAAGTGATGGAGCTCCCTGGCCGAGCTTGGTGGCTGCTGTGTGAGGTGGTAAAGACGCCTCACTCAGACTTTTCAATTAAGGGGAGGGGCCATAGCAGATCACCCATTCATTGATCAAATCCACCACTACCAGGCTGAGCATAATAGATCACTACTCTGTCAGAGCAGAACAGACTGGAATGGGAGCTGGAGACCAATGATCCCATTAACATGGAAGAAAGTTCTAGGCATCCAATAGGCTTCAGGCTGTCTGTGCATATGTCTGTGCATATGGCCCTAACATTCCCAAGCCATGGCAAGTCAAATTATTCAGAGATACCTTGCAGAGAGCACTTTAGGAGCAAAATGACTTATTCACTTGTTTGGAATCACAGAATTGTGTTGTAAGTCTGAGAGAGGTCAAGAAGAGCTCAGTTGGCCATTAGTTAGGAACTGATGAGGATTTTTGGTGATTTCCAGCTTAGAGAACATGATCATGCATGGTTCATCTGCACTGGGAACCAGCAGGAAACTTGGAAGCGAGTGCAGGCGATGGGGTCGTGGTGACAAGGAAGCCTTCACGATGGAAGGTGGTGTCCGGATGCAGTTGTCTGCATAGACAGTCTTACGGTGACTGAAAAGCCCTCATTGAGCAGAGTTGGGGAATGCTGGCTGAGTCACAGGTTTCCAAGACTTTCCCTATGAACACTAAGCTGATTTTTCAGAGCAATGGATGTACAACTGAAAGCAGAATGAACACAAAATTTGTGAACTCTTGTTTAAGTCTTTACATGTCACTGGGTAGTGGTGAAGCATGCTTTAATCTCAGTACCCAGGAGGGAGAGGCAGGCGGCTTCTCTGAGTTCGAGGCCTGAGTTCCAGGACAGCTAGAACTGACGAAGAAATCCTATGTCATAGATAGATGGATGGGTGGATGGGTGGGTAGATGGATGGATAGATAGATGAAATAGAAAAATAGTATTTTTAAAAATGACCCATAATTCTGTCTTTTAAATTAGCTGTTTAGATTTTAGAATTGTGTGTTTATGTTTGTATGCATGCAATTGTTTTATTGTTGTTGTTGTTGTTATTTTGGTTTGGTTTTAGTTTTTTGGGGTTTTTTTTTTTTTTTTTTTTTTTTTTTTTTTTTTTTTTGGTTTTTTGAGACAGGATTTCCCTGTGTAGCCCTGGCTGTCCTGGAACTCACTTTGTAGACCAGGCTGGCCTCGAACTCAAAAGTCCACCTGCCTCTGCCTCCCCAGTGGTGGGATTAAAGGCATGCGCCACCACGCCCAGCCGAATGTAATTGTTTACAATTAGAATAACTGTGAACTTTTTCTTGTCCTAACACAACTTTATGGCATGACCTTGTGCTTACTGCTTGATGGTTCATGTTGGTGGTTGTTGTTGTTGTTTTGTTTGTTCTGTTTTTGCATTAATTCCCGGTGTGAGCTTTGTCCCCACCCTCCACCCATTGTCTCTCTCTCTCAGATATAGAATTTTGTACAGCAAGCAGCGACCTACTTGGAATAAGATCTGTTAATCATAGTTTTCCTGTGATAGCTCAACTTCTTCAAGACAAAAGGATTTCTTATTCTCATAACAGTTATTCCATTAAAAAAATTCAGAATTTGCAACTTAGTCTTTATGGGAGTTTGAAAACTTGGGTTTCTTTCTCCACTTTTCCAGTTACACACACTTCATTTCCAAAGGCAGGCAACTCAACACTTAGGTCTGCTGAGCCTGTGGTTCGTCAGTGGATAGATCCCAGCCTTGGTTGGTTTTTGTTTGTTTTGGTTTTTTATTTTGTTTTATTTTTATGAGGGATCCCTTCCATTCTGAAGCTAGAATCTTGGCCTTCAACTCCAGTGGTTTTTGACGGGACCCTTCGTAGTTTTGACCACACAGAGCACAGACCGCTCTGAGGCGGAACACAAAGCACAGAGAAATTGGTACCCGAGAGACTTGCCTTGTCTAGGCTCTTCTACCTTTGGGGTCCAAGAGGTCTTATGCTTAGAAGGCCCAGTGCCAGCCCTGTAAGCCTGGTACCACAGTTTGGTGTCCCCTCTTCACACAAGTCTCAAGGGCTTGCTGTCACTTAGCAAGGGCATTGGGTTGGATATCTGTACAAACCCTAAATGTCAGAAGCATCTGTAGAGGCCTTGTCCCCTACCGCCCGTGGGTCAGAAAGTGTCCTGGGAGAGGAACTGAGTTGAAGGGATTAGAGTGGAAAATCCAGCCTAAAAGTTCACATTGGTGCCATTTAGAAGAGGAGACTACAAGGAAGAAGATAAGGGAGGGAGGACTGAGACCAGAGTCACCATTCCTGCACCGTATGCTTAATAAGTGGTTGTAACAGTAGCCCGAAATGAAATGCCAGTGAAGGATGATCAAGGCTGGAATTGGAGGGGTGGAAATCAATCTCTTGGTGAAGGCATTTGGCCACGGAAGAAAAATCCAACACCATTATCTTGGCAAGAGTATGCCTGGCATACCTGCCAGCTCTTAATGACAGACAGAACTTATAAATAAGAAATTTGGCCTGGATGCTACCAGCAGAAAACATTTATTAATGATTCCTGCTACACTGTTACTGTCACTGGTGCAGACTGGGAATCATAAGGCAGCACATTTGACCTACAGGTGCTTCCTGGATCATCTGTCTGTTCATTCACTAGCCAGCTATTCAGTTAGCTGTCAGGGGGCGAGCAGAGCCTCTAGATCTTGCTGTGAGTTAAAGAGACACAGTTCCCTCCTGGAACTTTCAGCCTACCCAGGGAAATGATTTGCATGCAAGCCTTGCACTGAGGTAGGAGGCCAGGAGTGAACTTACTGAAAGGAGTCACCTGGGGGAGGGGTGTCATAGAGGCAGTAGGTGGCTTAGCAAGTGACTTTGCCCAGAGTGATGCCGGTCTTCCTGTGTTCCTTTCTAGGATGCACAGTTCTTGTCCACCATGAATGAGTGTCACTATGATAAGAGCATGGCCTTTTTTTACAACAGAAGCAACACAGACACAGCGGACGAGTGGACAGGGACAAAGCTTGTGATCGTCTTGTGTGTGGGGACATTCTTCTGCCTCTTTATATTTTTTTCTAACTCCCTGGTCATCGCTGCGGTGATCACAAACCGGAAGTTCCACTTTCCCTTCTACTACCTGCTGGCTAACTTAGCTGCTGCGGATTTCTTCGCCGGAATCGCTTATGTGTTCCTGATGTTTAACACTGGCCCAGTGTCGAAAACGTTGACTGTCAACCGCTGGTTCCTCCGCCAGGGGCTCCTAGACACCAGCCTGACTGCCTCCCTGGCCAATTTGCTGGTTATTGCTGTGGAAAGACACATGTCCATCATGAGGATGAGAGTCCACAGCAACTTGACCAAAAAGCGGGTGACGCTGCTCATTCTGCTGGTGTGGGCCATTGCCATCTTCATGGGGGCCGTCCCCACACTGGGCTGGAATTGCCTCTGCAACATCTCGGCCTGTTCTTCTCTGGCTCCCATTTACAGTAGGAGTTACCTCATTTTCTGGACTGTGTCCAACCTCCTGGCCTTCTTCATCATGGTGGTGGTATACGTGCGCATCTACATGTATGTTAAAAGGAAAACCAACGTCTTATCTCCACACACCAGTGGCTCCATCAGCCGCCGGAGGGCTCCCATGAAGCTGATGAAGACGGTGATGACCGTCTTAGGTAAGCAGAGCCAAGTGAGCCAGGGTTCCCTTGCATGCAGCCAACCACATGGCAGGCAACAAATGTGCACTGTGTGCCAGGCATTCACTGTGCAGTCAGAAGGCACAGTGAAAAGATCATACATAGTCCCCACTCACAGAGCTCACGGTCTCATAGTAAGGTGTTATGTGCTCCGATGGGGGAGGCAGTGCAGGCAGGACCTAGAAGATAAGTCTTGTGCTAAAAAAATGTATCAAGCAGAAAGATGAGGTGCCACACAGTGTAGCTTGTGATTGCCAAAGGCATGTGATGGCGCGCATGGCCTTGGAGTCGGGCTGTGATGAGCTATTGAAGGGACAGCCTGGATCTTCAAGATGTGTCAGCAGACAGAAGATGCCGAGGGAAGGAAGCTAAGAGGCCAGTCAGCCATCGGACAGGTTAGCCCACTCAGGTTATGTAGGGCCATGCAACCGTAAGGACCTTGGTGTTTCTGGGTGAGGTGAGAAGCGGCCAGGGATCGACACATCTGTCTCTACCGCTGCTTTGGGGAGATGCTGGGGCAGGAGAGCACAGAAGCACAAACTGTGTAAGAGGGCATTCTGGGACTCGGGGGGGGGGGAGAGATTCCCAAGAGCAAGAACACTGTTGGAGGCAGTGGTCAGATCCCCAGTGTGCTTTAAAGATGGGCTTGAAGGGACCTTCCAGGCTCAGGATTACATAGAGTTCAAGCCAAGGCTGGGCAAAGAGTGATGCCCTTTCTCCAAAAGGTGGTGTTCACGGGAAGAAATGATAACATTTGCCTTGATAATGGTGAGAGGAGAGGGGAAGGTGGAAAGTGTGATTAAAGAGATGATGAAGATGGGAGAGGAGGTGCTACGTGTGTGTGCGCGTGTGCTGTGTGTGTGTGCTGTGTGTTTGTTTGTGAGTGTGTGCTGTGTATATGTGTGCTGTGTGTTTGTGAGTGTGTGTATGAGTGTGTGTGTGTTGTGTATGTGAGTGTGGGGGGTGGGGTGGAGGGGGTGGGTCAGGAGTTTGGGTTCAGGCTTGGTCAGGTTAAGATCCTTTCAGACATCTACATGGAGTGCAGATCCTGAACTCACGGGAAGAAGCTTGAGTCATGAATCCAGGCGTTTGTCCTGTGCTTAGAAACCTTTGGGGGATTCTGCAGGGAGAAAATGGTGCTGGAATCCAGCAGATCACAGGCTCTCACTTTACCCCGGAAGTGAGCGTGAGTGTGGTCAGCAAGAGGACCCATGGAGGAGCACAGGAGTAAGGCTTGGCCAGCAGAGGGGCCTCAGGAAGGACCTGGGAAATGAAGGCAGCCTGGAAGCCCAGAGTCAGCCACCAAGGAAAGGGAAGCAAGGTGGAGGCTCTTTGATCCAAAATACCTAGGAACAGAGGACCCAGACTTCCTGTGGTTTGTGTGGGAGAGAAGAGGGTTGCAGATGTCAGAGCATTTCGGCCATGTTGGCTGCTCAGTGTGGGTGGTGTGGACAGAAACTACCACTATGTTTCTAGGACTTGAAGGTTAGCAGATACCCGGGACGATGGTTTAAAACAAGGGCCTATTAAATAAGTATTTATGTAGTGCCCAGTATGTGCCCAGCATTACCCTGAGTCATTTTTATGAGTACTAATCTATTTAATCCTCATGGTAGCTCTGGGAGACTGGTGTTTTAATTATCCTGCCTCAGCCAGGTAGAGAAACCAGATTCGGGGTTTAAGCAATGTGCTCTATGTCATTTCCCTGTTGGTGGTTGGCCACGGCCTCAAGAATGTACGTACTTGATGCTACCACCTGTAACAGGCGGTTTTGATTTGTTTGGAGTGTGTGTGTGTGTTAGTGTGTGTGAATGCATGTGTCAGGTTTCTCTGTGTGTGTGTGAGTGTGCAGGTGTACAGATCTCTGTGTGTGTGTGAGAGAGAGCATAGGTTTTGGTGTGTGTGAGAGTAAGAATGTGTGCATATGTGTGTGTGTGTGTGTGTGTGTGTGTGTGTGTAAGAGGCTAACTTCAGATATTATTCTTCAGACACTGTTTTGTTTTGTGTGACAGTCTCTCGGGGGACTGGTGCTCACCAAGGAGGCTAAATTTCTGACCAGTAGGCCTTGGGAATCCACCCATTTCTGTCTCCTGAGGACCAGGATTACAGGTGGACACCACCATGCTCTGCTTTTAAATGTATATCCTTTGGCCCATACTCAGGTGCGTGCACAAGCTTGCAAGGCAAGTTTTACCAACAAAACGAACTCCCAAGCCCTACTCAAACCTGTTTGTGTGTTTGCCGCTATCTTTTCTGACCAGCCCTCTCCTTTAAGCACCCCACTCTCCCTTTCCCGAGTTATAAATACACGAAAGAACAAGTGTGAATTTATCATTACTTCCCCCGGCACCACACAGGCTATTGACACTTCTGGTAAAGACAGGTTATTGTGAATAGGTGTGTCAATGAGACGAACCTGTCTCCTGCTCAGTTTGTAAGGTTGATTATTTGCTTGGCCATTAGTTCTGTGGAATTGCCTGTCTGCTTGCAAGATCACCGGCACATTGTCCATACCACACAGCACGAGGTTGAAAGGGCCTCTGTCCCCCAGGGGTCAGGGAGGGTCTACAACCGGCACAGGCGCCATTGTCGTGTGTGAGTTTGCTGGCAATTATGGAAGAGTTTAGAATAAAGGACTGTGTGGTTTCAACAGGCGCGGTGTTGGATAAGAGAAAAACCAGAATAAACAGTGAAATTGCCAAGGATAGGAGAAGTTATGGGATTCCAGTGTATCAGGCTGGGGAATTGGTTAGTGACAAGGGGACAGTGGGTGCTGAGGACCTGGGGAAGTTTCTCTGGCGGTGAGACAGAGGGATTTGGTGGAAGACAGGAAGTGAGGGAGAGGGAAATGAAACTGAAGAGCTAGGTGGCAATGGTTTAAGATTTCTAGCTTCTAATTTCTTTAATGGCAAGCTTGGGCTTTCCAGATCCCTGGAAAGTTTTCTATAAAGTGACCTAAAGCACATAATTTCATCTTTTGAGGGTGGTAAATTTCCTAATCTGATGGTGAATGGATGGTTTTTAAGTTCTTTCCAAGATGTAAGTAGCCAAAGAAAAGGGAAAGGAAAAGGTGTGTGTATATGTGAATGTGTATGTGTGTGTGGTGTGTGACCATGTGTGGTGTGTGTGTCTGTGTGCAGTGTGTGTATTTGTATATATGTGTGGGTGTGGTATGTATTTGTGTATTTGTGGTGTGTGTGTGTGGTGTGTATTTGCATATGTGTGTGGTATGTATAAATGTGTGTGTATGTGTGTGGTGTGTGTGTATGTGTATGTGGTAATTGCTATATATGTATGAGTGTGTGTGTGTGTGTGCGTGTCTGTGTGTTACAGAGAGAAATGCAGAAACAATGAAAGGATGAGTGAATGAGACTCCTGTAGGGCAGTAGCTGACATAGAAGAGTGGATTAACTGTGCCTAATGTAGAGCTTTTTCTATGAGAACATCTCATGGCATCCCAGAGAGTAAGCTTTCAGATGCTACTCTTGTAAGAATTCAGTTGTCTTGCACAAATGTCTCCCAAATGATGGATATTAGAAAAATCATCGGTTCTGGGGTCTACAGTCATAGTCACTGCTTCTCAGAATGTGGAGCTGGGGCACTTAAAACTGGCGTCTTTAATAGTTGTGTGATTTAGGTACTTAAATGAAAAAAAAAAAAGATAAATCTTAAGTAAGGAGTACTCATAAAGGATTAAGTTTCAAAGTCTCTTAGAAATGTTTTTGAAATATTAGAAACTCAGTCCATAAATATTCATAAACAGTTCTAAGAGGCAAGCGGTGTGGTGTGTGTGTGTATGTGTGTGATGTGTACTTGTGTATGTGTGTGGTGTGTATGGTATGTGGTATATATGTGTATGGGTGTGTGCGTGTGTGTGTTTGTGTGTGTGTCTGTGTGTCTGTGTGTGTGTGTGTGTGTGTGCATGAATTCATAAGCATTGTCTCGCTTCCTGAGAGGAAAGCGAGGAGGAGGAGGGTCTTAGAAAGACTGGGGCATAGTCTGGAAGGAAAGGAAGTAATTATGTGTGTGGGAGAAGATATCTTAAATATGAGAAACAGCAGGATCAAAAGTGACAGTAGGGACTGGAGAGAGGCTCAGCGGTTAAGAGCACTTGTTCTTGCAGAGGATGAAGGTTCGATACCTGCTACCCACATCCTGGCTCACCACGATCCTGAACTCCAGTTCCAGGGGATAAGATTCCCTCTCCTGAGCTCTACACTCACCAGATACAAACATGGTGTGCATAAATGCATGCAGGCCAAACATTCAATGCACAGAAAATTGCATAAATAAATCTAAACAATAATTTGTAACAAGGTGATGGTAGAAATGCCCAAAGCTGCTGTAGCGCAGCAGGAAGGGCCCGGGGCTGCAGATGCTTGCTATCCCACGGGAGAAAGTCCAACAGTGAGCCGGACCGGTTGGCCGAACTCTCAGTCGGATAGGAAAGTGTACAGGTCAGGGTCCGTAGACTGCTTCTTCAGGGTGGCCATGGCGGTGCTGCGAATATTGAATTGCCATGATTGGAAAGTCAGAGCAGCCTCCTGTTCACAGTGCAGCAGCCCCGAGGCTGTGATGTGTGTGGTTCCCTGCCCATGGAGGAAGCTGCTTACTGGTACTCAGTAAGAAGACGTGGGAGACATAGGATCCCTCCTTCCAAAGAGTACCAAGCCCCTGCATAAGGTCTAGTTTTTGAAACCCTACTTGTCAACAACCTGATCAGCTGCAGTAACATACACACAAAACCGTATTTATGGTCAAACAGCATACCACGTGATCTATGGGCACAGGGACCAGAAACCAGCTGGAATTTCTTCTATGTTGCAATGTCTTACAAAACAAAACAAAAGGTGAAAGGCTTTGTGAACCTATGCTTTAAAAAAAAAAAAAAAGTCTTCCAGGAGACTTCCTGTCCCGTAGGGTGATTCAACGTGTAGGCTGCAGTCCATTAACGTACTCCAAGATAGATAGCTTATACTAAATAGTACCAAACTCTATACATACTGGTGAATTTATTGTATAAATTAGATTAACAACAGGAACTGTTCAGAGCTCATCAACTTCAACATATGGGTCTCTCTCCCTCCCCCTCCATCCCCCTCCCTCTTATTTAAAGTAGTGCTTTATGGCTTCTCTTTGTCATATCCGGTTGCCAGCGTAAGTACTCTTGCTCTTTGGAATCAGTGCTAACTAATATAAGGATTCCTCAGCTAGGACCGCTGTGACAGCCTAACCATGGGTTTGACCTACAAGCTTCATGGTAACTAAAGGAAGAGCATCATATTCAGCAGGGATGCGCTGGGCACTTGTGTTCCGTAATGTTATGAGTTCTTTACTTCTGGAATGCTCTATTTCATATTTCTAGACCACAGTTGGTTATCAGCCACTGAAGCTGATCAAAGAGGAGGTCGTATGGCAAGACTGTAATCAATACATTAAAAAAAAATCAATATCTAATAAAAAAGAAACACCATCATGCATTGTACTTGATAGGTTTGAGCATCATGTGTTAATCCTCATTTGTGTGTGTGTTTGTATGTGCTGGAGTCTGATCTGCAATGCCTCTATCCCATGGTTTATGAGCAGGAATATTTGAAAAGCCAGGTCTTACGGTCAAAGAGCTTGCTTTTCTCTTTTCTTCTTCTCTGTCTTTCTGCCAAAAAGCACATATGTGTGTGTATATACATATATATGTGTGTGTGTATATACATATATGTGTATTATACACATATATGTGTATATATGTACACATATGTGTGTATACACACACATATATGTACATACATACATACACACATATACACACAATATAATTGCTTAGGGCTGTTGCAAAGGCCTGTGATAACTACGACAAGAAGTTAGGTATTTTCTTCTTCCCATCTCACACGGACTAGTGGGAGGCCCTCCTTTAGTCCCCTGGGACGCGCTACTTTAGACTTTGACAGAATGAATAAATGAGGAACCTGGGGTTTGGAGAAGTCCAGTGGCTTTTGAAAACCTGGACCTCAAAGAAGAAGAAGCTAGGCTTGCTCACATACTGTTTAGCCTCTAGTGGCTGTGGCCAAGGTGTGCCAGCAGAGTGGGCAGCGGCTAGGAGTGTGCTATCGGTGTTCTTGGTGTGACCAAATACTTGAGGAAGGACGAGACCTATCTGATTCACAACTTTCGGGGTGCAATCTGTGCTGAGGACAGCGTGGTAGCAGAGTGGCCAGAGGCTGTGGTGGCACAAGTGTCGGGCTGCTTGCCTTAAGGAGCAAGGACACAGACAGAAGACAAGAGGCAGAGCTAGGCTATAAGCCTCAAGGTCTTCCCCAGAGACAGTGATTTCCTTCAGCAAGTCTTCACTTCCCAAGGGCTCCAAGCCTCCTGAGTTAGAGCCACCTGATGAAGCTCAAATGTTTAAACATGAACCTGTGGGGAGGCCATGTTGTAATCAACAACAAATGGGTACCCCATTTTCCAACATGAGGGAGAGGCTGAAGTCAAAGAGTACTCAGGGAGAGTCCCACCCTGGGAAGGAGAGAAGGGAGCAGGGCCTCAGTACTTCCTGCCGTCAGGTCACTGTGCTGTGAGCACTTCTGCTCCTGTTTCACACGCTCTTCATAATGTAGATGCTCTAACAGACAAGCAAAACTGGAAGCAAGGCCTCAATGGCTCTGACCCTCTTCTGCGAGCTAACTGACCCATAGTTCTCAAACCACATGCTCGACAAAGTAGACAGTAAGAGAGAGGACTTGGACCATGGGAGGGAATCAGACTAAATCCTTTGTGACTTTCAGGCTGTGTGACCCTGGGCAGTTTAGCTAACCTCTCTGTCACTTGGAGTTCCCATCTGTCCGAGGAGACAGTACCTTTGCTATGGTCGGGAAGGTGCCAAGACACATGCTTATAAAACTCAGTCAGCATTTGGTGCATAGTAATTACTAGAAAAACATTAGCTCTTCGTCTTAGAACTTAGTTTAACTTGGGAGGGGTTCACGCTATATTGAAGTGGATTGTCCTCTTAGCCCCAGAAATGTCACCAAGCACCCTAGAGACAGAGCCTGAGCCTTGCTGTTGGTGCCATGGTCCTGTGAGATTCTGGAATCTAGACAGGCAGTGGTGAGGAGGATGACAGAGTCACCTGAGAGCTGGCGAGTGGCATCGTCTCTGTCACTGGAGGTCTGGAGCAGCTGCTGTGGTCAGCACAAATTGAAAATCTCTACACTCACCTTGTTGATTTCTGTGAACTGCCTTCTTCCTTCAGACCAAATTCTGTCAGTGACTCCTATCTCTGACAGATGATGCTAGCATTCACGACTCATTTTTATAACATATATGACTACACATTTGCGTCATGCCATAATGATAGTCAGCCCAATAAGAGTCCTACAACACAGAGCCAGCATCCGTGTGTACAAAATGTTCCTCAGGACACATTGTCACTCTCATCTAGGGCCCCTTGTTTTCAAGGGTTCCTACCGCCCTTGGTAGAATTGGGAGATCTGCTGGGTCTGAGAAGAACCGGAACTAGAACCCAAGCCTGGAACATTGTTCATATACTCCATCAGTGAAATGTCTTTGCTCCATTAGATATAACAAAGAGAAGGTAGGGAGGTGGGAAAAAGTAAGGGAAAGAGGAAGGGAAGAAGGATGGGTGCAGGCAGGCAAGCATGTGAGTGCAGTGATGTCCATGAATAGACAAACACACATGCACATTCTCACATGTACACACATGCACACACGTACATGCATGTATACATAGTCACATATGCACACACATGTACATTCTCACATGAACACACATACACATTCTCAAATGTACACACATGCACATTCTCACATGTACACATATGCACACATGTACATGCATGTACACATACACAGTCACACATGCACACATGTACATTGTCACATGAACACACATGCACACATACATTCTCACATATATAGACATGCACACATGAACACATACACACATGTGCACACACACACATGTAACATGCACATACTTTAAAACAAAAAGGCCAAAGAAGCAAACCAAGGTTATATTTTTGTTTCCAGCGCTTGTGGTCTCACTTAGTGCTGATGTCTGTGGCTCAGGAGCCTGTGTGCAGTGTTTGCTAACCGTGTGCCCCAGCAATCAAATACTCGAAGAAGAAAAGCATGCCACAGCATTGTCCTGTGGAATGGCCAGCTTGCTGCCGTTCGTGACCTTTCCTCCTTATCAGCGTGCAGGGGCAGGGACTCATATCAGATGGCACATGACGAAACCGATTCAGAGTGGAGCTAGCAAGGCACCAGTGTAGAACTGAGTTTGGGGCATTTGTACTTTGTCTTGAGGTCGCTGAGTAACTGTTGACCCAGATGCTTCCTGGTGCAACAGGACTCTGTGGGTTGGAGGAGACGTTTGTTCTCAGGCAGGCTGGGATGAATGCAGAGTGCAGAGACCCCTGAGCAGCTTACCCAGCCATGTCGCTGGGCTTGTCCCCTCCTGTATGTGTTCATTTCCCTGTTAGTGTGATCAGACGCCTAAAAGGTAACTAAGGAAGGAAGGATTTACCTTGCCTGTGATGGCAGGGATGTAAGAGTGCTCACCCTCATCTCAGAGGACCAGGAGGAGGGAAAGGAGACTGGCACTCAGGCGACTTTGGCCTTTCTTCTTTGGATTCAGTTCATGGGATGGTGCTGACAGTATTCAGGAGAGGTCCTGCCTCTTAGAGATTCTCACCCCTCTGTTGACCCTCTCTGGAAATGCCATATACACCCAAGGTGAACCTCATTGGTTTCATAAGTGTTCCTTAATATAACAAGATAGCAATTCAGATTAACCCCCCACACCCCCTTCTCAGGGGGTGCTAGGCATTGAGAATGCCACCTGTATCTCCGTGTCCCACTCTCTTCAAAGAACTCCACATAAAACCAAAGACACTGAAATATATAGAGGAGAAAGTGGGGGAAAGCCTTGAAGAAATGGGCACAGGGAAAAAACTCCTTAACAGAATAGCAATGGCCTGTGCTGTGAGATCAAGAAACAACAAATGGGACCTCATAAAATTGCAAAGCTTCTGTAAAGCAAAAGATACTGTCAATAATATGAAGAGGCTACCAACAGATTGGGAAAGAATTTTTACCAATCCTAAATCTGATAGGGGACTAATATCCAATACATACAAAGAGCTCAAGAAGCTGAACTCCAAAAATTCGAATAACCCCATTAAAAAATGGGGTACAGAGCTAAACAAAGAATTCTCAACTGATGAATACCGAATGGCTGAGAAACACCTGAAAAAATGTTCAACATCCTTAATCATCAGGGAAATGCAAATCAAAACAACCCTGAGATTCCATCTCACACAAGTCAGAATGGCTAAGATTAAAAATTCAGGTGACAGCAGATGCTGGCAAGGATGTGGAGAAAGAGGAACACTCCTCTATTGCTGGTGGGATTGCANCAGAATGGCTAAGATCAAAAATTCAGGGGACAGCAGATGCTGGCGAGGATGTGGAGAAAGAGGAACACTCCTCCATTGCTGGTGGGATTGCAAGCTCGTACAACCACTCTGGAAATCAGTCTGGCGGTTCCTCAGAAAACTGGACATAGTACTATCGGAAGATCCAGCAATAACTCTTCTGGGCATATACCCAGATGATGTTCCAACTGGTAATAAGGACACATGCTCCACTATGTTCATAGCTGCCCTATTTATAATAGCCAGGAGCTGGAAAGAACCCAGATGTCCCTCAATAGAGGAATGGATATGGAGTCTGTCTTCTGTTGCTTCTCCGCATGAAGCTGTTTAGCATCCTGGTCCTTCCTTGTGTTGGCATCTCAGTGTTTCAGATACCTCTCTTTGCAGTCGGTTCAATGCTCATTCATCCAAAGCACACCCTCCCTCCAGGCCCATCGCAGCCCAGCCATCTCCGTCTGTTTCTTCCCACACTGCCCCACGAGCACTCCTGTATTAAATACAGCCAGCATTGTAAATCCCCTTTCTTGCCCCTTCTTTGGGTTTGCCTCTGACTTATCTTGTTCTAGAAACCCGAGGAGGCTTCAGCTGTGAGCAACCACTGGGTATTTCCTTTGTGCAAAGGTTAGAAGTACATTTTACATTTTACCTTCTGAGGACAAGGCCTCACGAAGCCCCCCAAAGGCTCAGAGTTGTAGAACCCTGTTGTCCCCTCTCTGGGGGCCTGATTCTGCAAATATGGTCACTACCCACCACTCAAGAGCCCCACCCTCTTCAGGCTAATTTAACAGCTAGAGTATTATAATGAACACACGCTGGCCTGTGGTAGAATTTTATCAAATTCACTTTAGCGTTATCACTTTTGGAAAATTCAATAGGGGACTGCTGTGTTCAGCAGGAAACTGGGCAAGAATGTGGGGCAGGAATCAAGAACAAAGGATGTCTTCTGGAGTCACAGGCTATCACAGATTGAGAGACCAAGATGTCTCAAATAAAGGGCAGGAGAACCTAGAAGTAATGACTAGAGACACCTCAAGCGGACCCTCTTCCTGCTCCCACCTTTTCCCCTTGATTACTGTTACTGTGAGCTCTATAGTGTGCCAGAAAAAATTCCTAAGGCCTTAAAGAATCACTAACTTTTAATCATGGTGGCTTAAATTCCACCTTGTAAATCGTTGTAAATAAGTATTGTGGTCAGAGCTCAGGGCTTCCTGGTTCCTTCTTGCTACAGCAGGTCCCATTGAAGCAAGTTACCTGTCTCGGAGGCCAAGTGACATGGATGCACAGTAGTCTAGCCATGGGGCTTGCCAAATAATTGTGGGCCTTTTATTTTTTTCCACTTGTAACTTTTCTCAAAAAGAAGAAGAGTTCAGCTTCTGCATCTTGGTATTCTAAACATTTATCGACCTCCTCCGAAGACCCGGCCCCTCCTCCAAGGACATTCTGTGTGTGCCTTGCTCTAATGTTTTATGGTTGCCAGGGGAGGACAGAGGCTTATGACTCAACAGTGTGTCATATGAGAGGTCACATTTAAGTCATAGCTGTTCTGTGAGGCTATCCCATGCCTGACTCCAGGAACCCCAAATGATGAGTTTATCTGAGGAAATGTGATACTGGCCCAGAAAATGTAACTAAAGGAGGTGAACCAAAGGACCAAGCAGAAGAATACTGTGCACATGGATGGCTCCTGACGGAGCTGGGATATAAGTCAGATCCCACTGGGAGAAGACAGAAGACAGGTATATATATATATATATATATATACACACACACACACACACACACACGCACAATGGCTAGGAAGCCACACCAGGGCCATGGGTGGGAAGGGAGCTGGGCAGACTGTATATGGAACAGTAGCGGTGTTCTGTTTGTAAGGCATACTGCAGCCGGGGCACAGAAGGTCTTGCATCCTCAGATGACATTTTACTTGCCCATGTGCAGCAGAGACCAGGCAGGTCGTGGGAGCTGGGCCTGAGTTGGGTGTGATGATGTACAGAGGGCATGTCCTGCGGCTATCCTGGCAGACCATATGCTATGCAGTGATACGCAGATCCCCATGTCTGCCTCCCATCTTGCCTTGGGAACTCTGGAGTAATAGATGTGTGTTACTGTGTATGGCTTTACATCATTTCTGGGGGTTTGAACTCAGGTCCTCACGCTAAATGCAGCCAACACTTTACCCACCGAGCCTCTTTCAGCCCCGACTGTTTCACTCCTAATACCAACTCAGTGCAAAGCAAACAATAAACCAGCCAACCAACCAACAAACAGAACACAGAATTTTATTTAGATGAGTGCCACACTGTACAGAACTTGTAGAGCCCTGGAGGGAACGCGTCGCTCTCTCCAATTTGAGAATGAAGACACAGTCTGAAAGAGGTGGAAACCTGTCCCAGGTCACAAGCCAAAAAGGCCAGGAGGCATCCATTTGAAGCTCACCCCCTCTGTCCCGATCTGTGCCCCCTCAGAGCTCGCAAGCCCAGTGTCTACCTTCTGGGCCTAGAGTGTGTCTGACGAACCAGTGGCCACTCCCTTCAGGTTCTTCTGCACAAACACTTTCCTCAGCCCCAGGCCCAGTGCTTTGGGTCTGGCTTGTGTCACTAGAGACCTGTCACACTAATGCCATGACAGAATGGCTTTCCTTTCTGGTTCCCACCAGTCACATCCAACCTCCTGTGGGAACCGCTTGCCTCTCAGTCAGGATTCATCTCTGTCGCTGTGGAAGGACTTCACGTCTAGAACAGGATCTGACCTTTCTCACTGACCATAAGGCATGGAAAGAGATATTTTTGTTAGAGTTGTGCCTGGAGGTTGAAGGATCTTCAGGGCTCTCCGTCCTGGATCACGCGGTCCCCTCCTCAGGACAGCTTGTCCTGTGGACAGGGGTTACGGCAGGGCGGCAGGGGAAACACAGAGAATGTTCTAGAAAGCGTGAAGCCATTTCTTTTCTTTCTCTGCTTCCTTAGTTCACTCCCATGCCACCCTGACCCCTATGAAGAACAGGCCAAGATAAAAGCAGTGAAGATATTAAGGAGACCACAACAGCGCTTTAAAGCAAATGCTAAGCCCTTTAAAACACTGGCCCTAGTGACCGGCCCACAGTGGCCTGACCATGAGACTGATCTCAGAACCTTAGATAGACAGGGCTAACCCTACCAGGAGCCAGGAGACTTAGAGCTCATTCAGTGTTCTTGCTGTGTGTGTTGGTTAGTGTTTCATCTCCTTGATTTTGTAGTCCTTTCTTCTCTGGGGGTGATATCTTTTTCCTTGTCTTCAAGCCGGAACACTGACAGCAAGACGGTGGTGTGGTGGTGCGGTGTGGCTGGGAACTCCCCGTGTGATCCTGACAGCTCAGAGGAGTTCCAGGGATTCCCTTCCCACATTCCTGGCATTTCCAAGCTGGGCTCACCGAGGAGTCAGGGCAGATCCTTCCTGTTCTCTTCTCAGCTTGCCTCCTTGCTCCAAGACAAGGCTAAGGAAAAGTCCGGATCAGCTCCCCTCATGACTGAGTTCGCCTTTAAGAGCCCCACACATGAGCCTTGGACCAAAGTTCAGAACTTTGTGTCCAGCTGGAGCGGTTCCTCCCATGGAGGGTCAGGGTCTCCCTCCCCAGGAGAAAAATGCCTTGAGCTCCTTGGTCCTAGGGCTTCCTACAGTGTAGCCTGGTGTCCTAGAAAAACCTGAGTTTCAGAGCCACTGTGCTGGGTTTGTTTGTGAGGGCAAGCAGGCTATTCTCCTGGGATTGCGAGACTGCTTACAGCTGCCTGCCTCCCTCTCTTCTTCCCTCCCTCCCTTCCTTACTGCATTCCTTCTTCCCTCCCTTTTTTCCTTCCTCCCTTTCTTCTTCCCTTCTTTCTCCCTCCCTCCCTCCTTCCCTCCCTCCCTCCTTCCCTCCCTCTCTCCTTCCCTCCCTCTTCCCCTCCCTTCCTTCTTTCCTTCCTTGGTTTGTGTGTGTGTGTGTGTGTGTGTGTGTGTGTGTATTCATGTTTGTGTGATTTTGCGTGTACACTTGTGTACATCTAAATGGAGGTCAAAGATTAACCTCAGGTGTCACTTCTCAGAAGCCATCTCTCTTGGTGGGGATTTTGTGTTGTGAGATAGAGTCTCTAACATTTACCAGGAATTCACTGATCGGGCAAGGCTGGCTGGCCAGCAAGCCCCAGGGCTCTGGCTGTCTCTGTCAACCCAGGACTTATATGCCAGTGTAGCTGGATTTTTACGTGGGTTCTGGGAATTGAACTCAGATCCCCATGCTTACATGGAAAGCACTTTTCTGGCTGAGTCATCTTCCTGGTCCCCAAGCAGTGCTTTCTTCTGAGATGTGGCTGAATACTGGGGATTTAAGGTGACAGCAGTCCTGAGCTGTAACTCTTTGGGTCTGGACGTTGCTCAGAAGCTGACGATCTCTCTGTGGTAGGATGGGCTGATGGACTGTCAGAGAACAGACGGGGTCTAAGACAATTAGTGTTCACTTGTGGAGCGCTGCCTGGGCCTTTGCCCATGTATGCTGACTTGAAAGGGAAAGAACTATCCCTGTGCTTTAAGGCTGCTCATGGGATCACACAGAGGCTCCTAGGTCTCTCAGTGTGTCCCCAGGACGGTGCCAGAAACCAACCATCGGATTCTAAACTTCTGTCATGAAAGCAGCTAGCTTTGGGGTGCAGCAAGGATAGTCCTAAGTTCTTAAGTTGAAGTTTTATGGCATTACTGCAGATTCAGGCACGGGAGACAAGGGAGGAGGGTTCACCGCTGCCTGAGAGAGCCCCCCTAGGCTTGCCTTGGTGAGAACTGAGAGCTGACAGAGAAGGGAGGGGTGCTGAGCTCAGAGCTTCTCTAAGATGTAGCTCTGTGGATCCCACAAACGCCTCAGGATGGACTCTGGAGACATGGGGACTTGTTCCAGCCTCAAGAAGCTCAGAGCTTTAGGACAAACAGCTGTGTTAGATGACACAGAGACAGAACTAACAAGGTCTAGAGCTTTAGAGGACATGGAGGAACCAGGGTACTTGAGCAAAGATGGTTTCTGAAACTATGTAACAACAATGAATGGAAAAAAAAAAAAGAGGCCACAAATCTGAAGGCAAACAAAGAGAGTTTGGAAGAAGGAAAGGGGGGAATGCTGTGATCATGTTATCATCTCAAGAAAGTAAAAGCTTTAAAGGAGAATCTCATCAGTATTTGTTATATGGTGGAATGAGTCAGAATGAGAAACTTAATAGACCAGGGTCTAATAGAAAACTGTAGTGACAACACCAGGGGAGTAGACTACACTTGAGTATTGTGTGAGACAGACTTCATCTTGTACACTCCTTGAGGACATATCGAATATTCTAGATATCCTGACTATAGCAGTTTGGGGGAGAGTACACTGTGACATCCTTTCATGAAGTAAAGTTGGATGCTAAGATCAGAACATATATTTACTTCTCATAGTTGATAAAAGCCCATCAGCGTGTTTCCTGACCATTTTCTCAAGATGGGTGCATAGACACGGAGGGGGAAGCTGGCTTCCTGGGCAGCTAGGGCATCTAACAGGGAAGACCAGGAAAGGTCAGGAGGTGATAGCAAGGTCTGCACTCATTTGGTGGTGGTGGTGGTGGGGTTCATCAAAAAGAGGCTGCGCACACCCAGGTGGGCCCCGTTTGCTCCCTCTGCTGTGGCTGGGTGTGAGCTCTGGAAAGGCTAGGCTTGTAAGTAGACTGTGTGGGGTGCAGTGAAGGTGAGGTGGTTGAGGGGGTAGACATCTCAAGGCTTAGGCTGCTGTTCGGAGCGATGCAGGGAAGTCTGCAGAGAGCACAGCATGAAAGGATAGCCCAGAGATGGTATGGCACCAGGATGTGGGCCCTCGAATGTGCTTGGGAAAGCAGAGGACTACAATGCTACTTCCTAACGGGCACTGGCTTAGGTGTACTCAGGGGTCAACAGTCAGGCTCAGGAAGAGTGGGTCCTTCCTCTGGAGAGCCAGAAAGGGGTCAGGAGATCCTGGGGTAACTGTCAACTTGCTGTGAAAAACTTGGTTAGCGATGCTGGCTGGCTTAGGCAGGTGCCCAACTGAGGCCCGTGGGTCATCCGGTCTCTCCTGATCAACAGGTGACTTACTTCCTGTGCATGCTGGTGAGCTCTGACGGGCTTGCATTTGGAGGGTTATTCAAGCTGGACAATTCCCTATAGAAATGTGGCTTTAGGAGGTACTGTGGCCTTTGTCTCAAGAGGCATTTTTAGCTTGTGCATGAGTTCTGTGTAGACACACACACACACACACACACGTGCACGTGCACACACACAAAATGTATACACAGGCACCCACACATGTGTGAAAGCACACTAACAAAATAGTGGTTTAGAAACAGAGGAAGCCCAATAAAAGAAAAGGGTCTTGAAGCGAAGTCCCCACCTCCCTAGAGATCCATTCTTGTAGAACCCCAGGGAATACCCGTCAGCCCTGATCTCTAGAAGAATAAACTACAAGGCACCCACACACAATTTTCCAAATAGCCGGTTGACGTGGCTTCCACTTTAAAATATATTGCTTTTGCCTGTTATTAATTTTTAAACACTATTTTGTCATTGTCTCATTCTTTTAGTTATTAGGAATAAATGGCTGTGTTAGGCTGAAATTAGCCAATGTGAATTTGTACCCAGTTTCCTCTGCACCAACACAAACAACCCCTTTGCGGGTGATGAGTGCAGTTTAATGGTGTGGTCTGGAGGAGAAAGCACTATTACTCAAGCCATAAGTACCGGGGGATTCCTCGATGACCTCATCCAGTGACCTGCAACCCATACATCCTGTATTACTGCACTCCTGAGGCTGTGTGAAGGGAGACAGCCTGCAAACATCTGAGAGATGGGGAAAGTCATAAAAGCAGAGATAACTTTGTAAACCAGAGGCAAGGAAGGCCTTCTAAAATTAACCCAGTGGCAGAATTTACTAGCTTTAAATGGCATGTCACCACATTCAGGATGTTTGAATTGGGAGAGGGAGCAGAACCTCAGAATTAAATAAAACAAAAAAAAACTAAAATAAAAAAGTCAGATTCTGCAGTTCTGTGTGCTTCTGTGACCCTCGGTGGGGACTGGAGTGGTTGAGAAAATGCAAATGAGGCTGGGCATCTGTGACCTTTACTAAGAGAGCATGATCCCGGTGGCAGGGGCATCTTTAAGACACCTTCACTAATTCTTAGGACACTTTGGGGAGTCTCCTTGGCAATGTTATAGACCTTCTATAATTTTTGTTTTATTAGCATTTTTAGTGGTACATAATAAGGTCTGCCATGACATTTTCGTACTTACATAATGTATTTCGATCATATGCACCCTACTCCACCACCTTCATTGTCTGTGTCCCATGGACGCACTTTTTTTTTTTTTTTTTTTTTTGGAATTTTATTGAACTGTTAATACCGGAGTAAAGTGAACTGCCTTTACCAAGCTGAAACTCACAGTGCCATTTAGAAACGGCCTCCCTGGCGTGAAGCTTTAGTGGGAGTAACTCTTTGGGGTGTGGTGTGTGAACTGTCTGAGCGTGTTCTCCTGTGCCTGTGTTTGTATACATTCCGTATATGCAACAGTAGTGCTGTGGTAACAAGAACAATTTCAGACGCTCCCTGGCCTTTCACAGGTTGGTGAACTCAATACTCTCCAGGTTTCCTCTAATAAAGCGTGTTGTAGCAGGGCCTATGTTCTTCTTGCTTTAGTCTTCATGGCTGCAGAGAGGTTTTTGTAAACTGGTTTCTCATTTGGGGTGCCTACCAGCGTAGAGCCAGCATTTAATTTAAATGATTGAGTGTTCCTAGTACTAATGGCCAAACACCCTTTGCAATATAAGAAACATGTATTTTCACTGTCGTTGTTTGTTATTTTGTAAAGAGAGTTGCCCTCTGGCCTGTCACCTCCTGCCCCAACAGACCAGCCGGTAGCCTAGTCCCTCGTGTCTGGCAGATTTGTGCTTCAGGGTGTTGTCATTTGCTCTCTGGATAGTGTATGTAGTTGTTAACATGCATGGTGCTGTGATCACATACCTGAGAAGAAGCAATACCATGGAGGAGGAAGGATGTATTTTGTGTTGTAGTTTGAAAGGACACAGTGGGAGTGAGTGGGTAGGGGAGCAGGGTCGGGGGGGGGGGAGGGTATAGGAAACTTTCGGGATAGCATTTGAAATGTAAATAAAGAAAATATCTAATAAAATAAAAAAAGAAAAGAAAAAAAGAAAGGACACAGGCAGCCATGGCGCCAGGTACCTGGGGCAGCTGGCTACAGTGTTTCAGCATTTGGATAGCAGAGAACTGAATGGCAAGTGGGGCCAAGCCCTCAAACCTCGGGGGTCTGCTCTCACTTAACCCACTCCCTCTGGCAAGGCTTCATCTTCTGAGCTTTCTCACCCTCCGGAAACTATACTGGCCACTTTCAAAAGCAGGAGCCTAGGGCAGAAAATACAGCTTCCCAGGAAGGAATTTAGCTTTCACAACATTTCCCTCATAAAGTCATAAAACGAAGAATGTGTTCTTGGGAGTAAATGAAAGACAACAATGCCAATAAGAAGTTTAAACAGCATACACAATGGCCATTTGTTCTTTAGTGATCTCAAAATGTTTCTTATCAATTTGGTTAAGTCACTCAGTAACCCTGAGTCCTGGATGGGACAAGTTCTTAGTAGCTTCTAAATAAAGCCTATAGAAGTGACAGAACTAGTTAATATAAATATATTAATGCTCAGAACTTAAATTTCATAACAATTAAATTGCATTGGCTCCAGGATTTATTTAGCATCTTCATAAGCTTTTTTTTAAAAAAACCAATTTGTTTACTGCTGAAATTTATGTACATATTACAGAGTCTATGGCTTGCAAAGTAGAAATCCCTCTCTCTTTCTCCCTCTGTCTCTGTCTCTGTCTGTCTGTCTGTCTGTCTGTCTCTCTGTCTCTCTGTCTCTCTGTCTCTCTGCCTCTCACACACATTTCCATGTGTGTGATCTCCTCAGTGACTCTAATATTACATTTTATTGTACATTGAATATTGAATATTACATTGAATCATTGATACTTCGTGAGCTTTTTTTCTAATATTCCATCATAAAAATAATGCTCACATCACACTGAACATCTTCAAGCTAGTGTTAATAGGCTATGTAATTTGAAAATTTTGTAGATTGAGAAAATACTTGTTCTAAAACCTTGTTAGATGCCCTCCAGCGGACTCTGTCAGAATGTACTTCCACAAACAATTCCGTAACCCATTCTTCATCAACACCAGGTGGTTATGCTTTGCAGACCTTTAAAGGAAAAACAAACAAACAAACAAACCACTTCAGCTTGGTTACAGGGTGTTTGAAAGAGCACACACTGTCCAAGGGACTGCAAGTCGGCATCCACTCCCCCACACTCATTCAGATGATGTTTGCTGAGAATGGGGTATCGCTGGCCTCCTTAGAGCCAAGGACGAGCCCCTGCTTTCATGAGCTTGGATGGCAGCATGGGTGAGCACAAACAAGCGCACTAGAATACTCTATACGAACAAAATAAAACAGACGGATAGATGGGCGGTAGGGCTGGCGAGGACCAGGTCCTGGAACGTTTCTCTTCTACCTGACTAGAAGCCCAACTTCACAGAGGCTGAGTGCATTGGTGAGAAAGCAAATGTGTCTAGGTAGAGCTGACATCAGCAAGAGCAAAAGCCTGAGAGAGGAGCCAGCTGGGAAAGCTCCAGAGACAGCGCTAAAGCTGCACTGACTTGCTTTGCCAGAAATGAAATGTTGGGCAACTTCCTTTTTGTTTGGCATGACCTTGTGAACTGTTCGAGTCTCTTTAGAAGGCGCTGCTGGAAGAGTGGGACTGTCTGCCGTTGACACTCACCAGTGAATCCCTGCCACCATCCCTCACTTTGTATAATTCCTGTCCCCAGCCAAAGACCAGGGACTGTGAAGTTTAAAGAAGGATAAAAAAGCTCATTGCACCTCCACCATAGAAAACACTCATGGCAACAGGCTCCTCATGTTTTGTTGCCTCGTACATTACTATGTTGAACACCACTGAAGATAGGACGTCACTCTTGAAATTTAACTCTTTTGGAAGGAAGTCATAAAGAAAACCTTCAACTTGCTAGCCTGTGTCTAAGGGCAATCTTGCCCCTGCCAAGAGATTCTGGTGCAAGCTAAAATCAGCAGGAGTGTCTGGGGTGTGGGGGGGGGGAGTAGGGGGCGGGGCACAAAAGGATATGCACAGTTTCAATACGAGGATGGTGTATTCACCACACATCAGAGCTTCTGCAGCCCCAGACTCAGGACCCAACCCAGACGCTACTGATGTTCACCTATGACCAAGTCATCGAAGGTCATTTCTCTGCAGCGCCTGGACCCCTTTATGCAAGCTGCCTTGTCTTAGGAAAGGATGCTGTTTCCTGGGAGGAAACTCCAGGAGACTGAAGGATTGCTTATTGGATGGACTTTGCTCCCTGCACCGATTCTGCTGTGTCTCAGCATGTAAAGAAACTTTATCTTTCATTGCTGTCCTCCAATGCAAGAAGACGCAGACAAGAAAAACCTCCTTGTGACTGCCAAATGTGATAGTAAGTCTGGGATTCAAACACAGGACTAATTACTAATTATCCTCTAGCCCCAAAAGAATTCCCAATTCTACCCTCATCTACCTGCACAGAGAAAAAGGTCTTGCTCATTCACAGGCACCTTGACAAATGATTATTTTTAAAGAGGACAATTTGGAAAGAGTGATGCGTAGCCTAGCCAGGGAGGTTTATCATTTGCTCCTGTACCACTTATTTTATCAGAGTGGAAAGTAATCCATTAAGTGTGTTTCTCTTAAAGCACCTCTTTAGAAGGGAAAAGAAGCGTCAGAAACATGTCACCTGCAAGCTCATTTGATTCCCTAAAACCATTTGCATAACTCTACAGCTTTGGGCGTTCTTACTTTCTGGGAAGGTTTGGACTTTGGTTGATGAAGTGAGTTCTTTTGCTTGAAACCCTGCACTTAGAGCACCCAGTGGATCTTGAAGGAAGGCTACTTCAGCTTTGGTATCTCTAAGTGTAGCGTCCCGTTTACGCGTTAACTGTCCTTCTGATTGGAGAAACAGGAATGGACTCATGTTCACTTAAGTGAAAAGGAGATGAACAGTCACACAAATGTGTGGGGATGACATGCTAGGGGCAGCCTGGGGTAAGGCTGGAATGCCTCGGGGCATGCTGGGAAGTTCTTCCTGCCTGCTTCCCATCTGAGTTTCTCTCCTGCCTCTGCTTCTGCTGTGTGAAGCATGGAAGCTCACAGCCACTGCATGCCTGTGTCAAAATGCTCCTCTTTCTTCTGTTTACATGTTCCTTTTAACTAACTCAGTTTATCCAGCCTGCACTTAGAATTCTGAGCCCTATCCCTTAATAATTTAGACTGTTTTGTCTGTCCAGAAGCTGGGTCCTAGGAAAGGAATTGTAGATGGTCCAGCATAGTCAGGGTCGGGTACTTCAAAGAAACCAATTTGATCAGCAGGGGAATGAGGTTTGTCATGATCCTCATCTGTGTAATCACGTGAGGATGCTTGGATAGAGAGGTGTGTGTGTGTGTGTGTGTGTGTGTGTGTGTGTGTGAGGGAAAGGGGGTGGCAAGAGAGAGAAGGGGGGCTAACAGGGGAGTGTATATAACAGTGGTCATAACTGCTATAACTCCACTATAGAGTGAAGATCTTTAATTTGTACCTGTCCATTTTGGTCTCAGAACATAAACTGAATACATGAACTAACTTCAAACAAAAGCAGATAAGTTCTAGGCTGGCAGAGGAGCCAGTAGAATTTTCTAGACCCACACAGGGGGCCTCATCTGTTTATTCTCCTTTAAAGGAAAAATTTCCCTTTAGTAAAATATAAAAACATTCCAAATGGAGTTTTTGTTGTTAATGTTTTCTTTTCTTCTTTCCTTCCTTTCTTTTTTTTTCTCAAAACTGTTCTCAAAAGAAACCTTTTTGAGAAAGGGTTCCTCCACCCTAGGCAGCCAGACTCACCCTCAGTCTTCCTGCTTCCATCTCTCCAGAGTTACATTGTAGCCGATAACTTTTGTTGTAATAGGGCTATTGCTGCTTTACAGTCCTTTGATTAAGTTAATGAGCAAACCAAACACTGTGTGTCTTCAGAAATTACTGGTTATCTTCAAGGATCTCTGAGGTAAATATTTCATCATCATGCTTATATTTTAAGTGGCATTTAAAATATAGTTCACAAAAATGGGGAAGGCGGCTTCAGGAACTCAGTCATGGTCTGTGCTCTAGAGAAGAAAAACGTGGAACCAGTGATATATCATTTGCCAAACACACGGCAGCTGCTCAGAACTGAGGGCCTGGCTTCCATTCAGATAAGAAACCAGTGTGGCCTTACATTTGTCACAGATGTGGGGATAGAGGTGTGGCAAGGAGCCATCAGTGACTAAAGATCTAAATGAAAACCAGCCAGTGTTTTCTGGAAACAAGGTCTCCGTTTCAATAGTTTGCATAAGAGATGGTGCCCCAACAAGAAATTCAATGTTTAATTACTGCACAAACCCTTGGTACACTGTCAAGTTCTTTGGATATAGTTTTTCTTCAACCACATTATTGTTTTAATGAAACATCTGCTTTGCTTTGAAGAGTACACAAAACTAAATCCTCTCTCCCCTGTCTGCGGATGCAACTTCCCTGTCATTAGTAAATTGTTCATAAAAAACAAAACAAAACAAAATAAAACTTATAAAATGAAACTTCTTCCATCCTGAGCATTCTTACAGATCTAAGAATCTCTCTCTCTCTCTCTCTCTCTCTCTCTCTCTCTCTCNTCTCCCTCTCCCTCTCCCTCTCCCTCTCCCCCTCCCTCCTTCCCTCCCTCCCTCCTTCCCTCCTTCCCTCCCTCCCTCCTTCCCTCCCTGTCTCTCTTATTTTTGTTTGTTTGTTGAGACAGGGTTTCTTTGTGTAGCCCTGTCTGTCTGGAACTTACTTTGTAGACCAAACTGGCCTCAAACTCACAGAGATCCCACTGTGCCCCTGGAGTTCAGGGATTACAGATATTGGCCACCACACCCAGCTTTCCCTTTGACTTTCTTGCCAGCTGGCCCTTCTGTGTAGGAATACGTTCTTCCTGTAAGTTAGTGGTGTGCTTGCTCAGAATGACACTCTCAGGTCATCCCCTATTAGAGTTCAGTTTGATAAGAATCTTTAATGGAGGAACATAATGCCCTGTAACAAGTCCTGGCTGATGCTATTGGTTCTAGGACTAGCATGTGTTTAAGGGTCATCACATTACTCTTTCCTGTAAAACCCTGCAGATGACATTCCATCCCATGAGTGCCTATAGACACTTCGCCATTGTTAAACACTTCTAACGACAAAGCAGGCACTCAGACAGTCCTCACTCGGTGCCAGGGACTCTTGAAGCACTCTTACAGATGTTTCCTAGTTTAGTATGTATCTCCTCTGAAGTATGGATTACATTATCCACCCTCTAGGCAGAGAACTTAACTGATTTGCTGAAGGTCGCATGTTCCAGGTCACATGGTCAGTAATGGGAAGAGCTGAGACTTGAATACAAACACTCCATGAAGTAGAGAGTCGTCATTATTTATTAATCCCACAGATATTTATCAAGCATGGTATATGAGACTACTCTAAACCAGGCAGGTCTTTTTCATTAAGGACCTAGTCTATGGCACAGAAAACTGAGAAGGCAAATCGATGTGAATTTTACCATCAGTGTGGTGCTTTAGGAGCTGTCGGAAGATGTTCCCTGCTTTGAGAATTATGTGAGCTTTCCCGAGCTGATGGTCCTTCCTCAGCGGCCTCAGCTTCCTTATTCTGTAAAATGGAAGCGTGACCACAGCTACCTTAAAGGATACATGCGAGCACTAAATGGTGTGAGAGGTACAGGGCTGTGAGTCTGTACAGATTGCTGAAGGTGGAAGGATCATGGCATTGCAGGCTAACCGAAGACAGGAGAAGGTCGCCTGTGGAGGTTTATTCAGAGCAGCAAGAACGCTGACTCGTCAGCCAGGTGAGGTCATAGAATCCGCCTGCCCTTCTGGCAGTGGCCTTTGGATTTTACCCGGAGCGCTCTTAGGCTACAGGGTAGCTTGTTCAGACTTGTCTTATGTAAAACTGCCTGGCCACATAGGGGAATGAATTGAAGTGGGTAAGAACGGGAGGCAGGAGGTCATCTGCGAGATGATTAACTTAATACGCAAGTTTTGATAGGGATCTGAGGGCTGTAACCACCCTTAGAGAGACGGGTAGATCAGGGAGTGTCGAAAAATGCCGCATCTTCAGTTCTTGGTAATTTTCCTCATACAAGGTGAAGTATGGGCAACTGGGCAATTTGGGCAACTGGACATTTGGGCAACTGGGCAGACAGGAGGACTGGTCACTGTAGCCTGGGACATTTGGCCCCATGTGAGTACAGGTTGTAGACGCTGTTCCTAGGACCAAGGGAAGATAGATGGAAGGTCAGGACAAGAGTGTGATGACACTAGATACTCTGTGATGCAGGTGCCAGTCCGGGGCTAGGACAGCTTCCTCAGGGTTCATGTCGAGATACTAATGACAAGACTGTTGTCACTGGGCTGTTTCCTAGTCTTCTCTGCTTGTTCCCTTGTCCCCAGGGCCTGGCTTGCTCCCAGGCTGTTGGTACAATATTCTCCCTGCCCTGTACCAAACCAAGATCTTGTTCTCCAAAGCTGTAATTTCTCAGGTAGCTTTCAGATCATAATCCTATTATATGAGTAGGAACACTCCTCCCATCCTAGGAAGCTATCCATTTGCATATGTGTGCTTGCATTTTTAAATGTTTTTATTAGCACAGACTAATTACATGTAATAACAGGTGTCATTATGATATTTTCATGTGCGCATATAATGTGTTTTGATCATATCAAAGAGGATATTTTACAAGTAGATGTCATAGGACCGAATTATGTATGTATGTTTTAAACATTCCCCAGTCAAATAATTTAAAATTTTTTATGTGTATGGATGTTTTGCATGCATATGAATCTGTTCACCACTCTTATGCCTGGTGCCCATGGAGACCAGAAGAGGGTGTTGACCACCAGGAACCAGAGCTGCAGAGAGAGGGGAAACTGCCTTGTCAATCTTAAGAATCAAGCCAGGGTCTTGTGGAAAAGCAGCCAGTGCTGTTAACCTCTGAGCTATCTCTCATTATATCATTTTATTTCTGGCTCCAAATCCCATTCTTTATCTCTGTTTTCGCAAACAAGAGCACTGTTTCTACACAAAGGTAGGAACCATTTCCCGTTTGGTTTTCACGTTGATCCAGAGAACACGTGACACAGAAGGAAGTAAAGGCAGCTACCGATCTGCGCAGACTCTGCCAACCTCCACACATGCCCGTCTCTTTACCAGTCATGCCCAGTGCTCTTCCTCAGAGGAGCCAAGGACTCTGTCTCATCTGAGACCGAGGCATAGCATTAAGCACTTGAATTGCGTAAGTGTGCATCATCTGCCAGAGGCAAAACCATGCTGCAAAAGGCTCATGGACCTTTGTTCTGGCAAGAGTAATTAGAACCGCTGAGTAAACTGGCTGATTCAGAGCACAGTGCTCTTCAGGAAAGAGACTGAGGCTCGGGTCGGTCCATCGTCGGTCGGAGGAAGAGTTCTGCTTATCTGCCCTCTCGCTGTCAGTGGCTCCTGCCTGGCTCTTCTCTTCCAGGGTTGAAAACTGCTGTTCCCTTAGTATTCAAAGGTCGTCTTACAATTGGGCAAGTGTCTACAAGTATCAATAAGACTATTTATTTATTTATTCAGTCACTTGATCGTTGTCTCATGAATAAATATTGATCCAGTGCCCACTTTGCTGTGATACTGTGTGGAAAAGAAAAACTGGGAATCTAAAAGTAAATTTGTTCCAAACGGTCTCAGTTCTTGATATACGCCTGGTCTAACTGAGAAAATTGACACGAAAAGGAAAAAACAAAAGTAATAACAGCAAACTCAGATGCCTACAGCGTTTTGGAGTTAATACAAAAGGTTCCAAATGGATAGGTTTGGGCATAACTGTTTTCCTGTCTTTGTTCTATTCCCTAGCTTTAAGTGAGCAAGTTTATTTTTAAGAAGTCACTCCCCTTCAGGCAGGGGAGATGGCTAAGTGGGTAAATGCCATCAGGCCAGTTTGAATCCCAGAGACTCGTAGAAGCCAGGCATGTGCTATAGCGATCCGTTAGGTACAGCACTTGTATGGGAGACACAAGGAGGAGCAGGAGAAGCTCGCGGGTGCTCACGGGCTGCAGATGATGTGAGAGAATAACAAACAAGACCCTGTCTCAAACAAAGTGAGTGATGAAGACCAATGCCTCAATGCCCGAGGCTGTCCTCTATCAGAGACCTCCATCTACATCTGCATTCTCACACACACACACACACACACACACACACGNACACATACACACACACACACACACACGTACACATTCACACATGTACACATTCACACACACTGATACACATGCAAACACATACACACTCACATATGCACACACATGAGCATACACATGTACACACACACTGACACATACACATGTATGCACACATATACATATGCACATGCATACATGTGTGTGTGCACATGCATACACAGATGCCCACAGAAATGCACATGCAATCACACACACATGTGCACACACACACACACACACACACACACACTCCATGACCACTCTGGGATTTCTCAGCAGTTACTTTCTGTAACTTAGATAGCTCTGGTTTCTTAGCTTTTCTCCAGCCTTTCCCAGATCCACATTTCGTTCTGGACATCTTTAAAGCTGACCAGTAGCCTCTATAACAAGTTTGACTTCACACAAGACGTCGTTCACCCCAACCACCCCTGAAGTAGGCAGGTGTCCATGTTAGTCCCATGTAATATGTTAGCTGACTGGTGTGCAGGTTGGTTAATAGATTAAACATGGTTGGCACAGGGGAGTGGTGGAGCTGGGATTTGAACCCAGCGCTCTGGCTGTGGAGGCACAGTTCTCAGAGTGTGATGCCCGCCTTGCCCCTCTGTCAACTGCTCCAAGGATCAGCCTATCACACCACAGTAGCCTTTTCTGGAAGAGTAAGAAGCATCCATCCTTGCCATCCAGGCCAGGAGGCGCTGACTCAGCCGTGTGCGGAAGGGGAGAGCTCTCTCCCTCTGTCCTCTCCCGTGAGCTCATATCTGCTGTTACACAGATGGGAAATCAGGCTTCCCGGGGAGTCTTACTGTAGTTTACCCAACTAGCAAATGTCTCTATCAGTTAAATTAGTAAATTAGTCATTGTGCACATAGCAAACAGGTGTTTCGAGCGATCGGAGAGTATTCTGAAGGTGCTCAGTGTGCTCGTATGGTGTAAGTTTAGCCAGCCAGCACAGGGACAAATTATGAAAATTCCTCCTTTGCAATAATTTCGTCTATGTGTTCTGTTCACAGTTCGAGTGTTATCTTCTCCATCGTTTTCCATCTGACATTTCCACTCTGACTTCCTGTTCTGTTTGCCTATCCCGTTCATTTGACACATGTCCATTGTCACCTTATGAGTTATTCCCAGCTAGAGAGAAACCAGAAGAGGCCAGGCACTATTTAAATCAAATGACTTCTCAACACTTACTGGAGGGATTCAGAACTCATGGTGGCCATTTTGGGGGAAGAGACAAGAGGCACACTGCTTGCTGTCCTATGTGAGGTTGGGAAGGGGCTTGTCCGTGGATGGCTGTAGAAACTAGAGTATACCGTTGGAAACCATGAAAGCTCAGCAGCGCAGCACAGTGGGCTGCAGCAATCCTCACAAGGAAGCTTGTGCCGTGTTTACCAGAACAGAGGACGAAAAACTAAGCCCTGCCCAATTTTCATTAGAAACTGTCTCCATGGGAACTCCATGCCAAGTGGGGAATCTGCATGACAGCTGTGTGCTCAGTCTAGCCAGGCACAGGGGACATCTGCTGCCATCTAGCTTGATATGTGGTATATAGAGTGATATGGAATGGCGAACATTCAACACAACCCAGGATGGGAAAAGCTATGGTGACAAAGGAATGAATGAAGCTCTAAAGGACATGGAGGGAAGCCGGAAGTGGGTGACTCAACTATGATGCCAGTATTGAGAGGCTAAAGTCAAAGGTCACTGTGAATTTCAGGCCAGACTTGGCTACAGAGTGAGACTCTGTCTCAAAACAAAAAAAAAAAACAAAAACAAAAACAAAAAAAACAACAAAAAAACCAAAACCCTAAGCAAATTGGAGAAAAAAAAAAGAAAAGCAAAAAACGAGAAGGGAGCCAGGTACAGTTCAGGGGGAAGGGTGTAAAGGAGGAATGGGGTCAAAGTTCAATGTGCACCTTCCCTTTAGCCTGCTTTTGTCTCTCCCTCTCCTTCCTCTCATGCACGTGCGCGTGCGCATGTGTGTGTGTGTGTGTGTGTGTGCGTGCGTGTGCATGTGTATGTGTGTGTGCATGTGTATGTGTGTGTGTGTCCGCGCGTGCGTGCGTGCGTGTGCGTGTGTATGTGTGTGTGCGTGTGCGTGCGTGTGTGTGTGTGTGTGTGTGTGTGTGTGTGTGTGCTCACTTGCACACGCAGGTATATATGCATCCATGTCCATGAATGTGAAGGCAGGATGACAACTTCAGGTACAGCTCCTTAGGCATCATTTCAAACCTTGCCTTCTTGTGACAGGTGAACTAAAGAGGCAAAGTCCCACTCTCATATTTACTTTCCAAGTTGGGTAATGACTATTAGTCAGTTGATCGACCAACCCATAAGCAAAATATTGTAGAGAGCAACAGACGGCACCCAGTCAGAATAATATTGAAGAGACTGTCCAGGGTGGACACTGTTTTCTCTGAATGAAAGAGCGCACTCTCCAATGGATAGAGTGGGGAGAGATGGAGAGGGAGAGAGAAAGCGCTTATGTCTTTCCTCTTTCCTTGTTCCTGGGCTATTAATGCTAATATTGGCTCCTTTTAAGAGTTGATAAGGGTTTGTATTTATAAGATAACTCCAAAGTCTTCAGACAGCTGTGTTATCCTAAGGATTGAATCTACATAATGGAATTGAGAAGGGCTAGGGCTGAGGAACAGACCTAAGACGACATCGCTATCCCACATAGGATATAAGTAGTATTCCTAATGGAAAATGAATAAAAGTTAATAAATACGTGCACGTGAGAGGAAGGGGCCACGCAGGGCAGTAGAACCAGCGGGGAGGGGAGCAGCAGAGATTAAGTCTATGTTCTGCCTCTAACGTGGTGCACTATCAGTTACAAGACCAATCGGGTCTCACTGTCATGTTCTTGGGCTGGAACAGTGAGCTCTCACTTACATTGCTTTGTCCGTTACAAAGTAAATTTGAACTCAAAGTCTTTAGAAGGCAAAGATGGTGTCACATTACAGTCCCTTGAAGCAGATTCGGGTAAATACTAATTCTGATTGGCTTTGGGGAAAGTCAGATATGATCGGAAATAACAAGAAGGTATTCAATAGAATTTGAATGGTCCTTTGAATGTTGCTCTTGCCAGGTAAAAACTATAGATGTTTGTCATTTGGACTCTTAGCAACAGAAAACTTTAAAAACACAAAGACAGCAAGAGGAGTTATTGGGGAAGCTGGTGGTTTAAGATTTAACAGACAGTCGCATGTTTGTGTTTGTGTGTCCCATGCCTACATGCTCTACTTTCACCAAGTGGCTTGGAATAGAGAAGAGGGTGACTATATTTTTCCTGTACCAGTGTCTAGATCAAACTCTAGGGTTGAGCTAGGAGTGGGGAGCTGGTTTGGTCTGGTTTGGTTTTGATTTTAAGCAGTAATAATGACGATGAAATATTTTTCCATCTGTCCTGAGAGTCTCTAATGGTACATTAGCCCTCATTCCATACTCTGGCCATAAAACAATGACTTGTTTTTCCTTGGTGTCCTTAACAATCAGTGGCTGTGGTGGAAAATGGTATGCAAACAGAAAATGTTTCCCTAAAGTCTTTCAATGTGGCTTATTGCTAACACCATCCTTCAGTGCTCCGTTGGCTTAGTTTGACCATTTAATTGCAGTTCTTAGCAAATGTAGTTGCTTCCAGCCCTACAGTATCTCAGAGCTGCAGAGAGAACAGAACGGATAACAAGGCTTTTAGGCGTATAGGAACCACTGGGTGTGTACAGCTTGTCTTGGTTACTTCTGCTGCTGTGCTAAAACACCATGACCAAAGACATTGAAAGAGAAAGTTTATTTGGGTTTATAATTTCATGGATCATGATAGGAGAGGCAAGACAGAACACAGAGAGACAAGAGATCAAATCTTCAACTGTATGCAGAAAAAAGAGCAAAGGGAAAGTTGAGTCAGGCTCTAAATGCCCAAAGCCTATCCCATGACAGTTCCCTCAACAAAGCTCCATGTCCCTTAAGTTCCTTAATCTCCTAGCCACCACTGGCTGGGAATCCAACGTTCAAATACATGACCATATGCGGGGCATTTCTCATCAAACCACAGCAGAGATGATGGCCTCCTGTTTCTGTGACAAGAGGTAGCACCCACCCTGCAATGTAAGGGATGCTTGCTGCTGTATTACAGTAGTCAGTAGGTCCGAGTACGAGTACGTGTGAGATGCTCCTACTTATATAACCCCCTACACACACACACACACACACACACACACACACACACACACACACACACACGCGCGCGCGCGCACACACACACTGAGCTACAGTCCCAGATATCCTTTTACTTTTGTCTTTTAAATTTTATACTTTAGGACAAGGTCTGTTTGTCAAGTTGCCCACTCTGGCCTTAAATTGTGATCCTCCTGGCCCAGCCTCCCAAATAGTGAGGATTATAGGCCTGTGCCACAAAGACTGCCCCCTGCCCTGGGTACATCCAGTGTTTAACCTTGTGACTTATATTACAACAAATACAAAGAAATGAGAATGAGTCTTCTAGCAGCAGACACCATGCTTTATGTAATCGATCTGTATTGATCCCATGTCAAGGGTTGCAGCATGATTTTACCTCTCGGTGACTCATACCCTGGCTTTGCATTTTCCCATTTAGTGAACTACCCAGAGGCACAGTGGAGAGGCAGCTGTGACCTTCTGGCACCTCAGCCTGTGGCATCCGTCTGACTTCATTTGTTACAGTAGAAATCTAGTGTATGACATTGTGCTTATCCCCAGAATTGAAAGAGGAATAGTTTTAGGGGAGCTATATGATTTAAAACAAAGATGTGCTTGTGGCAAAAATGAACACACCAGTGAAAAAATACATAGGGAAGAAGTTAAGGCTATGTGGATGGTGCCGACTAGAGAGTATACCGTCGGCTAGGAATTTTACATAGCTGCTTTGAGAGCATCTCTAAGTACACAAATACATAATCATGAATGTATAATTGATGAATCTGCTCGTTTAATGAATTAATCAATTCATTTAAGCATAATATGTTCATACCATGCATAATATTGTATGGTCTATTTTTATTTAAGTAATAAATTATGAGCATATGTCATACCCATATTAATATTCTTCTTCACAGCTTATGTCACTGTTTGGATAAATCATAATTTATTCAGTCAACCTTGGCTGATACGATACATTTTTTAAAATTTAGTCTTATTTTTTAGAATATTATTAACTTATCCTTTGAGAATTTCATACATCCATGCAATATAGTTTGGTCCTACTCAGTCCAAATCCAATCTCCCATTATGACCTATTTTAAACCATTGATTGGGTTGGGGGACTTGTTAGCTGAATTATATGAAGTTCGTTGATTTCCAAAGGTTTTTTTAAAAACTAAAAGGAAAAAACAAGTGCTTAAAATCATCCAACAAAAACCTCAACCAGGAAAAAAGGAATCTGAGAAACTTAGAATGGTCACAGAAAGATTCTGGCATCAAGAGTAACTAATTTTCTAGGTGAAATTCCTTTAAAAAAAAAAAACCATTTTATTAGAAATGGCAAATCTTAGCTTGGAAAATGAGTTAGATGCTCATCAGGGTATCTGTGGGGGTCACACCTATTGATTAAGCTATAGTCATTGGAAAGTACTAAGCTATGTAACTATATATATATAGTATATATATATATATACTATATATATACTATATGTAACTATATACTATATGTAACTATAT
>NC_034593.1:133656811-133677850 GCF_900095145.1 Mus pahari
ACACACACACACACACACACACACACACACACACACACACACACACACTGTTCATTAAGCTCTGGAGGAGTAATGTGACCCTACTATTACAATGCCCTCCTATAGTACAACTCCAGAGGTCACCACTAAAGTACATTCCCGTTCGTGACAGTTCCTTGGGCAAGAACATAAAAGTGTATGTATGAAGCCCCATATACACTCATCATATGGGCACGGTATTAAGCCAGGTTACTCTTTCAAGGTGTGTACAATATTATTTCAGTAAGTGCCATGAAGAGCAATCCAGGAAAAAGTGTTCTTCCATGGTCTCTGCTTCAGTTCCTGTCCCCAGGGCTCCTCCTTGAGTTTCTACCCTGACACGTCCCTTTAGGAGGACGATAAGTTGTAAGATGAAACAAACCCTTTCCTCCCCAAATTGCTTTTGGTCATGGGACTTTATCCCAGCAACAGAAAGCTAACTAACACCCTTGTCGCATTGTCTGAGCCATCTGAAATGCTGCCTGTATTCCTTGTCTTCACCCAACAATTTATGCAGTGCTCAGAACTTAACCAGTGTCCAGCCTCAGTGAAGTGGATATCGAATGAACATCTGGTAGCATTCTGATGCCTGTCAAGATGTCGGTCTTGACAGGATTTATGTGGTAATCATCTCAAACTATACCCAAAACTTCCTTCATCAAAAACTATGAAGAATAGCCATTTTGATCTTTCCCTTGATTAGTTAGAATATGGCTAAAGGATGCAGAAGGTAAAATTCACAGTTATTGAGTATAAGATCCAGAAGGAGGCTTTTGTCCAATCCCAGAAATATACAGGTAGAGAGATAACAGAGAAATAGAGTCATAAATTAAAAATCATAGTGGACAGGATCTGGGCTCCAGTCAACAGCTGGGGTTTATTTACTCTTAAAGTAACAAGTATTTTTTTTACACCATCTATTTGACTGGGAGGCCTTAAGGTAAGCTCTGAGCATCCCAGACTGAGTAAGATATCACAGGGAGGGTTTCCAGGTATGAGGAGGAACAGGGCAGAGTGTAAGGAATTGTACACTTGAAGGTTTATGCTCATTAACAGTTTAACCATTGAAGTTTCACATTGAAACACAGTCACCATTCTATTAGTGCTATGAGGTCGGGCATTTAAGAGGTGACTGGGCCGTGGGCAGCGAATGCACGTCATGACCCCAGGTATGGGTTAATTGTGTTGACAGTAGAACTGTGACAAGGTCACACTCTCTTGCCCTGGTCTTAGGAATGCTTGCTTACTCCTCTGCTGTGTGATGACTTAGTGTGAAGCTGTCGCCGAATGCAGCCACTGAAGTTGGGTTTTCCCAGCATATAAACTAAATAAACCTCTATTGTTTATGGTTGACCCACTGTGTGGCATTCTGTTATAGCGGCAGGAAGTGGTTGAAAATAACACATGTGTACATGTGTGTGCACATTTGAACACACTATAGAATCCAAAGCACACTATCAGGTCTGCCTATAAACTGTCTAAGAAGTATAGAAGGAGAAGGGAGCAGCTTTTTCCGGGCAGTCAGAACCAGCATTTTGGAAGTGCTTTCTGTGTCGGGCACTCTCCATATATCATCATACTAAATTCTCACAAAACTCCTGTGGTGACTTATCATCTGCTCATTCTATAGCCTATATTCTATAGGCTGGTGAAAGAGCTAGTTTGCCCTTGGTTATAGACAAGATTTCAACTCAAGAGCCTGCCAGATTTCAAGCTTCTCCTTTTTTTTTTTTTTCTTTCTTTCTTTCTTTCTTTCTTTCTTTCTTTCTTTCTTTCTTTCTTTCTTTCTTTTTTTTACTCTCTGTGATGAGAATGGTAAGGGCATTTCTCTCAAGGAAAATGTTTATTTGATCGTTAGAGACTGATAGAAGCAAGATGCATATGTCTGCGCTCCGAGGCAAGCAGCATCCTGAGTGATTAGCCACGGTGACTGAGGGTGTGAGGTTACCTCTGTGATATAATGCTTAGTTCCCCAGTTTCCAGTCTCTGTAAGGGAGTGTGGTTTTCATCCTCTACTTCCTGGGACCAACTTCTTCCTGTTTCATTCCTCTGAGCTCCCAGTGGTACCTAGCTGGACCAACTTCCCATGTTATTTGAAAATGTGAACCCACCAAACACACCCCTTGTATGCATCCCCCAGGATACCATTCTGTGCTAAGAGCATTCGGTGTCATTAAACACTTCATGTCTACAGCTGAAAAGGTAAGGGGCCAAAGATGGCTTCTTGTTCCAAAGAAGTACTCCGGTGTCTGTCAGTGTTTATATTATACCAGAGAGCTGACTCTCTGCCCCATGCTTCCAGCTGACCTTCCTCAGACGGTGGGAGGCCCTAGAAAGAACTGAGCTTCTGAGGTGTTGGGGGTCCACACACACAAGCTGTTGAAAGTGGAATCTGGAGATAGAGACGGTGTTTGCTAACAAAGTTTATGATTTCCAGCTCTTGCCCCAAGTTAAAGACTAGAATTAGGCTCCAGCTGTGGCTCCAGCTGCCAAGCCTCTGTTTCAGGCTGTGTTTTTAAGTGCTTGGCATGAAGAGATCCAACTTTCTGAAGCTGGCCACAAATTTAAAACAAGTGTCTAAAAACTATTTGTTAGAATCAGGAGTCTTGACAGTGGAAACAATTGTGTCAAATGAGTCTTTGTGGGCAGTGTCCCCGTTCAGCAGCTGTATGAAGCAGTTCAGTTTTGCTATGGTATACATATCACTCCTTTCAGACATGGGGAAATCTTTTTTCCTCTGGTATCCGACTTTTAAGACTTTTAGAACGCTGTCAGTAAATGAATTTGAATTTGAAGACAAATGACACCTGGAAGCATCATTTCTAAATCATGGACCAAATCCTTCAATATCGTAAGAACACTTTCCCCTAAATATTCTGTTAGTGTATGTCATATGCGTTATAAAGCTTCAACACAAAACACCTATTTACTTTGCATTTTTGCTTGGTTTTGATTTTATTTTGTAAACATGAAGACTGCTTCGCCAGAATGCGGGTCACCGCCTGATTTTTTGGGGGGCTGTAATTTTCTATTTTAGTGAATCAGACAGCCCTGTGGCTTCCTAGGTTGGTATTACTGCTTTTCACTCTGTGGCTTTTTCTCCTGGGCTAAAAACAAAGAATGACAGAGTGAACAGACTTAAAATATATCCTCCCGTTTGATGAAATTAGTAGTCCATGTGCCAGAGCAAGACTAGGCTGCGTGGCTGTTTTTGTCATTATGAGTGTTTTGTGAGTTACTCTCTTGTCAAAGTTTTTTTTTTTTTTAATTGCGTGTGTAACATTTCAAACAGATGAAAATATGGATACATGCCTGAGGGGCAGGGAAGAGAAGCGTATGAGTCCTGGAGATTAGGTTTTGTGCAACTGGAGGCTCTAATTGTGTGCACATCCTGTTTTACTTTGCTTATCTGTTGTGGTGAACACCATCAGCAAGCTCAGCTTGGAAAGGGAGTGATTTATTCCATCCTCTGTGCTGTAGCCCATCATCACGGGACATAGGCAGGAACCTGGGGCAGAAACTGAAGCAAAGACTGGGGACACTGATGGCTGGCTTGCCCTCCATGGCTTGCTTAGCTTACCTTCTTATACAACCTAGGACCCCCTGCCCAAAGACAGCACTGCCCACAGTGGTCTGACCCCTTCTGCATCAACTGGCAATTTTAAAAATGCCTCCCAGACAGAGCCACAGGCCTTTCTGATCTGGCAGTTCTTGGCGTGAGGTTGCCTCTTCCTAGACTCAATAATCCTGTCAAGTTGACAATTGAAGCCAGTTTGACAGTCACCCACCCCCCAGGAATGCTAAACCATCTTAAATACATGACTGAGGGCAATTTGCCTGCCTGGAGCATTGCTGTCTCTTGATGTGACCTCTAATGTGCATGTGATGGGTCTTTAATTGGATGCTTTCCATAACCTTTAACTGAAGCCATCAGATTCTCAGCTCAGTGCTTGGTGTGAATGTTCTCCTGTGTGATTAAAAACTAACTTTGATAGCTCATCGTTTTCTATTTTTAAGTATGTCACTCAAGCTAGTTTATTTGATTATGAGAAGAAAGTTCATTCATCGTCTTACTAGATTATTAGTGAGTCTCAAAACGAGTACCAAAAGAGCATCAAACGCCATTAAGAAATCACTGTGTGTGTTTAGGACAACTGACCTGTCACTGGGCAATGAAGGCAATTCGGCTTCTCATTCAAATGTCATCATGGGGACAGTCACTTCTGGTGTCTGCTGTGGTAGGCGCTTACTTAGTAGATATTTATTGACAGAACAGCATATGGTTCCAGTTGCAGCCTAGAGCTGATGGCTCCCAAGTCAACATTTTTATGCATTGCTCTCAGAGTTGCAACCTTGGGTCCAGCTGCTCTCTACATGTAAGAAGCCACGCACACTCTTAAGTGCCTATAACAGAACAACTGTTTTTCTCACCCACCCCCAGACAGAGCCCTCCTCAGTTTCCTCTGCTTGGCAATCCCAGACATACGCTTCCTGATTCTTACTCTACACTCACTGCCTAGATCCAAGAAAGCAACATGTCTTCAAGTTCTCTTTCACCCTCAAACACATCTCCTGCCATCCATCCAAACTTTTTCTGACCCTGGTCAATCCTGAAAAGCTGGACTTCTGCCAGTCTTTAGAGGCGTTGGCCAGGCAGGTGGTTCTCATGGCTTACCATGCTAAAGCACCCCGGGGGAACTAGTTAAGCTAGGAGATATCTAGCTCACATCCCATTTTTCATTTGGTAGCAACTAACATGGTAAGTGGCGTCTCCTCCTGAGGCAGCCCTGATGCAGTTGGGAGCAGACTTACAGTCCTGTCTACTGAGAAAGTGGATAAAGCTTAGCTATGGGATGGAAGACTTATAAGAGCTGATAGTATCAAAAAGCTACCGTGTACAGCAATAGTTTCCAGAATGTGCTCGGTGGGCCCGCCAAGGGTGGAAATGTGTGTAGGTTAGATGGGGTTTTCTTGTCACTACCACCAGCTGCCAGACAGAAGCAACATAGCAGGGGCTTTAGAGAGATTCTAGTCCATCACAGTGAGGAAAGTAGTGCATCAGATGTTGCTGAGTCCGTGTTGGTGAGAAGATGGGGCAGATAAGAAATGGAGTGGGGTGGGTTGGGGAGGAATATAAAGGAGACAGGCATATCCTCCAAGCACCCATCTCCCATGTGACCTACTCCCTCCAATGAGGCCTCGCCTACCAAAGGTTCCACAGCCTGGCAAAACAGCGCCATCAGCTGGGTGAACAAGCGATCAAAAGCCTGACACCCCCCAGGGAAGAGATTCAAACCCTGGAATAAAAATGAGAGCAGATTTGCTGTGTGCAGCTTAACTAATACAACACTCCCCCCCCCTTCCGTGCTTTCTTTAGTCAGAAAACAAAACAAAACAAAAAACTGACTAAAAATCCCGATGAGAAAGTTCCTTTGGGAAAGGTATTCTTCCACTTTTAAAAAGTGATTTGAAAACCACTAATATATAGAAGTAGATTTTCAAGTTTAGTTTTAAATTGGGATCTGCAATAAGAAATGCCATAGCTTCCAAATTTCAGCCATATGTGCGCGCCTGCACACACACACACACACACACACACACACACGTTTATGACTGAAGCACATTTTGTAAAACAAATATACTTTGACTGCACTTTATACATGCTGATGCTTTCTGCTCAGTTCATTTTTCTTCTCAGGGCCAGCTGTGAACTACTTAATTGATTTCACGATCCATGGAGCTGCTACAGAGACAGCGAAACCTTTGCCCTAGTCTTCCTTATTGGCGTTCCTTTATGAACCGTACAGAGAAATGTTTTCTTAATCCTCTCAAGAAGGGCACATAATTCATGCCATTTCAGATGCTTGGGAGAGAAGTTAATCCATCATCTAGAATTGATGTCTGAGGACATCCTAGTTCCTTTCTCTGGGTGAAGTTGTTGAAGAAGGCACCTGGCGGCTGAGTTACATAACCCACACTCCTGAGAACTACACAGGAGCTTGTCTAGATTCCAGTTCTCGGCTCCATCTGACTTCCTCACTGGCTTACCTGGTTTAAAACCATCCTGGGGTGATTGGGAGTCCCCAGGTGCCTCGAGCTCCTTCTGACCCCTCTGCGCAGTCATTCTTGGGACTGTGCCCAGCTCCACAGACTGCTTCTTCCCAGGGCTTTCTCTGAGAGCTGCTGGGGTCTTGGGCCTGGTTTCCATTCCTGCCAAGTCCTGAGAGGCAGGGGAGTACACTGTCAGCAGTGGCAGGTGATGGCAGCTAGCTAGCATACTGCCCGGCCATGTGACTGTCATAGCCTCCAGTCAGGTTCCTCTGACTTACCTCCTTCACTGCTGAGTGTGGAGCTTCATGCTAAGGATAACAAAGATGTCTAAGGTAAAGCCTGCTCACTTATGGGGGTTATGAAAGGCCTGGAGATAAGGGATGTGCATTTAAAAAAAAATCACTTTAGATAATGCACAAGGCTAAGAGCCTGTGCAGGGGAGTGGGGCCTCCCATCCAGGCCTCAAGCTCAAGTGCTCTAAATATCAGAGTTCATGACCTAGGAGACTAAGATAGCAATTCTGTATGGCTGGGCTTTAAATGGGAAGCATCTAAAGCTCTAAGCACCCTGCCTGGCCAAGAGCTCTGGGGTGGGGAGGGGGAGGGGAGTGGTAATATGGACTGAAGCAGGTAATGTACCCTGAGGCACGTGGATATTGCAGTAGGAGGCACTAGAGGAACTGAAAGAAAGGAGTGATCATTGTGGGTGATGGATGGGAGCTAAGCTTGGAAAGAAAACTAGACCTCAGATTAGGGGGGATGGGAAGACAAAGCAAAACAAAGAGTGATGGTGCCCTGAGGAGGACTGCGCGCATGCATATGTGTGTGTATGTGTGTGTGTGTGTGTGTGTGTGTGTGTGTGTGTGTTGCCTGTAGACGCATTTTGAGGCTAGAGTTTGTACACTGATTTATACATGTGAATGTGAGCACTTTTTCCCAAATCTGTGGTAAAGAATTTGATCTCTAGAAATATGTTTGTCTCATTTTAAAAGATTCTGTCTCTTTCCCCCTTTTAAATATGGAGTCAGTGATTTTGTCATCTGGATCAGATTGTTTGAATGATTTGGGGGGCAGTTTATAGATAGTTTACAAAATGGACTGTGCCTTATCCTTGCCCAGGGAATCTATGAATCCTACACACTTCCAGAGATGTTATTAGGTTCACTGGGGGACCAGAAGGTAAATTATTAAAATTTTCTCTTATCAGGATGGGGGATTGCTTGGCGGGTAACATATTTACTTTGTATGCATAAGAATCTGAGTGTTTGATCATCAGAACCCATGTAAAAAAGAGCCTGAATGTAGTGGTGTGTGAACGCAGTCTCGGTGGTGGGTAGATAGTGGTGTGTAAACATAATCTCAGTGGTGAGTAGATTTCAGGCCACATCCCTAGCACTTGCTGATGAGTGTCAAGCTCATGAGAGATTATCTCAAAAAACAAGGTGGACAACATGTAAACATAGCATCCAAGTTTGTCTAATTGCACACATGTGAATGTGCACTCCCACACATGTACACCCACGTACATGTACACACACACACACACACACACACACACACACACACACACATTCCCTTGTAATTCAGGTGTCTAGCTAACGTGGGAAGCTAATAATTCACCTTGATCAGTTTTTAGGCAAGTAACCGCATATGTCCTGGAAAACAAGTCAAATTTGTCTGAATTTTATAATGAGTTGAATCTAATAGTTACATAGAATTTGGCAATTCCCTAAATAAAAAAAGTTCAGAAGAAATTTAGCATATCTTTATTTTTAGCAATAAAATCTCCCTGTATGCATCCTAGAGTGATGTAGTCAAAAGACATACGTGGCTCAGGAAGATTTGACCTACACATACAGGTCCTTCAATTTACTTGAAGCCTCACATCCAAATCTTAACTTTGTCTGCCATGTGACCCCCTGGAGCACCCCAGGACATGTCCATGCTAATCTCTTCTGTGTGATCAACATGCAGGTTTTAGAAGACAGTTGACTGACTCATCATGTCTTCTCCTAATCTCCAAGAAAAGCATTCCTAATTTTGTCCATCCATCCCCAGATAGGCACCTACTGGTTAATGCTGATTCTATTGTTAGGTGGAAACTTGATCTTTTCATGGCTTCTTTGAACCCTGGTAGTTTCTAGCAATAATTGTGTGTTGAGACAGAACACATACACACACACACACACACACACACACACACACACACCATTCCTTTAAGGTTTTTTTTCCCCCTAGAATTTATAAAAGATTGGTAGGGGCTGACTGAACTGGACCTCCCAGGCTATCTTTCCTTTCCTAACCCACACTCACTTGAGACAGAGTAGCATGTGTCCCAATTTGCCCTTAAAACACTATGTAACTAACCGTGAACTTAAACTCACACTCACATGTCCTATCTGAAAACTTCCTTCTTTCTTATTTTTTTCTTTCCTTCTGCTTCATTGCCCTTTTGTTGTCTTGGAAGTTCCATGTCTATGAAATGTTACTGTGTGCTTAACAAAGTCTAAATCAGGTGCTGTTTTTTTCTTTTGTCCCATTATTTTCCTTTCTTTCCATTCCTTTTCCTTTCTCCACAAGAACACTGGAACATTCCTACTGGTTGTTTTTTTTTTTTTTTTTTTTTTTTTTTTTTTTTTTTTTTTTTTTTTTTAGGCAATTTCATACAGAAAAGACTCTTCACATCAATGTTGGCAGCCTCAGCTTTTGATGTCTGGCTTGTTTAGTTCTTGTGTCTTGACAACATTGAAAGCCTCTTGAAGAGACAGCAACAAAAATAAAATTATTATGGAAAATACAGACCACTGGAGCTGGATAGAGCCTCAAACAGATTCAAACAAGTGCTTTTCAAAGTCTTCACTAAGCCAAGCAATATGGTTAAGGGGGCATGTTGCTTTTCCAGAGAACCTGAGTTCAGTTTCTAGCACCGACTACAGGTAGCTCACAACCACCTATGACTCCAGCTCCAGGTCTGACGCCTCTGGATGTCTCCATTGGCACTCACAGTCCTGTACACATACCCACCCAAGCACACTTCATTAAAATAAGTCTTTTAAGAGATGGGGATCTGCTGCTCCATTGCCAGTGTATCCAAATGTGATATATAAAGTTAAATAAAAATTAAATAAATTGGCCTGTGTAATAAAACAGTCAGTCCATCCTATTCTACCTCTTTAAAAAAAAATTACCCAAGCCGAATAACTGATTTCACACTCACCAAAGGAGTTGTGCCACAGTGTAAAATTCCAGATGTGCCATGAAGTCCCTGATGTACAGTGGAGGAAGCCCTGTCCCAATTCTGTGGCTTGGATCCCCAAGAGTTGCACAGTGAGTGCACGAGGACTCCACCCTCTCTCTGAAATTCACATCTAGCTCTTTACCCACATGTTAGTCAGATCAGAAAACCAAACCGGTGTAATAGGGGAAGCAGTAGGCTTTGGTAGAAGTATCCTCTGTTGTTATCCTTACATGTCCAACCTTGGTCTAAGCAAAGCCCCAGCTCAGAAGCTAAAACGCCGCATTTCAGACTGTTGCTCGCCATCTCTGATCCCCACATACAACCACGTTTATGTGAACAACAAGTAGAAAACTGCCCAGAGAGAGTTCTAACCAATGAGAGAAACTAGTTGTTGCTACGGTTTCCTAGACGTGGTGCGTTCTGTTTTCCATGTTAGCCGGTAGCTCCCTGACACTGTCTGGCTCAGGCCCAAGCATACTGCAAGCTTCAGATGAAGGCTTGTTGACTCGTAAGCAGTGACATCGTAAGACCACTGAAAAAGAGCCACATCGTGCTAAGGAGATGGATCCCATCACGGCAAAGAATGTCCTCTGTGGAGGAAGAACATCCATCCAAAATTGAGTGTCTCCCAAAACCTATTTATTGTGGGCAAAGTACTTATCTTTTCTGCTGCCAATCTCATAGCATGATCCTATGAGTTAATCAAGAAAAACATTTCTCCCACCAGGTCTGGCTCATAGTCAGCATGTAAAAAGGTAGTTGCTAACTGTTGCCGCCGGCTATGTTAACTAGGCAGCAGTACACTGAACCTGTCTCAACACCACAGAACTGAGAGGTAAGGTCAGTGTGGTCCAGTTACTAGTGGATGGTGTTCGTGTTCCACCACACCCTACAAAGCACATTTCTGTCTGCCACACTGCGAGAGAGTTGTTTCTTACAAAACCAATGGAGATCGCAGCAAGTGATTAAGTAAACAGCCTGTGAACATGTCACAGAGAACAGTGTGCGTCTGTGATGGATGGAACTTGGGACTTAATTCAAGTCTAAAGATAATGCTGTAGGGGCCATGGCTGCCTGCCCCTGACAATGCCCATTGTACAGTGTTATTTGGTGTGTGTGGGGGGGAGTGACTTGGGTGAGTTATGTGTGGGGTGCATTAGTCATTGCTAGAATTTTCAAGGAAGTGTTTAGAAAGTCCGAAGTCAGGAACAGCAGAATGGGTAAGAATAAGGGTTCTGGAACCCTGCACATGCTAGGTATGGAGTTGCAGTTTTCTCTCTGTTGAATGTGAAGAACTACAGCAGCCTTCTAAAGTGGTTCACTGCTGGGGTTCACGTACATAACGCACCTTATAATTACTTAGCTTTTATCACTAATGAGACCTGGGGGAGCAGATCGCCCTGAATGACCAAAGGGGGTCCCACCCACTCACCTCTATCCGGCTACTGAAGGATGTAAGTTCCCTGTGGCCTGTGACAAAACACAAAAGAAGGGAACAGAAACCCCAGTCAGCATGCAGAGGTCTGAGCAGCCCTTACTTCTATCTCTCTTCCTGCAGGCGCCTTCGTGGTGTGCTGGACCCCAGGTCTGGTGGTTCTGCTGCTGGACGGCCTAAACTGCAAGCAGTGTAACGTGCAGCACGTGAAGCGCTGGTTCCTGCTGCTCGCACTGCTCAACTCCGTCATGAACCCCATCATCTACTCGTACAAGGACGAGGACATGTACAACACCATGCGGAAGATGATCTGCTGTGCCCTGCAGGACAGCAACACCGAGAGGCGCCCCTCCCGCAACCCCTCCACCATCCACAGCAGGAGCGAGACGGGCAGCCAGTACCTGGAGGACAGTATCAGCCAGGGCCCGGTGTGCAATAAAAACGGCTCGTAAGCCACGGAGGCCTCCGCCCTCTTCCCCTGGGGAAAGAGCTGTTAAGCGTCCTCACCTGTGTCACAATGCACGTGGACAGGGTTGTTTGAGGGCTCCATGAATCACTGCTGGGGCTTTTAAGTTTTCACTGTCAAGGAAGATAGAGTTATGGCGTGTAGTAAAAGTACACAGGAAAGGGAGAGATGAACAGTGGGTTCCAGCTTGTCTGAACCGCTCCGAACCTCCTCTAGCTCTTGCATGAGCCATGCGGGGCTCTGCCACCATCTTGCCACCATTGTCTGTGTGTTTTTAAAGATGGTGTTGAAGGTCCTAGGTCAAAAGAAGTAGTAAACAATGGTACCTGAGCCTCCTTGTGTGGCTACTAGAGTCTGTACTTGTTTCCGCATGGATTTAAAATGCTCAGAAAGTATTTTTAGCAGTGGACTTTGATTTCCCCAGAGAAGCCATGGCCAGGGGCTAAGTGGGCAACTGTATAGTAGAGCAAGTGATGATATTGACTGGCAGGCTGAACCTCTTCCAAATAGTGTCAAATATGAGCATGATTAGATCTTCAGTCTCAGTTATCAGGATACCGCTGAGGGGCTTGCTGGATCCCAAGTGCAGAGTAATTGCACATCGAGTATTTTAACCAAAGCTGCCAGCATATTCTATCTTACTTGTGGACTGAATTTTGATCTTGTATTTTTCTCCTTCAAAGACCTCTGAAAGGTAGATCAGTTAAAAACAAAAATAGTGTTTCATGCACATAGGCTACTGACCAGTGTTTTTCTATGTAAGACGTTTAGAGTATATTCTGACAAAGAAAGAATAACTTCAAGGCAGGTACTATGGTATTTATATAGTTTGCAAACGTTTACATTCTCTCTCTCTCTCTCTCTCTCTCTCTCTCTCTCTCTCTCTCTCTCTCTTCCCCCCTCTGCTGTTGTGATGTAACATTTATGTGCACAAACTACTTGTAATAAAATATTTTAAGAAGCTATGCTTTGAGATATAATGGCCTAAAATATAGAGCGTTATGATTTGAAGTATTAGATTTTTACATGCTTGATGCAGTAGGTAGGTGTACCCAAAGCTTATGTGAAAGTTACCTATAAAATAAAAAATTTCAAGGACCTGTTATCCCTTGATGAGGGCCATTATTGCTCTGTATATTATCTAAGCAAAAATACAGCGTGTGGTAACTGTGACTCACACTTGTATTGTAGAAGAAAAATCAAATTTGCCATGAAGCGTGCACTCGGTGTTTTATGTGAGCATTTCGAATCTACAGCTGGCCAAAGGGTGGAGAATGGAAATTGAATTCCAGTCCCTGAATAGCTACTAAGGGATCTTTAAAGGTTTTATTTTGAGGCAAGAACCATTTTTAGTGCCCTGCATCTGAGCGTCCTATTCGGAATAGTGTCTGGAGGGGATCCAAAATGTGGAAACACGGGGTAGAAATAGATAGCTTTTGTGTTTATGCTCACACACATCTCGAGAGTGGCACAAGAATAGGGAATTCATGTATATTTGGAAATGATGATTGGAGGGGTTACAGAGTTCATAGAGACCGCTCAGAAAAACCCAGCCTTTAGTGTGTGAGGAGAATAAATGCGAAGGAAGAGTGTTCCCCCAGCAGTTCTAAGATCCTGAGTGTGCAAGTCTTACCTGCGTTCCTTACATTGTTCTTACTGAACGTCTCACCCAGACCTTATCAGGTCCATGTTTGAGTCTAGGTCAAATAAGACCCCATCCCTTTAAGTGTGAAACATTGCCTGTGCAGTTCTGATCAATCTGTGTTGAGAGAAATTAGTCTGGTATCAAAACTGCTATCTTGGAAAGAAAAAATATTTTTTGAAAACAAGTTTTTGAAATTTCTTGGTAAAATACAATTTTGCTGCAACTGAGTGGTAGGCGAGGGGCCTGTTTGTGACTTTTAGGAGCCCCAGGTCTGAATGCTATGACAGATCTACCCCCCGATTGCATTTGTACAAGTCAAACTATGTTCCAACATCTCTGTATGTCTTCAACTGTGTGAAGTCCCTTGTGAAAATCAGTATATTGATGCTTTTTACAAATGCTAAAAGTTGCAATGGGTCAGTGTGTCAGTTCTGATGCCCTGGCTTCCCTGGCGCTCTGAGAACATGCCCACCTCATGTTAAGATGGTCTGGGACCAAGCCCCCAGTATATGTGACAACTATGATTCTGTTCACCTGCAGCCATCGGTCGGTGCAGGCCAGAGCATCCTCCGAGCTCTGTTTTTGATGACCTTTGGCAAGGCATTTGTCTTATGCTTGTTAGCTCGCTAGCCCTCTGATCACTCCAGTGAAGGGCATAAGACTTTGTGGTTCTCCTTTCCTCACTGTAGAACAAGTGGACTGAAGGTAAACTCTGAGATGACACCCATGAAGGTGACTTGAGACTCATTAGAATCTGGGATAAAAATAGCCTCAACATTACCCTACAACACGAAGCATCTCACTGTGTCCCGAAGAGAATTAAAAACACACACAGCAGATCTGACTTCCGGGGAGCTAACCATGGAATCTCATTCCCTTTGTGGATCACTAAACATGGTGTTAAATTGGAAGTCCCCAAAGCTCCTTCCAGTTTTATACATTGTCTTTCAGGCACAGAAGCTGGGGTTGGGATTTCTAGAAAAGAAGGATTTTTAAAGGGAGAGAAAGTGCACTTTTGTGTGATGCTCTCTCAAACACATCGATTTGCTCATAATTTAATATTAGTTTCCATGGAGATATAAGTATTAGTAGGCGTGATGTTGCTTGTTGCTGGGGATTTATTTTCTCCCTGGTGCTGTATTTTATTCGTTTTCTCCACTGTATCTTAGAGTGCACTCTTTCTCAAATTATCAGATGACAGATTATCGATTACAGATGTTAGGGGCTTGGGTGGTTTATTGCCTGTAACATCTAGGATGAGGGTTATAGTGCAAACAGTATCACATGCAACATTGACATGTGTGCCAGGTTTCAGCACATAAATAAAAGTGTGGTTCATACTATGTAACACAGTGACTTTGGGTGACAATCAGTGAACCAAGTTGGCCATTCACTAGTCCATCCAACCTAGTTTTGAATCTTGAGGTTCATGATTGTTTTTAGAAAAGTTGAAATTTTATGCAGTAACACATATTTTTCTGTATCAGCAATCTCAGATTTGTACAATCTAATTAGCACATCATGCACCTGTCCTCTGTTGTTGATATTAGAGCTCATGCATTATACAATAAGGCATATTGAATCAAATAGGGAGAGCTGGGTACTGTATCCCTTGCCGCATCTTTGTGAACGTTAGGAAAAAAAATGAAGTCACTTTTCTACTTTTTATGTGTGTACACATTTTTTTGTGTTTGTACATGTTCATGTGTATGGTATGTATGTACATGTTTATCCATGTGTGAGAAGACCAGATGTCAAGATGACAACAGCCAAAGGTGTCACTCATCTGGATGCTGTCCGACTTGTTTTTGAAGTAGAGTCTCTCCATAACCTATCAATAACTGATTAGCAACATTTCCGGTTACAAAATCAGCATACAAACCAAGTATCTTTCAAATATACTAATAACGAACTTGCTCACTTGGAAACTAGGAAAAATATTCTATTGAAGGAATATAATAAAAAATTAATTTGTTATAGTAAGAAATTTAAAAGATACTAAACAAAAAGACCTTTTATGATCCTGGATCAGCAGAATTAACGTATGAGCATGACTATCTCACCAAAATAATCTACAGATTTGATGTGATGCCCATCAAAATTCAGATGACAGTCTTTGGGGTCATAGTTGGCATACGACCATGGACAATACATCTTGACATCAGCCATCCCTCATGTCTCTAGGATCTTGCCACAACAATGAATGGCAAAGGTAGGTATAAAATTCAGACATTGTAAGTCATGAGAAGCAAGACTTATTGTCCCTGTGATTGTGAAAGAGAGAACAGATCAAACCTCTTCCAAGCAGCAGTATTTGATCCAGTGAGCAGAGTGTGGGGTTCGTGGTTGTTGTTTTGAGGGAGAGTGACACTAAAGGTTCTTCATTTGCTAGGAAGAAGGGCGTGATTAATACACCTGGGAGGAAATTGTCATGGAGATTATCTCAGTATAACACATGAGGAAACTGAAAACCACATGACTGAATGAGTGTTCCAATCAGTTGTGACTAAAGAGTAGAATTTATTTAAGTCCCCCCTGAGATCTTCTCTATTAACAACAATAACAACAGCAAAAGTTGGTTTCTTAATAACTATGTATAACTTCAGATTCCAAAGAGCCAGTGTTTAATAAGTTATCCTAATGAAGAAGGCTTTTACTCTTAGAGCAATCCAGTTTTTGAGAATTTATGCTAAAGAAATGATTACAAACCAAGAAAGGGCTTTGTATGCAAAAGTGATTAGTAAAGCACCATTTATGGCAAGTAGGAACTTCTAAACTATGCACATATTCAAATGTGTAATGTGACACACCACAGCCCAGGCCACAATCATGGATGGCTCTTTCACATGCTAGCCAGGGAATGTTGACAAATCATTCTGTGCCGTAGCTTATCTATCTTTAAAGGATAATAATTCTATCTCATTCATAGGGTTTTATGGAACTCAAAGGAATAGTAGCTAAAATATGTAGAAGAGGACTGGGCACAGGGTGCACTTATTATTATTGATGGAATGCTGCCTAGCAATTTAAAATTATAAGCATGAATAATCTAATATCCAAAGCATGTATATTATAGACTTTTCTGACAGACTTAATATTGTACAAAGAGATGTGTCTTAAGAATGACTTTAAGGGCTTGGGTCAGAGCTACTATGAAAGTAGAATTACCTTTTGCAAAAACAGAACACCAGAAACACCCCATGGTGGGTGATTAGAATTCGGTTTTGACATTAGTTGGGTTTTTGTTTGTTTGGTTTTTGTTGTTGTTGTTGTTGTTGTTGTTTGAGACAAAACCAGGTGGAGATTCCAACAAAACAGCCAGGTAAATAAATCTAGATCAGAGATTTCAGTCTCAGAGATATTCGTGCATGAGGAACTGAGTTGAGAATTCACTCAGCTAGTGAGTGAATACAGACATAGGGACAGGCCGGAAAATCCGACCCTGAGGATTCTCAGTGTCTGAAGGACAGAGAAACAAGAAGTCAATCAAGGAGACAGAAGGCAAAGCCTGAGCTGAAGGAAAAGATCCAGAAATCCACAGAGACCTTGGAGCGAATAACTGTGTCAAAGACTCCAAGGTAAGGCTTGCGGTTTCGCTGTTAATTTGGCCTTAGAAGTTATGAGGAAGTTGACACCGGAGTTTCAGTGGTGTGGTGGGGATGAGAGCCAGCTTGAAATGGGTTCAAAGGAAAATGGGAGGAGAGGTTTGGAAGCAGCGAGGACCGGCTATTTTTGAGGCAGTTCTTGTTTTATTTTGTTTTTCCTGAAATGGGACCAGAGAGAGAGAGAGAGAGAGAGAGAGAGAGAGAGAGAGAGAGAGTAGCAGCTGGTGGGGCATGTGAGGTCAGCGAGGGATTCGATACTGGAAAGAATGACTGATAACTCAGGGCACCAATGACAACGATATAAGGAATGGGAAGATTCACGAAGGGTCTGGTCACACAGGGACATCCCACTCAGTAAGACAAGGGAAGGCAAGGTTTGCGCTCACGGAATGGGAAGACATAATGAAGAAGAGATGCGCTCACGTGCTTCCTCCTGTATTATGGGTCAATGAGTATTTTGGGCTATTAGCAGAGAATGTCAACCAAGCCTGAATGAGTTTGGGGTCTAGCAAAGGACTAAAAAAAAAAAAAAAATCATGGCCCAAGGCGTATAATGGACATTCCGTGAGTGAATGGAGCAAAGAAAAAACACAGCACGCTCCTTCCTGTCCTCCAAGAGACAATGCCTGCTATGAACTTATTGATCCAGGGGAGACCTCGATGGGGAAGGAGGCAGGGCAGCCCAAACTCAGAGCTCTGCTGAGAGTCCAGCTCCAGCGCGCATCCTGCCTCCCACCAGGATTCTACCTACAGAGCCAGGTGAGGCCACAGAGGACGAAATGCAGAGGGAAACCATCATGAAAGGCTTTATATTTCACACCAGTCAGAATGGCTAAGATTAAAAATTCAGGTGGCAGCAGATGATGGCGAGGTTGTGGAGAAAGAGGAACACTCTTCCATTGCTGGTGGGATTGCAAGCTTGTACAACCACTCTGGAAATCAGTCTGGCGGTTCCTCAGAAAATTGGACATAGTACTACCAGAGGACCAAACAATACCTCTTCTGGGCATATACCCAGAAGATCTTCCAACTGGTAATAAGGACACATGCTCCACTATGTTCATAGCAGCTTTATTTATAATAGCCAGAAGCTGGAAAGAACCCAGATGTCCCTCAATAGAGGAATGGATACAGAAACTGTGGTACATTTACACAATGGAATACTACTCAGCAATTTAAAACAATGAATTTATGAAATTCTTGGGCAAATGGATGTATCTCTTCGTCTTTTTTAAGTTCCTGTTTTCACTATTTAAGTCGCGTTCTTGCATATACATCTCAGGATGGTTTTGCTTTTGTTTGTGTATTGTTCAGCCAAGTCTTAGGAATAGTGTGTATGTTTTCACCCAATTTTCTATAAAACATGCTTCACTGCACTCTCAGTCACACCTCAAACTTTCTCTTCTATTCCTTAATTTTTTTTCTCTTTCTCTCTTCTTTAGTCTCTTCTCTTTTTACTTCTTAATTATAATCTTCCATAGCTTTAACAGTCTCTAAAGTCTGTGGATCATAACAGTATCTTAAATTTTCCCTCCTCAGCTACTTCATCCACAGTCTGAGTAAACTCTATCTCACCTTTGGTTGTTTATCCTCCAAAAATCTACACAAGTCCAAGGGGTCACTGCTGCTACCTGCTTACTATGACATTTACATAACAGTTGTATGGAGCAGCTGTTGTTGCTCCCAGTTAATATTGTACTTGGGGAGCAATATAAAACTTACACCAGACGCCTGAACTCCTGAACTTAGGAGCTATAATCTGAATTATACATTGAAGTCTACCATACTCAAGTCCCACACGAACATTTCAAATACTTCAATTGAAGGAAATAGTTGATAAAAAAAAATAAGTAAACCAAGGATATAAATAAGCCCAGATGTATAGATCCTAATGCAGTAACATAAGAAACATATACACACAAACAAAACTTAAGACAAGATAACTCTTCTATAAGTTTATAACACTTAGGTAAAGACACAAAATGAGAGTACGTTAGATTAAATCCCAGACATAGATGTCAAAAATCATGATTCAAGGCATGCTCAAAGACATAACTAGTAGACTAAAATAAGAAAGGTGATAGATTGTGTGAAAGGAGAGTTCAACAGAAGTAGAACTACTGAGGAAAACCCAGTCTGAAGTGCTGGGAATTTAAAATAAAGCCACAGTAAGTCGAGGAAAAAACTCTTTGGAAAGTGTCAGTCATGCTGTGACTCAAGGAGAGTACAGAAGATCTGAGCTTAAAGGCATGGTGAAGGAACAGACAAGACAGATAAAATAATAAAGGTCCCTGGTGCTAATGTCGAGATGTTCCTGATTCATCTGTAGATAATTGGCATAGAAGAAGGAGAATCTCACTTTAAAGGCATAGAAAACATTTTCAGAAGATTCATAACATAAAATTTCCCAGACTTGGGAAAAGGGATAACAATCTATATTCAAGAAGTATTTAGAACAGCAAACATATAAAACTTTCCTTGGTATATTTAACATATAACCTCCATTATAGTATAATTAAAATACTAAATACCCTAGATAAAGATAGTATATCAAAAGTGGTAATAGAGAAACACCAGGTTACATACAAAGCCAGGCAGGCCTATCAGAAAAACAGCTGATTTGTCATCTGAAACTTTAAAAGCTAGGAGATTCCTTGAAAGATGTATTTCAAGTTTTAAAAGAAACTGCCAGCCCAGACTACTATACCCAGCAAAACTATTTGTCATGAGTGAAAAATAAAAACCTTTCATGACAAAAATAGATTAAAGAAATTTATGACCACTAAGTTAACTCTACAGAAGATACTTGAAGTAGTTCAGACTGGAGGGAAGAATTTATGCACAAAGCTACAGGAAAGAATAAACTTTTAGAGTGACAGGTAAGGAAGAAAGAAAGAAGAAAAATTCGAATACTACAAAATCAACAAAATGGGAGGACAAACGCATACCTTACAGTAGTAACAATATTAATGATAGTAGCAGTATATGCAATTAATAATAGAAACACTATTAATGTTTTCAATTTCCCAATGAAAAGACACAGGCTAGTAGATTGGATAAAAAAAAAAAAAATAGGAGCTACCTGTTCGTTGCCTCCAAGAAATGGCCATCATCACAAAAGGAAGCCGCTACTCAAGGATGAAAGAATGGAAAATGGCATTCTGAGAAAATAAATCTGCGAAACAAGCATCACTGTTCTCATAGCTGACAAAGTAGACTTCAAAGTAAAACTAGCGGGAAAAGACAAAGGCTGCTTTATACTGGCTAAGGGAACAATTCATCAAGAAGACATTATGATTCTAAGCATACCAAAGCACAGGCGTACCCAGTTACATAAAACAAGTACTGGTAAATGCAAAGCAACATCAGGGCCTCAGCACCATAGTGGGGAAGAATTCACTATCCCTCTTTTACAAATTACAGGTCATCTTAACAAAAAATAAGCAGAGAAAATTCTGAATGAAAGGGCATCATGAGCCGGGCGTGGTGGCACATACCTTTAATCCCAGCACTCGGGAGGCAGAGGCAGGCGGATTTCTGAGTTCGAGGCCAGCCTGGTCTACAAAGTGAGTTCCAAGACAGCCAGGGCTATACAGAGAAACCCTGTCTCGAAAAACCAAAAAAAAAAAAAAAAAAAAAAAAGAAGAAGAAAGGGCATCATAGACCACAGGTATCTACAAATCTACAATATATCCCATAAAGACACTGACTGTGAAGTTATATTTTTCCACACAGCTTGTGGGACTTTCTCTAAAATCTACCATATATTAGGGTACAAAGCAAGTCTTAACAAATACGAGAAAACTGAAAATAATTCCTTGTGGTGTATCTGACCACAGTAGAGTAAGTTTGCAAATCAAGAGCAAAAGAAAACACTAGAGATACACAGGCTCGTAGAGATTAAACAGCACAGTATTGAGAAACAAAGGGGCCCTTGAAGTAATCAAGAAGGATGTAAAAATATGATACAATGAAAGCGGTCCTAAGAGGGGAGCTTACAGTTCTAAGTGCCTGCATTAATAAATCAGAGAGCTATTAGATAGATAACTTAAAGCTCTAGAAGACTAAGAACAAGTCAAACTTTTCAATAGAGAAAAGGAAATCATCAGAGCTCAAATTAGTAGAATGAAAACAGACAGCCACAAATACAACCAAAGAAGTGAAGAGTTGGTACTTCAAGAAAATAAACAAGACAAACTCTTAGCTGAAACCAAACATGGATGAAGAAAACCTAATGGAAACTCAGTACTTTGTAAACTAATTAAAGATACTTTTGAAGGAGTTTAATGGAAGTGCCCTGCAGGGTGCTCCTAGAAGACATGCTTATTAAATAAAAATCGCTATGTAGGCATAGGGTATCTCCCTACTGAATTATTGATCACAGAGGCCCTAGAGTCCCCCAGACAGTGCCAGCTGTCACTGTCACTCTTGGTTGCTCTAACTAGATAGTGAGGCCCTATTGTTAAGGACGCGTGGTGTAGAACTTAGAGTAATCAATCTGGAACCAGCCACAAACTTCCTCCCTGCTGGCTAGCTTTCATAGAGCCAGAAGGCACTGTGCAGGTCACCAAAGGAGAAAAGA
>NC_034593.1:133678511-133690647 GCF_900095145.1 Mus pahari
AGCAACTCTGTACAATACAATGTTAACCTGGAGAAAAGATAACAATGTAGCAACTCTGTACAATACAATGTTGACCTGCCAAGCAAGATGTGCCTACTGGGGCAACAATGGCAGGAATGTTACAAGGATAACCAGCTACTTTCTCTTTGGATTTGAGGCCTGCTCCCCAGGAGAGAATTCATGCCTGGTATAGTGCATCTGGTCAAAAGTCCATGGTCAAGGAGGTCATAGGCCTTAGGGCCCTACTTATTTCTTGTTAAAAGATCATGTTGTCCAACTATCTTCTAAATATTTATGTTTATAACCATAGATAGTACTGCTTTCAATGTTGGTCAGAGAGGCTTATTTTCACAGTTAGAAAGGATTAATACAGACTCATAACTGGCCAAAAAATTGATAACCAGTGACTATTAAGTACTTAGCCAGAAAAGGGGCACATATTTCAATCTCCCACCTCCGTAAGGGTCAAGGAACATCATGGAGAGAATGTAGCTGTCCAGTGGCCCAGGAAAGGGGGGCTGGAAATGAAAAAGGAACCGGGTGTGAGAGAAGGATGAAGCCAAGACAAGGTTCTGATCAAGGCTCAAAGTTTACTATTCAGCACTGTATTTATATAGGGAGAGCCCACAGACCCCATGCTTTGTTTCCACTGAATTATGTTGCTTTGTTTCCGCTAGATTATGTTACAAAGCAAGCTCAGTGAGGGGGTAGGGAGTGTGTGTCAACTCCTCAAAGCTCCTGTAGGAGATTGCAAATGTGCTGAGGCCAGACAACTCCAGCCAGGTTGTAAAACCATCATGGGTTCCTTTACCCTACTCAAGGCTGGGGGAAGGGCACAAGGGAAGAGTCAGACAATGAGGAGGCTGGAAAATGCTGTTTCTGGACACGATGAAGCCATTGCACCCACAAAATCACATCAGCTGTAATTATCTGCACAAGGTTTAGACAAGATCAGGTCAGTAAAATCCCAGCATGGACGGAAGATAGACTCCCCAGTAGCTAAGGGGCTATTGGTAGTTGATGGCTACTGGAAGGGGGAAGCCATGTTTCTTTAGAGATGTAGCCACTGGTAGATTGCACAAACTCCAGAGGATGCAGCCACATCCATAAGCTAACAGAGAAAGGCATGGGGGTAAAGGACTAGGTAGAGGTTCCAGTCCAATCTACTATGAACCTGGTAGGCAGATATTTAGGGTGTGACCATGCAGGGCGATGATAAATTCCATCCCAGAGTGTCATTGTAGCATATCCAATGTTGAATTGTGTTACTGGGCATTATCTAAACTCCACTGATATGACTTTCTGAGACTTGTATAGACTTTCTTGGAATCTATGGGTACATTCAAAGTGACTGTCATATGCAGCTCAGATCGGAAACCATAAATGAAAAGTGCAGTATCGTAGTGGAGCTATTCCCCAGAACGTGCCCACTGAGCATCATGAAACATGGTAAAGTGACCCACCATCACAGCAAGAAAATAAGCAAATGTCATGGTGATTTCTGAGTCTACAGAAATGGCAATGACACTGTGGCTGCTTCTAGACAGAGACACAGAGCACTGCCGGACACTCAAGACTCTAGTTACAGGTCCTTCCTGCCCCAAATACACGCGGTTTTGGAGGATGATGGGTGGTTTATAAGTCATCACTTAGAGTGGAGCAACACAGCTGAATTACCCAAGTTCCTTCGAATAATCCTTCCCCCAAAGCTCCTGCAAGTAACCCCACTCATTACCTTCCCAAGCTGGACTTGGATGAAATCATTTATTTAGTCAATTGGCATCTATCTGGTCTAAGGGGACTAGATTTTTCTTTATATGTCCCTAGGAAAAGTCATACAACAGGCATTGACAAGCTTGAAATCCGGGAAACCCAGCTTGAGAATTCAGTGTGCATTGAATTATGTAAGTGTGGCAACAGATTTGACTACTGTAACTCAGTGGGCAGGAGCCACATGGAGGCAGCTAATGGCTATCCATTGCCCACTGTGTGCAGAGAACTGCACACAGTGTTTTACATGTTCAGTCTTGAAAATGCCTCAAACGTAAGGATAGCAACCTCTAGTGTGAATAAGCCGAGACTCAGAAAGATAATGGGAGGGGCTAACAGCTTGGGGGCACTGAAGTCAGAATTCGAACCCCGGAGCGATGTTTTCCTAATGTTTTGTTCAAGATTCTGTGGGAGATGTGCAAATTGAACTGTGTGGTTTTGTTTGTTTGTTTGTTTGTTTGTTTGTTTTATTCTGGAAATGTAAAAGGGCTTCTCAGATGGAGGAAGAAAAAAAAACACAGAAGCAATAACAGACATGATAGATGCTAGGGACATGACTCAGTCAGCAAAGCACTTGCCTTGCAAGCGTGAGGACTGGAGTTTGACCCTGGTAAGCCACGTAATAAACTCATCATGGTGGAAAGGGGTTGTAATCCAAGCAGTGGCTGGGGTGGGAATCAGAGATAGGCAAATCTCACATAGCTCGCGTAGCCAAACTACTCAGCAAAGTTTCAGGTCAACCAGAGCTCTCCTCTTATACAAAATAAAATTGCCTTCTAATCTTAATTTACATACATACATACATACATACATACATGTGAATGTACATAGAGACAGACAGACACAGAGGGGGGAGGGAAAGAGAAAAGGAGAGAGAGAGAGAGAGAGAGAGAGAGAGAGAGAGAGAGAGAGAGAGAGAGAGAGAGAGAATAATGAGTGTAGGGAATTGGTAAGGAAGCTTGCCACGGCCAGATGGGCTAAGCCAGATGAAACAATTAACAAGGATCTAAACAACAAATGAGCGAGGAGAGAGGGCGTTCTCCATATCCAGACCACTCCGCAGTTGACGGTGTACTTCGGCTCAAGGAAGCTGCGTTGCAAAACTGCTAAATGAATGTTCCCTCCATTGTTTGCGCAATTCGTTATTTTGGAAAAATGATTGGCTCTACAGAGATAAAAGATGGCCTCTAAGCACAAGCTCATTATCATCTGTCACTATGGCCGGGGAGCCTTAAGTGTCTGCAGAATCTCCAGATCTGTATTTCTCCAGCCTTAATCCTGGGATCGATAGCCCAACCCAGCACTGCTCGTAATAAATAGCTAGCATCAAATGATAAAGTAGGCCACTGTCTTCATATTATTTGGCTTTCAAGCCAATCAATTTTACAGTTGTCTGTCTGAGTGCATAGGGGAGAACAACTTCTAAAGACAGCCGAGAGTCATATGAAAAACTACAGCAGGCTGACAAAACAAGTCTTTATTTCTCCCACTTCCTCATAGAGACAAGGTCCACGTCAGACTTCTGCGCATGTGGAGGATGCAGTCACACGCATGCGTGGTCTTTTTTGGCTGGCCTGCAGTCGAGTCGCTCTGTTTTCTGCTTTCTTGGTCAGTGGGCCAGCCTCTTCTTACACACACACATGCATGCGATGGACTCAGGAACACCTTTACCTATTGTACTACTTACTCTCCCATCCTTGTGATAAGACACAAGAACCCTTAGGACCAGGGTGCTATTCCCAGCATCCACATGGTGGCTAACAATCATTGGTAGTTCAAGTCCTAGGGGATCAAACACCCTTTTCTGGTCTCTTCAGGTACTGCACACACATAGTGCAGGCAAAACACTCATGTACATAAAATATAAATAAAATGTCAAAAAAAATTTAAGGGAGTTGTGAGTCAGAGGTCGAGAGTTTACATCAGTTCCACATCAGTTTCCTGCACCCACATCGGGTGCCTCAGACTACCTACAAGTCCAACTCGGAGGGATTGGATCTCTCTTCTGTCCTCTGAAGGGACCCACACATGTGTGTAAACATACACAGACACAAACAACCACAGGAATAAAAATAAATCGTTTTAATGTATGCAACCAATTAGATATATAAATGGGGCTTTCAAGTATAATTTTTGTGTTTGTCTGAGCAGTTTTATCAGAGAAAGTAGCTGAAGTCACTCACAGATGCAGCCTACACTGCTCCAGGAAGTACTCATAGGATTGGGGGTCCTGCACACCTCCTCTCCGTCCTGTCCAAACCACAGGACAATTCTCTCTTCATACTCATGACTATCAAAAAAGTGCCTTGAGAATTGCCTTTGTATAGATTGCAGGGTCTGATATTAAATACATTACTGTTATTGAAGTAGCTAAGGATCAATAGCTGCAAGCATATTTGCATATGATGTGGAGATATGCAGATTATGTAAATAAGTTACAGTATACTTCAAAAATTATTACTATCCCGAGGCATACCTTTTGATCTTTTTAATTATTGTTTTTTTTTTTTAGCTTATTTAATTTCTTTGATACTGCTATAGATGTGTAGGCAGAAAATGTAAAGATGATAGCCACGGAGAGATTGCTGGGCTGCCAGGAAAATGACAGCTGTTGCCAATGCTATTACAAAGCCCTCAGGCACTACAGAACATCATTCCACAGTGCCGGACACAGATTCCAGTGCCGGACACAGACCCCAGAGCTCCCCGGCTCCCCGGGCACTGTGTTCTCTTGGCTGTCTTTTCCAAGTCCCCTTTACTGGCTTTCTTCTCTCCGTGACATCTGAATGTTGGCAGGCTTTTCCTCTGGCCCGTTTTCTGCTTACTCACACTCCTGTGGCCATCTCAACCAGTCACATGACTTCAAGTATCTTCTCCATGTTGGTAACTCTAATTGTACACTTAACCTCCACAGTACTCACATCGAAGACTGAAGTGTCTGCCTTAGCTCTTCTCACACCCTACCTCGGAAATACCAACAAATCACTTTACTTATCTCTGTTGTAGAAGAAGCATCTGACCCGTTTTTGCCACATCCCAGGCTACTTCCTGTTCTGAGCTTCACTGGTCTTTGACTTTGCCTGGATTCCTTTGCCCTCTGATGAGCCTCCCACATCTACCCTCTCCTCCTTACACCCAGGGCAGCTCTGTAGGGTCCGGTCATAGCACTCTTTGCTTTGAGCCTGAAAATGGCTTCCTACCTAGCTGAAAAGATGCTAGTGACCCAATCTAGTGATACCATCTTTCTATAAAGCAGAACTTGAACTCGGTGCCATAGGCTGCAATACAGCTACATCTGAAATTCACTGACATTGCTGCTTCTAATAGAACCAAGTGTGCCTCACAAATGTGGTTCCCAGGAAAGCAGTCAGCGTCCCTCCCTGTACCAGGTCTGGGCTCTACCTTGAGTCCCTGGAATGGTACCTTCTCTGTTGTACTGGCTAGCTTTGTGTCAACTTGACACAGCTGGAGTTATCACAGAGAAAGGAGCTTTAGTTGGGGAAATACCTCCATGAGATTCAGCTGTGGGGCATTTTCTCAATTAGTGATCAAGGGGGTGAGGCCCCTTGTGGGTGGTGCCATCTCTGGGCTGGTAGTCTTGGGTTCTATAAGAAAGCAGGCTGAGCAAGCCAGGGGAAGCAAGCCAGTAAAGAACATCCGTCCATGGCCTCTGCATCAGTTCCTGCCTCCAGGTTCCTACCCTGTGTAAGTTCCTGTCCTGACTTCCTTTGATGATGAACAGCAATGTGAAAGTCTAAGCTGAATAAATTCTTTCCTCCCCAACTTGCTTCTTGGTCATGATGTTTTGTGCAGGAATACAAACCCTGACTAAGACACAAAGAAGCCTCAAATCCAAGGATAAATGACCTTGTAAGACACAGAAGACACACTGAGAGAAAGTGGCATGGAGACATGGACAGAGAGGCCAGTGATGTGGCAACAAACTAAGGTAGAAAGGATGCTATCATACCACAGGGGTGCCCCCATTCCTGTATAACCCCAGAAGAGGCAGGCTCTCGGTAGCCCTTGATTTCAGATTCTGATAGGACTGTGGTGGTGCACGCCTTTAATCCCAGCACTCGGGAGGCAGAGGTAGGTGGATTTCTGAGTTCGAGACCAGTCTGGTCTACAAAGTGAGTTCCAGGACAACCAGGGCTATACAGAGAAACCCTGTCTCAAAAAAACAAACAAACAAAAAGGATTCTACCTCCTAAAGGTTGTGCTATCTCCCCAAACAGCAAGTCTAGCTGGGATCACATATTCCTAAACAGCTTGTGAGGAGTAGCCCATGCGCAAGCACAACAATGTTCAAGGAACCCAGCCTGTTACATGTTAGGACTTTGCGTGAAGAGATCTGTATTTATCATCTCACATGCCTGCAATATTTAAGATAATTTCAGCTAATAGTGTGAGTAACGAATTTAAAATTCTAACTTGTGTGTATGGTCTGTTTTTAAATGATAATTCTATTGCATATGTACAGCTAGTGAAATTCTTTTCGACTTAAGCCTGGCCGTATTTGCAAGTTTGGTTTATTGGTGTTCCGAGGTTTGACTGCTCTGGAGGTTACATTAAGAAGGTTGTGTTAGTTTAGTCAAAACATTGAAGTGATTTTTTTTTAGAAAGAAAACACATTGATTTATGAATGCAATTTAAAATATGTAAGGGTGTCATATTAGCTAAGATTAAAAGTAGGTACGAAAGACATGCTATTCAAAGGCCCTTCGCATAGTTTAAAAAAAAAAAAACTACAAGAAGCTGTATTGCCTTTCTGTTACTGTGGTAAAACACCATTTCTCAGGCAATTTATAGAAGAAAGAGCTATTGATTTTAGGTTGCAGAGAGATGATGCGTCAGTGTGGCAGGGGAACATGGCAGCAGGCAGCGGGGGGCGTGGCAGGAAGAGGAGGAAGCTGAGGGCTCACCTTTCCAAACAGAAACAGAAACGCACCGAGCAACTCGAGGATGTATGATTTCAAAGCCTGACCCAGTGACACACTTCCTCGCAAGGCCACACTCCTTAAACCTGCCCCCAAAGCACCCCCGACTAACAACCAAGTGTTCAAATGTCTGAGCTTATGGGAAAAACATCTCAACCAAGCCACCACACAGGCTACTTGCAATTTACAAGAAGAGAAAATGATACGAACTCTGGAAAACGTTAGGTTTCTTAATATGTAACTTTAATAAATTGAATATTAATTTTTAAAAGCAAGGTTAAGCACTAAATCGTTTTTTTTTTTTTTTTTTTTTTTTTTTACGGCCTTCAGAAAAACCATCTAAGGGTTCCAAAGGGCATACTTCTAACAGAAGCAACAGAAAGACAAAGCAAGCCGCCCATCCTGTGGGATCAGGGCCAGCGGAGGTGGTCAGCAGACATAAATCCGTGTGAGAGTGTGAGGTCCAGCTGTGCCGTAGCAGAAGCTTGCGAGCCTCACTGGTGAATGCCTGTATCCTGAGGGAAAGTCTCCTTCCCTATGTGGGAGATGTGGAGCGCAAAGGCCTACAGAGGCTAAGCCGATGATGGGCGCTCTGTCAAACTTGGCTCCCTTCCTCCTTGTCTTTCCTCCCCAACCTGCTCAGGATGAGGGTGGGTGAACGCAACCATCAGACCAGCACCTGGGTGCCTTCTTCTTTTGTTCGATTTGATAAATAAACCCCTCTCCCACAGAACACATAGCTTGAAGGGCTCCCCGTGTTGCTCCTTAGGATGTTAGGTCCGCTTAACTGATTTCCTTACGTTTAGCATCTGGACCCAAAGATTTCCATTTGTTACCAAGTGTGCCATCTGGTTAGGACTTCCTCCCTTGACTGTGGACAGATCTGTAACTATTTTATATACAGCAGTGTGAGAACAGCAGCGTGCCCTGTCTGGATTATTCGTGCACGATGATAATATTAATTTTGCTAGGAGACACTCTCTTTGCTGACCATGATAAAGACGCAGGCCGCTGTGCTGGGACCATGGATGGAAACGCAGCAGACTCGATGTTAATTAATCATTCTCCCCATCAGCCTGTGTAGGACTCTCCAGCGCTGTGAAAACTAGCCAATCAGGAGGAAGCTTCTAGCCCAGTTCAAGCCTGATTCCCCTGCATCCCGCAACCAAAGCCTACGGTGACTTCCTCAGTAAGGTCTTAGCATCCAGTTCTGGTGGGCAACCAACAGTTCGCTTCATTTTTTTTTTTTAAACTCTGCTTATGAATGAGATTGCCCTATGAGTTTCCTGCTTTGTGTTGTTTATTTGATGTTAGAATCAATGTTACACTAACTTTATAAGTAGACAGAAAGTAGGGTTAGCATGAAACTATGTTAAGTAGATTTTCTGTGAAAGCACCAAAATTTAGAGGACAGTTTTCCAAGGTGAGCTGCTAGGCCCAGCTAGCCTTTTTCAAAGAAAAGATGGAGAAATCTATTCCTTGATACAAACACCTCGTCGCTTTGTCAAGCGCGGGAATGGCTCCAGACAGTTCAGTGGGGAGTTCTCAAGGAGAATTTTTCTTCAAAATATTCCCTGGATAAGGAATTCTGTAGTTTTCTCCAGAGATCACCCTCTGCAGCTTGGCACATCCTGGGACACTGCATTTGGCTCATCCAAAGCACAGAAGCCAAGAGGACTGTCTAGCAGGTTTGGTGATGTCAAAGGCTTTCGTCAGTTCCCCAAAGTGCAGGGACTAGGAACGGATCAGTGTTTTCTTTGCATAGCCAGATGTGCTCCAAAGAGCTGGCAATCGGTCGGTCATGTTAGCTTAATCCAAGTACAGTGGGGTCAGTTGAAGAAGGGGAGAGCATTCGTTTCAGGAGACATGGGGGTGTGTACAGTGCTTCCCTTGACCCTGAGGCAGACATCTTCCAGACCACAGTCAGTCCCTTCATTCAGATCAAAAGAAACCAGGCCTTCTGGGGGGGGGGGGGAGGAAAAAACAGGTTCTCCAAAGTCCAGATGAAAGAGGTCTGAGAAAGAATCAGTTTCAAATCCCTGGCTGGTCCAGTGATTGAGAGGCCCTCTGATACCAACACCAGTTAAGTAAGCAGCGGCGGCGGGAGGGGCTGGGGAATGTGCCATGACTAAGGATTGTCTTTCAGCAACAGTGCACCCTTTTATCCTCTGTTCTGCTTTGCCAGCTGTTACCTGTTAGGATCTGCCTGTTGGGTTGCTAGAGGCAGATGGGAAGGTTGGAGGGATCCCTGGCACTGGCAGCTGTGGGCTTCTATCTGCTCACTCTTGTGTCTTCCTAAACTGGCATCTTTGTGGAGGGAGTGTGGTCCCTGCGATAGTGCTTGTAGTTTTTTTTTTTTTTTCTCTCAGCACCTGTGCCACCAGTGACTACTTTGCAGAAACTGAGTGCTGGTCTCTCTGATCACAGAGACCCCAGCACTAACCAAATCTCACCCTCTTTTCAGGGGTCAGAGTTCAAGTAGGTATGTCCAGCTTTTTGACATTGTAAGAGGACAGTTGTCACCTACAAAATTCATGCTAGAGAGTCATGCAATCTAGTTTTTAAAAACAATGCCTTTAAAATCACACACACACACACACACACACACACACACACACACACCTTTAAAGTTAAGCTTCTGATTTGGGGTTGGGCTGCACTCCTAGCTAACCAGGGGTGCATGTCGCTTACAGACTGTTAGGTGGGCAGGAAAAGTTCAGATAGTAAGAATTCTAACCTCCTTTCTTGTTTGCCCTTAGCCCTGATCACTTCAGTTGGCTAGCCAGCAGCGCTTTCAGAGTCCTGGTTGAACTCTGACAGGAGAGGGGTGATAGAAAAGATGGGAGAGGAAAAGGATGGCCGCCATTCCTCAGAGCAGGCAAGCAGCCTGCCAGGGCCCCTGGGTGAGAGGGAAGGTGGAACGGAGCCTTACTCTGTCAACCCATAGCCTGGCTTTGTATCAGACCAGACATCCAAGCTGCTCACTTGAGTCTGAGTTTGCATCTAAAGCTGAATACAGGTACTTCAGTTGCCCAATAACCATAACATACTATAAATATGATCAAGTCAAGAATCTTGCCTTTGTTTCCACCCAGTGCATAAAAGACAAGGCACAGTAGATTACAACTCTGAAATAGCTTCTTGTTCACCATCCATAATCCTCCCTGTCTATCAGAATGCTTCTAACCTGAGCTGGATTGAAAAGTCTTCTCTTTTTTTTTTTAAGATTTATTTATTATTACACATAAGTACACTGTAGCTATCTTCAGACACCCCAGAATAGGGGATCAGATCCCATTATGGGTGATTGTGAGCCACCATGTGGTTTCTGGGATTTGAACTCAGGACCTTCGGAAGAATAGTCAGTGCTCTTACCTGCTGAGCCATCTCTCCAGCCCTGAAATGTCCTGAGAAATACACAAATGCCACTCTTTTTGTCTAGAATTTGTTTCTTCCCCTTTATTGTTTATGACTCAAGCTTTCTGATTTTTTTAGGGGGAGATGGGGTTTTGTAAGTTATATTTTCAGTTCATCTTAGTGTGCTGTTATCCATTCACTGATATAAAGGATTTCACACTTTTCCATTTTTTTGAGCTTCTGGTTTTTTCTTTCTCTTTCTCGGCGTTTTGAGGTAGGCTTTCAAACTAACCTTGAACTTGCTATGTAGACAAGACTGGTCTTGAACCCCTGATAGCCCCTCTCTTCTCTTCCAAGTTCTAGGATTACAGGTGTGTACCAACATATCAAAAACTTCTTTATGAAACATAATCCGAAAGCATGACCGTGAACATAAACAGAACAGCAGCCTCATAAGGGTTTTGCTTAGTTAATTCCACACCAGTGCACACCTGTGTATATCTACCTGTGTATCTGTGTGCTTAGGATTTAAGCACAGTGATTTCAGTATTATTTTTTCATTCAGTAGAAATACAATTACTAGAAATCAAACCATATTAGTGTGTATCATCCAGAGGCGTTTAGCACCTTCCTGGCGACATGCAGCCATCTCCTCGGAGTAGGGTCTATACGTGTGCATCAGCTCCAGAAGCTCTCCTCCCCCAGCCCCAGCAGCACCAATCCTCCCCCAGCCCCAGCAGCACCAATCCTCCCCAACCCCCCACAGCACCACACCACTCTCTCTCTCCAGATTTGGAAGTGGTGTTTCAAATATTCTCTATATACAACGGGTTTAGTTATACACATATAGTCATCTCTGCATGTGCATGATGTGTGTGCAGGCTTACGTGTGAGAATGTGGGTACAGGTCATAGCAGTACACACGTGTCTCTGGTGTCAGTCCTGGTCTTCCATCTTGTTGGAGTCAGGGTGTCTTATTGTCACCTGTATACATGAGGCTGGCTCACATTCAAACTTCCTGGGAGTCTTCACCTCCCACCTCACCGCAGGTGATTACAGTCACGGGTTACCATATCCAGCTTACCGTGGGTTCCAGGGGTTTGAATTTAGGACCTCACATTTGCCCAGCAAGCATTTTCCCTACTGAGCCACCTTCTCCAGCACCTTAATTTGTGTTTTTTAACTGGTCTCTAAGTTACTTGTTCTGCAATCTTATGCTACTGAATCTTTGAAACTTAATTTGAGGGTTGCTTTATGTCCTGAGTTGCTATGAGCGCTCGTAAATCTGATGTGCAACTTTGCAAAGAGCATATGTTCTCTGACGATCGAGTACAGCATTCCATACAAGAGTTTCATCTCAGACTTTTAAGTCGTATTTATCAAAGTCTTTATAACGTCACTGGGGCTTTTGGGCTGTTTGATCTATCAATTACTATGAAAGATGATAAATCACACACTCTGATCACAGATTCATCAATGCTCCTTGAAGCACTGCCGAGTTCTGCTTTTGTGATAGACTTTTCAGATAACACAGAGAGACGCTAATCAAAGCGGAGGCAGGTCAGGTGCACCGAGCTGTGAAAAGACTCGCAGCCCCTCTGGTCCCTTCTGCCGCATTAGCCAATCTAATGTCTTTCCAGAACACGGGGGCCTGGCTTTTACTCTCCTGTACTCTTTTCCACCATGCCAGAAACATGTAGGTAAAAAAATCAAAAGGGTGAGCTAACAGATGTGACATCACACACCTTCTGTAACTTGAAACCCCAGCACAGAGGGCAGGGAGAGGGACAAGTGGATTCCAGGCACCCAGGGGCCAGCCAGTCCAGCAGACATGCCAAGCTCCAGGTTCCAAAAAACAAAAACAAAAAATAAACAAACAAAAAAGACCTTGTCTCAAAATAAAATGTAGAGGGGCTGAACCATTCTGTGGTTACAAATGGGTGCTACTCTTGGGAAGGACATGGGTTTGGTTCCCAGTACCCGAATCTGGTGCCTTATAACTGCTGGTAACCAATCCTAAAAATGATAGAGGACTAATATCCAATATATACAAAGAGCTCAAGAAGCTG
>NC_034593.1:133691908-133707151 GCF_900095145.1 Mus pahari
ACACACACACACACACACACACACACACACACACACACAAATACACAATGGGCAAAGAAGATGCTGAATACAAATCCCCTAGTTCCTTAGAATCGCAGCATGGAGCTACATGTATCTCTTTATAACCAGGGGAGTATTGGACGGAGGATGGAAGGAACACTGTGGGCGTCTCTCATCCATGGGGTCTTCAGGTTACGCTCCCTCTTCACTGGGCACTGAAGGACGAATTTTGACTCACTCCACTTGGAAGAGAAAGCCCCTGCCAAGCCAGAGCTGAATCCACTCTGTATTTCTCACTACCATAGCTGGAACAAGAAAGAGGAATGTAAGTGGTGAGCCAGCGCTCTGGGTTTAGCATCTCTAGTCATCACCTGCTATGTCTAATGCAATGGGTAATTGAAATAGGTTGTCTTAACCTGATAGAAGAGTTTTGTCTTGGCCATAAGACCAACTTGATGATGTGCTAAGAAAAAAAAAAAGTGGCAAGACGCCTTTTGTCCTGCTTGGATTCCTTCCCCTTAGTAGGCTCTGGCGACTTTACATCATTCTTCTATCAAGAAGGTCAGAAGAATGCCAAGTCTTGACAGAAATAAAGCTTATTCTTTGGAATGAGACAATGCCGTTGGAGGTGGACCAACTTTATTTTCCACGCGGAAACATGTGCTCGTCCAGTGAGAGGGCCTGGGTTTGCTCAACTCAACTTGCACGCTCATCATTATTGCTTGTTGGAAACAGGCAGTCCAGCTGGCAGCTGTCTGTCCCACTGGAAGGCCCTGGGGTTGCTGATGCAGTTCTCCTCCCGAGACTGAATGGTTCATGATTTCAAAAGGAACCTGGAGCTACCCTTGTCTGCCCCAACTCATTGGTGATGTGACCTAAGAACCGTCTCTTCTCTCCTGCTTCTTCTGACTCCTCAGAAAGCTGTTGGGAGCTTGCTACCAGAATAACCTAGAGAGAAATAGATGCTGTGTTGAGGCCCTGAGCCTGGAGTTCAGAGGTCACCAGGTTTGCTGAGCTGGTGGACATAATGAACATACATTGCTGGTCTCCATTGTCTCCAGGACTGGTGACCCATCTGAGATGCAACGTAAAGGCTGTCAGCCATCCATTGCTTATTGTGTGTTGCTCAACACATTAATATCCTTAAAGAGGAGCCCTCTAGCATTCACTCAATCCAGATAATATATTTGTTATTTAGGTTACATGCCAGGAATGTGCTGTGTTTTACAAACCCTTGTTAGAAATTCACAACTTTATAACTTAATTAGTGGGGGGGGGGGCTGATATGATCAGAATACAAAAAGCCTCAACAGGTCCACGTGTTTGAACACCTGGTCCCCAGCTAGGGCTGCAAGGTTGTGGAATATTCTGGAGGTAGAACCAAGCTGGAGGAAGTAGATGTCTAGGTCAGGTCGACCCTGAGAGTTACAAGCCAGTCCTTGCTCCTTCCCGTCTTGTGTCCTGTTCTGTGGACCTGGGAGAAGCTGAGCCGTCCCGGGTGGGTGTTCGGCTGTTGCGGAGGGAGCCACATGCCCTAGAGCCATCCCTGCTGGGGTGGAGTGATCTCCTTACGCCTGGAACCAAAATAAACTTCTCTTCCTTCACACTTTGTCTGTCTGATAGTTTGTCATCACAAACAGGAAAAGTACGTAGCATGGGGCCAAGACGTAAACACAATAGATTGAGGAGCAACGCTGGCATGAAACACAGTCAAGCCAGTCAACATTAAAGAACAGAAACACTAAACCTGTAGGCCGTTTTTATCTACCTCTAGGAGCATAAAGAGTTCAACTCCTCGGCAGAACATCCTAGTGACAGGGAGAAACGTGACCAACATCAGCTACAGGCAGAGCCTCTTTACGCACTTCATTATTTCACTTGATCTTCAGAAAAGTCACTAAAATATATCAAAGCTTCTAAGGAATGAGGAGCAGCTCTAATTAAAATTAAACTTTGCCATAAACACCGCTATTTCAAATATCAATCAGCCGTGGCTCAGTTTCACCCAGGCCTGGAATTAATCCTTTTTTTTTTTTTTTTCTCATAGCATAACACATGTCGTACGCTTTGGGAACCTGATCCAGATTTCAGTATTGTAAGGAGCAACCCACCAGCATAAGGCTCATGTGCCTGAGGTCTGCTCATGATTGTGATGGCTGACTGTGGCCAGAGAGTGGGAATGAACCTTTGCTGGTGGGAGCACTCCAGAAGCTATAAAACATTTCAATTAAGCCCAATCCCCAGATTGAAACGTATCTATAAGTTTCACCCTATACATTTTTGCCCAAATATCTCAAGATCAAACTGTAAATTATCAAATTTGAGTAATAACAAAACTTTTTTTCTAATGTGGCAGGGAAATCTCTTTGTTGCTCCAGAGACAATGGTCTCAGAGGTAAGTTCTTGAAGTTCTGAGGCCCTGACTCTGGGGAAAGGAAATAGCAAAACAGATAAGATACCTTCTGCCGTGACCCATTTGCTTCAAAAGTCCCCTGGGTCAAATCCTACAGAATACAGGTCGGGTCCTCAAGGCAGTGCCAGTGCCAGGCACTGTCTCACCTCAGAGGCACACCCCACATCACTCTGTGCCCATATCTGGAATGCCTACCCACCCACCCTCAGGAGTGAGGAACCTACCTATGTTCTAGAAACCAACCAGAGTTTTATTCCCCCATCCCAGGGAGCCTCGCCTGGTTTCTCAGCCTTCTTCTGAACTCCCATTTATCAGACTCCTGATTGCTATTGGGACTAATGGTCCAGGCTAGATGAAGATGTGCTCTAATCCGTCAGCATCCTCAGCAACCACTACAGAGCTTAGTGCAAAGTGTGTGCTCAATGAACATGTGCTCAACTAGAATCGCACGGGCTGACACGGGTTGCTTGACATTCTAGGCTGACCTCAAACTAGCTATGTAGCAGCTATGTAGCCCTGATTCTCGTGCCTGCATGGCCAGAATGCTGGAAGGTGTGCATCATCACATCCATTTATTTTTTAAAAGGTAATGGGATAAAACCTAGGGCTTTCTTAATAGTGGGTGTATTAGTTACTTTTGTTGCCATGACCAAAAGCGACTTACTGAAGGAAAAGTTTATTTTGGTGTACAGTTCCAAATGGGGAGTTCATAATGACGGGGGGGGGCTGGGGCGGGAGCGGGGGCGGGGGCTGGGGCGAGGGAGGTGGTCAGAGCAAAAAGCTGAGAGATCACCTCTTCAAGCACTTGCAGAAAGCACTGTCAACTGGCTGTGAGTGAGGCCACAGGCTCTCAAAGCCCACTTCCTCCGGCTAGGCTCCACATGCTCAGAGTTCCATAATCTCTCCAAACAGAGCCACCAACTGAAGATCAAGTATGCAAATGCATGAGCCTAGGTGGGCGTTTCTCTTTCAAATCCAGCATGGCCATTTGATAATGCAGAATGCAAAAGGCTCCTTCATTTTTCTCAGTCTTAACACGATTGAAAATTCCAAAGTCTCCTCCAAGACCCAAGCAGTGAGGAAATACTGGACCAAAGCAAGACCAAGACCGCGCAGGCACACTCCACCAAATAAGCTCTGGGGTCGAGGGCTTCTGTAGCAGAGGGTTTAGATACTGCAGTCTCGGTGCCCACAACATCCATCTCTCTCTTACGCTGGTTCCAGTCCCTATACGCAGCTCTCCTTGGCAGCTGCCTCATGGCTCTGGCATCTGCAAAATCTTAAGAGTCTGAAACATGCTGACTACAGTGAAGAAGGAATGAATTCAGAGCCAGAAACTCCAGCCAGGTCGACACTAGAATGAAAGACGACACATGTAATCCCGAGGCTGGCGTTGAAGGGTTACAGGTGCCTCTAGCTGGTTCTGGGCTCCCAGGCTGGACACAGCACTGGGCCTCTAGGGAGGGATGAAAAACCGGTCCTCTTGCCCTCTTCTGCGCATGTCTTAGGGCCTCAGGGTAGACCCCCTTCTGGAAGGCCCTCCAATTTGCCCTTCAGAATTAGGCTCCCTGATGGGAGCCATATAAATATGTATAAAGTGTGGCGTCTTTAAATATTATACAGGAGGAGAGAACGACCAGGTTCAAATGATAATATTTTAAGACGCCACAGGGAGTCTGCGCTGCGGCTGGATTAGTCACTCTTTGTTGTGATTAAAGAAGCCCGTGTGGGTTTTTCCTCTTCCTCAGAGACAGGCCGTGGGTTCTCTCTCCCCACTAAAGCACTGAAGGAGTTTTTGGATCCCTCAGTGCGCAGCGAACACACTTACAGCGTATTCTCTAAATGACAGGCAGGCTTAAGCACACTAATGAGCCCCCTGATTGCTGCAGCCCTTGAGAAATTAATTAGCGACAATGGAACATGCCCTTGCCTTCCCTGCTGTTCTCTGTGAGCTGAGAGCCCTGGAGCTAGCTGCGCTTTGATCCTCACCCAGCCCAGAGCCACCCCGCGTGTCCTCAGCCAAGGTGACAGTTTTTCCAGGGTCTGGTTTGGACTGCTTTTCCTAGAGAAAAGTCGGTCCCTGAATAATTAAGTGACTGCACCTTCCCATGGCCTGTAATATTTGTTTTAATTCTAAATTATGCACTTTTCTGTGCAAGGTTCTAGGGTGTCTCTATTTTTCGTCTTACTAATACATATGAAGCATAAGCGTTGACTGACCTTTCCGTTATGCTAATAGCCAACTCTGACTTATTGCTTAATACATAAGGAACACACACACACACACACACACACACACACACACATGCATTTATTCACTTGTACTCAAAATAACCCAATTAGGTCAGTTTCATAATGGGTAGGCTGAACGTTCAGTGGTGTTGATTAATTCACTCAAGACCGCACAGCTGGAACGTGGCAGAGGCAGGCTGAGAACAAAGGGATCATCTCCGAATCCACCCCTAACAACTAGTCATACCTACAGACTCATATATACATATATATATATATACATACAATATATATTATATTATATAATATATATTATATAACATATATTATATAATGTATATATAATATATATATATATTATATGCATATGTATGTACTGGGTCCTCTAAAATCCAAATGTGGTTGTTTTCTTATAACTTGATTTTTATCATCTATAACTGTGGTATAAAATGGACTGCTTTGTTCGTACATAGAAAATTATTATAATAGACAAGTTAATATACTAAGTACATAACTCTCCATTGTCTATACACACACATGCATACACACACACACACAGCACCTGAAATGATTATATTAGCAGGTTTTCACTGTTAGTGTGAGCAACTGTAGTTTTCTAGAATCATCCTTCGCACATCATTGCCAGTTTGCTCCTTTCAGCAAACGCCTTTTTTCGTCTTCGCCACCGCTGTCCTCTCTGCTTTAATAGATTGGATTTTTTTTACAGATTCTACATGCACACCATGCTGCACAGCGTGCTTAGTTCCTGTTCTTCTCTACTTAGCATAAAGTGTTACAGGTTCATCTGTGCTGTGTCAAATGTCCATCCGTCATCTGTCACCTAGCTATCTATCTCTATTTACTTAGCCATCTATCTTAGTTTTCTCCTCTCTGAGACAGGACCGTTCAGGGAGGAGAGGTGCATTTGGCTCACAGTGGTGTAGAAGCCAGGACATCTGAAGTTCCTACGTACTTGGTGATGGGAGCGTATGGTACACTTTGTCCTCACATTGGTGTGTCAAGAAGTGTAGAGAGCACAGGCCAGAACCGTAAGTGGGATCAACTTCAAGACCTACCCCTGATACCCCTTCTTTCAGGCAGGCTACAGTTGCAAAGGTTCCACAAACCCCAGAGAGCACCCACATGGCTGAGGGGTAAATCTACAAATGCACTAGCCTGGGTGTGCATTTCACAGCCAAATGATGCCATTGCCGATGCCATGGTTGTCCTATGACTTCATCCACTGGTGGGCTCTTAAGGGTTTCTGAGTTGACAGTGTTGCAGTGAACAGGGGAATGCTCTAAATGGCCGTCTTGGGATACGTTCCCTTTGTCTTGATGGAGATGCTTTTGGGGAAAGTTCTGCCTGCAGGGACACCCTTCAGTGACCTTTATGTCCCTCCTGGGGGCCGGCTGGAGTCAACACACAAAGCTACTGCTTGAACATGGATAAATACCTCACTTTTCAGCGTGCTGACATTTCATACCAACAGGACAGGGTCGGAGTGCTCTGCTGGCCGCCTTGTGTGGCGTTTCTCTTCTTTTGGGGGCAGCACTGTAGACGATCCTTTGCAAGAGACATGTTGTCTAGGGTATGTCATCATGGCCAGAAAGGTTGGCATGGTCATGGCCATAGTTAAGATGAAGACTCTGAGCCTCAAAGACCACTGATGTAGTTGATCAAAGCAGTGTGGTTTCTTTACCCTTTATATTTTTATTTACTCATTTGCATATTTGGTCTGACTCTGTTCTAAGCTGCAGCCGTCTCTGTTAGGGCCACACGGCATCCATGTGGTTCTGCTGGGTGGGACACAGGATGTCCCTTTTGATGGTCCTTTCTGATCTCAGAGATAAGGCTCACCCTGCTCCAGCAAGATCTAGACAGCTGGAGAACCCGGTGCAGGGCAGCACAATCATGCATTGCTGTTGTGGACTTGGGTTTCCATGTTATCTCCAGGCTGTGCAGCTTCTCCTAAATGCAGGACGTGTAAATCCTCAGCACTTGCAAAGGTAGACGTAGCAAGTAGACGTAGGGTTTCCCAAAGCCTCCACGCTGCAGAGACTCGAATGAGAAATAATAATAATAATAATAGTAATAAACCAAACAAAACAAGGAATATTAAACAAACACGTAGGCTTCCTGAACACTGCATAATCCAGCCATTTCAATAACTCATGATAGGGTTTAGCTTCCCTTTATCTGAGTTCTTCATGATACAGAAGAAGCTCCCATTGGTCCTTAACTGGAGGTTTGTATAGAGTTGGACCTTATTTCTATGTTGATATATATAATTGCTTAGGTAGCTATGGCTCTAAATCTTCTGGGCCAGGCCTGTGAACAGGTGCAGACATTAAAAAGCTATGCTAATGATGAACTTAGGCACTGGGACAACTGATCTTGTCACACTGGTGTGGAAGGGGAGGGTAGACGTGCTCCAAGGAATCCTGTCCCTCTGCCATTCCACATGAAGTCACAAGTCAATGTTCATGCTAGACAACCCTGGCAGGGCTTCCTAGACAACGGTAAGTCCCTGGGCATGGACTGATTGCTCTCTTTTCTTGTATTACCTTTTCCCACCAATGTGGCTGCTTCTCGGGTGTCTATCTCTTCTCGAACTTGTACTTGGGGTTTTCTGGTCAGTTTTCTGCCCAGGGGGAAGTGGCTTCTCTCTGGACTTCTACCTTGCTATGGACTCAGAACTCCCACATGGACAGACATTAGGAAGTGGTCACCTATTGGTCCTAATCCCTTCCCGGAAGCCTGAAAAGGATCCCATGCAAAAGGCTGATTGCACTAGACTGTGCATGCAAAGAGCAGGGCGCATGCTAGACCTCCAAAGTTCAGCTTTCACTCGGGACACGGGGCAGCATGCCTATTGCCCGCATACGCCTGCTGCTCCGACCCTCCTCTTGCAACGGAAATGACCTCATGTCACACAAAGCCCAGGATTTACTAATGATACACCACCTGTAACATTTGTAATTTTTGCATATCTGTTGAAAACCTGTAAGGAACTCTGCACCTGGGCGTGGTGCCAGAAAGGTAGAAGATACTGAATAAACACTCATTGAAACAATAGATTTCCACATAACTGTCTGAGGTAATAGTGGGTGTATTTATACCTTGTCAAAAAAAATGCAGAAAAATCTGCTATGGTGCTAAATGTGATTTTAATGTAGAGAAACTCAGCATGATATCAAGAAAACACATGTGCACATGCACAGACTCAGACTCACAGGCATGCCACAGAAACATGGAAGAAAAAAAGACAGTAGTTGTTGGCAAGGATGCAAGGTAAAGGGCTTCATTGCTGGGGAGAATATAACGTAGTTAAGGCAGCCACTGTGAAGAACAGTATGGCGGTTCCTCAAAACGCTAACAATACCGTTTGTACGATCCGATTGTACCGTTTCCAAAAGAATCAGTTTATTGTGAAGATACTTCTGTGCTCATGATTACAGAGGCATTATTCACAGTGCCCATCAGTGAATAGAGTGTGTGTGGCAGAGCTGTACTACAGGAGATTGAGAAATTATACAGTATTCAGGAATATGGATGGATCATCGAATTAAGTGAAATAAACCAGTCCCTTAAATACAGGCTTTACATGTTTGCTGACACATATGGGAGGGGGAGGAGGAGAGGGAGGAGGAGGAGGGGGAGGAAGAGGGGGAAGCAGAGGGTAAGGAAGAGGAGGAGAAGGAGGAGGGTGGAAAGGAGGGTGAGAAAGAAGAGGGTGGGGAAGAGCAGGAGGGTGAGGAGGAGGAGGGGGGTAAAGAAGAGGAGGAGGGTGAGGAGGAGGGTGAGGAAAAGGAGGAGGAGAGGACAAAATAAAAGGGAGCTAGGAGTGTGGAGAGCTGATGAGACGGCTGGATGAAAAGCCATCCTGTACAAGCCTAATGACCTGAATTAGGACTCTAGAGCCCGTGTGTAGATGGAAGGAGAGAACCCACTCTGTCTTCCACATGGATGTATAGCAGACGTAACCACACTTAACACACACATCATGCACGCACACACACACACAGAGACATACACGCACACACACACACAGAGACATACGCGCACACACACACATGCATTACAATAGTAATAAAGTTAATTTTTAAAAATAAAACAAGAAGGGACTGCTTGGGCTATAGGGAAAGGGGCAACAGGAAGGTAATAGAGGAGCTAAATATGGTCAGAGTACATTATCTGCATGTATGTGACTGTCAGAATAAAACCTGTTACTTTGTACCATTAAATACACTAACAAAAATAATACTCTTAGCTATTCACAATAATTAAAGGATTAAAAAAAAAAAAAGTCAGGGTCCTGACAGGATTCTACAAAACTCAATCTGTCTGCCCATCATGTGATGAGCCAATTAAATCAAGAGATCAGGTGTTAGAACCGATAGTTTTCCTCCCCGTTTATCTTTCTTGGGAGAGAAACTGACTTGGGAGAGATTTACATGAGTAGCTGATGGGTGTTCAGACTGGTGGGTGAAGCTCTGGGATTGTGGGATTCTGGGATTCTGGCTGGTTAGTTGTTTTGAAACTGGGGGATGGGGTGGGGGGTGAGGGTCTCAGACTATAGCTCAGCTTGGCCTTGAACTCATTATGCAAAGGGCAGGAAGCTTCTGCAATAGGGAGGGATGTCCTTTAGAAAGTGGATTGCTCCAGAAAAACAAACAAACCCCAAACCAGCCTGAAGCTTTCTGTTGCTGCTCTGAAGGGACTGGCCACTCCTCACCCCCTCTCCTCCCGCTGCTGCCTGGGCAGGAATCCATCAACACCTGGTGGACAGACCGGAGCCTTCCCTGTACAGAGCTCGGAGCTTGCTTCGCAGCAGGGCAGGTGCACCCTCATCCACTAGGGATTCAAAGGGGATTGGTTTTAGACCAGCAAGATAGCTCAGGGAGTAAAGACACCTGCTGTGCAAGTCTAACATTCTGGGTTTGACCCTGTAGCCAACTCCAGTTGGTTGTCCCCTGACCTGTACACAAACTCCATGGCATACGCAGATACATAATATTTGTTTTCATTTAAGGTTATACTTTCTTCCCTTGAAAATAAAAGGAGCATTCAGGATGCAGGCATTGGTGGCCAGGCAGCATCCTCCATGGTCTGGGGGCCGACAGATGAGGTGGCGCCACATGTGCACTTCAGGCAGAGTAGCATCCCTGACAGAGATAAGGATGGGCACCCCTCTCTTAGGCAAGGAGTCTTTGTGGGACATTTGGTGGGACCCAGATGTAAACCCCAGGCATCTGCTGTGGGAAGAAGCAACAGGGTGCCCTGTGATAAAGCCAGCAGGGCCCTTGCTGTACAGTCGGGGAGGGCTAATGGGCTGGGTGCAGCTACCAGCCAGGGAGTGCAGCACACTCTTCACAATACAGAACATCCATCTGGGTAGGGAGTTTGACAGCCAGGTTCTGTGCCCGCCCCGTGTGCCTGTGCCATTGCAGAGGCCTTGAGCTCGCCATTGTCCATCTGTGAGCTCCCTGTGAGTCTGGGAGGGCCGGTCTCAGTGCTCCTCTGTGCTCCGCTACCCTCCACCCTCCCACTGCACCAGCACCCTCCTCCCTCCTGCTTCCACCGCTCAGCTGTGGCAGCCATTTGGTCATACCTTTCTCAGAAACCATCGACTAAGCAACTGACTTGGTCACCCTGGATAAAAGTCACGAGGTAGGAGACAGCTAAACATGGAGGAAGGAGGCCATCTTAAGTAGCTCTGAGTTTTTGCCATTAGCAGCAGTCCCCCCCCCCCCAACAATGGTGCAGTATTAACAATTACATGGCCCTTGCTCTGTGTGCTCCCCAATGGAAGACATGGCTAATCAGTCACTGTCCTGTAGAACCTTAGACTTGGCCTTACTGGCATTAGTACAGAGCTCTGCAAGATGGATGCTCAGTGATTTGAAGGCGCAAGATGAAGTGGATTTCCCACACTACCTTAAAGCAATACATCACCTGGGAACGAAATAGAGTTCAGTACCAAGAACAGGCCAGGTCCCTCAAAAACTAGATAGATGGATGAGTAGATAGATAGATAGATAGATAGATAGATAGTCAGGAAGGCAGACAGACATATAGATAGGGGTTTTTTTAGTCAGTCAGCTAGCGATTGTTCAGTGGTTAAGATGTAAGAGAGAGTATTGCTGTTTTTACAAAGGGCACAGAATTTATTCCTGGCACCAACCTGGCATCTCTGTAAATCCAGTTCCAAGTAGATCAGATGCCTTCTTCTGTAGTCCTAGGCACTGCATACCTGTGATAAGTATACATTCAGGAAAAACATGTAAATACAAGATAAATCTTTTTAATTTTAAGGTTTCCAAATGTGGTAGCACGTGCCTACAATAGCAATCGGTACTCAGAAAGCTAAGGCAGGAGGATTGCTGTGAGTTTGAGGCCAACCTCGGCTACATAGTAAGACTCTTGTCTTTAAAAAAAATTATTAATAACCCAGGCCCAGAAAGACAAACAACACAGGGCTTTCTTTCCAATGCACAATCAGCTTCAAAGCTGTAGGTCTGTGTGTTTGCTTTGGAGTGTCTTTAGGGGTCAGGAAACTAAAATGGGCCCCGAGAGGTGGAAGGGGAAGAAACTGTAGGAGAAAGAGGATAATAGAATGCATGTGAGGTGAAAACGAGGGAGAAGTTTTAGAGTAGAAAGATTTTTAAAGGAATGAGGTGGGAGGGGGAGAGAGGAGGGGCTGGGGTAACTTACCCAAATCTAAGGATTATGAAAGGCCTTATGGAATCCACTACCACGCAAGCTAATTTAAAATACAGACTTTCAGGGGACTTTTGAGTGGAGACACTTTGTCCGGGTGGACAATGGTGTCCAGGAGCTGTGGATTAGTAAATGAATGGCTGTTCATGGGGTACCACCATGTGAGTTGTAGGTTGGGGAGGCCCTGACACTCTAACACGTGTGACACACATTCACAGATACAGGTACAAGCAAATTCTCTCCCCTTGTGCATTCTAGGAGGGCAGGAATCCCTTCTAGAAGAATGGGGTGTCTGCACAGCTGTGATTTCTCTGGCCTGGTAACCTGATGTAGGTCACTTTAAGTAGAGTTTGGTCCTTCTGCATCTCAGCCCACGGCTTCCTCCGCTTGCTGACTGCACTGTCTGGCTTGGCAAGGAAGAAGAGGAAACCCACACGTTGCTATTTAAATCACAAGCAATTAATGGTTTTCAATAATGTTTGTGGTAAAAAAAATAAATAAATAAATGAAGAAATAAATGGCCCCCCTCGTCGAACGTGTAAAAGCAAATCCCCAGGCTCCATCAAACAGTGGGTGCTTGGACAAGGAGCCAGGTCACCATCTTTGTTTTATTATAAATCCACCACTCGCCACTTCGATACTTGAGGAGTCACCTCGCCAATTCTAAACCTTGTTTCTCCTTGCCTGTACAGCGGACATCAGGAAGACTGCATTGACCTTACTAGATAGATCAGTCACTACTGAAGGGTTTCCGTCCAAGAGGACAGCTGTCACCAAGATCTGCATAATACTCAAGAAATGAGCTGTCATTCCCAGAGCTCTGGTAGCATTCAACAAACACCGGAGGCGTGAAATCCGTGCCCCCTCCCCACATACCCCTACCCCGATCAGATGGAATGAAATACATGCGCCCTTCCCCCCTCCACCCCCTCACCCCCACTCCCCACCCCCGCTCAGATAAAGTCTGGGAGGAGTTTCTATTCTGATGGAGCTGCCAGAAAAACAACCCTATAGGGACCACTGTTGGGTGAAAGATGACTCCAGATCAGCAGGAGACCCAAGGGGACCCTCTCACCTCTCTCTATTACAGATGTCTAGAGAGGGACGGGCACTGCATGCATGCTTAATGAGTATTAACTGGGAGCAGCTGAAAGCATTAAGGACCAGCGTGTAACAGATTAGCTCACAGGGAGCAACCCAAACACATCTCCTTGGGGTTACATTTATCAGGGCACCTCGCTGGGTGTTCTCACCGTCAGGAACCGCTTTGTACCCACATGCCCACTGCACCGAGGCCTCTGTCATAGGAAGCGGCGCTGTGTTTGTTCACCCAGCGGAGCTTCCAAGGACATGAATTAAACATGTGTTCCTCCCAGCTCTGGCAGTTTGCCGCATCCTTGCGGAGGAAAGGCTAAAATGGCTTTGTTCTTTTTGCTGCAATCAAGGAGGGTCCTGGAAGCAGAAGATACGATAAGGCGAATATCTTTAATTTGGCCACTAGGTGGCGAAAGAGTTCTACTGAAGAAACTGCAGCCAGCCCAAGGCACTCTTAGGGAAATCCTAGACAGGCTTTCAGAGCAGGACAGGGCAAGAGACATCACTGAGTCCAACCCTGTCTTGTTCTGTGAGAAAAGGAGATCTCAGAGAAATGAAGAACATGTGAACAGAAATGTGACCAGCCTTTAGCTGCTCAAGAAATGTGAACAGCCTCTAGCACTCTGACCAAGACTACAAACCAGGATTCCAACTTCCAGAACAATCTTATTCGACAAGCCACTCCGTTTCCCCTCTTTAGATATGCTCATCTTGGATTCTCGCCCAAAATACGATGGGGAGGTGAACTTGGCATTTCAAATTAAAATTTAAAAGTGAAGTTGCCAGTCCCGCGGTAGATACCTCTGAGATGACCCAAAGGCTTGGGACACATAATTCAAACCTTCTTATGTCCTCAATCCCACCCCTTACGTCCTTACCCCGAATGACTAGCAATTGTGCAGGTCAAATGCAGATGGAGACTTTAACCAGCAGACCTGAATCCAAGCCCATTAGCCAGGTTCACAAGCCTTGATTTCTGGGCTTTTAAAACAGAAAGAGGAGGGACGGACTCCATTATCAAATTCCCACCCAAAGACCACGGACATTCATCAGAAAGTGGACTTACTATCATTTTCATTTTTTTTTAAAAAAAAAATTTATGACTGTGATGGATTGAATGAGATGTTTCCCCAAAGACTCCAGCATTTGAATACTTGGACCCCAGTTTGCAGTGCGGTTAGGGACAGCTTGGGAGGTACGGCCTTTCTGGAGAGCGAATGTGGACTTTGAGAGCTTAAAACCTTAGCAAGTTTGAGTTTGTGTTCTCTACTTCTTGCTTGCAGTTTGAAGGTGTGAACTCTCAGCTTCCTGCTCCGGCTCCGCCCATCGCGGCTCCGCCCATCGCAGCTCCGCCCATCGCAGCTCCGCCACACCTCCACTCTGCCATCCATAGACCTTTACCCATCTGGAGCTGTAAGCCCAAGTATAACCTTCCTTCTATAACCTGTCTTGGCCACATTGTTAAGCAGTAGGAAAGTAACTAAGACACGGTCTTTTAAATTTTTATATACCCTATCATGTTTCAAAAAGGTCTTACAAAACAACTAAGCCACCCGCAAGTCTCAGAGACCAAGGAGTGCTTGAATGATAATAACCCATTCAACAAAGACTATCAAAAACATTTACTGGGTGCCAAGTTAGTTAGTTTGTGTGAGTTATTTTACCTAATATCCAGTCAAACAGAAACCCTAATTGTCTAGCTCAGCCGACTCTTTTTTCCTGCCAACTATGAATTCATATTTTTGACAAATGAGAAATTTACACTAGTGAATTTACCATGATGTGACCTTTTTTTTTTCCTGCCACTTTGGAGCTGTGCAAGATGCTTGTGTGGCCTTAGTGATGTCCACACTTCTTATAGCGTGGAGCTGTATTGTTATTTCAAACCATCTTAGGGAGATAGGTGATGCTGTTAATACCACTATAAATAAAGAGTCGTGTTCCCGGGAGGAAGGGGCAGGTCTCCCTTATTCAATTATAATTAATAAATGAGGAGTGAGGACTACTGACTTAGGGGAAAATCCACAAAAATCAGATACTGTGATTTAAATGAATCTTGGAGGTGACTCTGGACAAGTGAAATGAAGGTCCCACATATAGCGACTGTCCCTGTTCAGTATCCCATACTGTCCACATCCTTGGTAAGGAGCAAAAGGACCACACCTCCCAGCCTCCCTGGCAGGTGGTTCTCAGGTGATTAACTTCTGGCCAATGGAATATCAACACGGAAAGCTTTGAAAAACAGAATATAGGTGTGGTCTTTTCCCTCCCTCTTTCTTCTTTGCTTCCTATCTAGAAGACAGATTTGATGGCCACTATTATTATGGATTCACATGAAACATGAAGCAGCCATGGGCCATGGGCATGGAAACATACAGAGAGAGAGAGAGAGAGAGAGAGAGAGACAGACAGACAGACAGACAGACAGACAGACAGAGACAGAGAGACAGAGAAACAGTCCTGATCACTCCACAGAGCTCCCAAGCCAGAACCAGTCTCACTGCCTGCAAACTATGCAAGCATTATTCAGCACTCCAGGTCAGGAGTCGGCAGCCAATAGAAATTTGAATGGACACAGAAGTATGAAAACCTGTGAGACAGAGAAAATGGCGAGAAACAGAACCGTCTGTCTTTTAAGTATATAATTTTTGTGCATAAAAAACTTTGGAGCGCCGGGTGTGATGGCGCACGCCTTTAATCCCAGCACTCAGGAGGCAGAGGCAGGCAGATTTCTGAGTTCGAGGCCAGCCTGGTCTACAGAGTGAGTTCCAGGACAGCCA
>NC_034593.1:133707221-133732688 GCF_900095145.1 Mus pahari
ACACACACACACACACACACACACACACACACACACACACTGTTTTAATTATGGCTGAGGGATATTGGGCCACACAACAGAACAAGTAATATCAACCGAGCCAAGAGTGGCCTGGCCTCAAAGCATAATCTATCCCAAGCCTAGTAGGTCTCCTCCCAATAAGAGAGCAGCCTGGGCCATTCAGAAACAAGATTGTCTTGTTGAGGGAAGCTCCAGCAGAAGCAAGCTATGGGGAACATGTTTCTTGGTAGCATAACAAAAACACCATCTCTTTTTCTGTGCAGTTTTCTTAAAATCTCTCATGCACACGTCATCTTCTGTAGGGTAGGGAGCCGCACTATACAAAAGTCTTACAATATACTTAAGCATCCTGTCAAAGCAGTAGGCAGTCCAAGCCATTCTGGACCGGGAGGACACTCGGCTGGTACTTTTAGCTCTCTGAGTAGGCTATAAATTCACATTGGTTAAGATTTTAAGGTTAGAGGTACAGGATCCCAGTAAAAAACAACCTGCCTGCTTTTCCTTTCCATTTTGATATGCAGAGTAAGTAAGGGGCCGCCGGGCACAAGGGTGAATTAGAAGTTATTTTGTAAATGCTGTAGCGTTAGTTCATGTGTTTATCTGTCATGTCCATACATCTGTCCATCCGTCCAACAGCAGTATGGAATGACACTATGTGTCGGGTGCAAAGCTCACTGGTAAATAGGACAGACTTTGGCAGCAAGAAGACTAACATGAAAATATTCTCCTCATTAAATACAGAGGAGTGACCTCATTTTATTTCCCAACCCAAGTTAGGGAAAACCTGATGGGCTACCAATATGAAAAAGTAGGAAGTAAAGCTCCAGTCTTAGGAAATATTGATTTTCCCTGGGTATTGACATGTTAGCCTCTGCATTGCCCCGTTCGGTGTTCACTGGAATACTTTAAGACACAAGAAGCTAGAACCTGAAGGCTAAGCCATTCCATCTCCTGGCTTAGAGAGGTGGGCCATTCAGAGTACCGGTTTAGGGCAGTTCAGGATACCAGCTTAGCATCTGCGTGTCACCTCTACTCATGGTTGAGATTGCTTTGTTACTGCTGCAGTGTTGCAGGATGTGACTTCCGAGAGATGACTCACCGAGAGTCACAACCTTTACAGAAGGACTATGGTTGTGTCAGGAGTGGTTAGACCAAGCCCTCTGTGTTATGGTTGCTCTCTGCCCACGTGATACCTCCAAACCACACACGGCACGGCAAGCAGGCTCTCACCAGGTGTGACCCCTGGACCTTGTGTTTCCCAGGCTCCAGAACTGTAAGAAGAGAACTCTGGCTTCTTTGTGGATTGCTTAATTTGTGCCGTTCTATTATAGTGGCTGAAATCGGACACTAAAAGCATCTCTATGTTGGTGGCCTCCCTTCGTGTGACAGACCCGGGTATCACATTTGCACGATAGCACACAAAGCTCTTTCCTCAAGTTCCTCAACAAGACCTGCTAACTCAAGCCAAAGAGCTTGGCCATCCTTACTGTAGAGGAGAACAGAGGAGCGTTGTCTGCCCCACTCAGAGCACACAGGATGGAGCTGAACATTGGTCGACATTAGGTTTCCAGTATGTCCCCGTTTGTTATAGTTTGAATGTACAATGTCTCCTTCAACTAATGTGTTGGGACACTTGGTCCTGGGCTGGTGTCACAGTTATGAAACCTGTAGGAGGTAGAAAATGGGTCTCTTGGGGGAGGGCGGTCAGCCTCGAGGTTTTACAGCCCAGCCCTACTTCTAGTCTTTTCTCTGTACCCTGACAGTAGACTCAATATGATCAGCTTTCTCACATGCCTGCTCTAACGGGAAGTCAAACTGAAGCAAAACCTGGGTCTCTGGAGCCCATGGGCACAAGCAGGTAGGATTAAAGAGTACAGGAACCTTTCAACTAGAAGGTGGCTGACGAATGGGTGTGCCCCAGAAGGGCTCCGTGGGTAAATGCAGTGGCTGAAGAAATGCTAAACCACGTGCTTCAGGCTGTTCTTTATTGCCTTGATAAATGCGGAGACCAAAGCCAGCCTGGAGACTATAAAGGATTCCTTCCAGCTTACAAAGTGCCTCCTGAGGGGACGGCAGAGCAGCCGTCTGGAGGCAGAGGCTGATGCAGAGGCTAGGGAGGAACCATGCTTATGGCTTGTCCTTGTGGCTTGTTCAACCTGCTTTCTTATAGAACCCTGGACGCCTTTTCTAGAGATGCCACCACCCACAGTGGGCTAGGGCAATCAGGAATGTGCCCCCGAAGCCTTGCATACAGGTCAGTCTCCCCCCTACCCCAAGACAGGGTTTCTCTGAGTAGCCTTGGCTGTCCTCAAACTCAGAAATCTACCTGCCTCTGCCACCCAAGTGCTGGGATTAAAGGTGTGTGCCACCACTGCCCTGCTACAGGTTAGTCTTATAAAGAAAGGCATTTTCTCAGTTGAGGTTCTCAATTCTAAAATGGCCCTAGCTGCATCAAGTTGACAAAAACCCAGCCAGCACACTGTACCTCCCTGTCCTTGTCAAGCTCACATGTTTCCTTGCTGCTGCTGAGCCCCAGACCCGGGGATGGGATGCTCCTTCCACTCTGGGCTGCTGAAATGAAATTCTAGGGATTAAAGTCATCAAGGAATATTTCTCCACAGATGTCCCATGGTTGCTGTTGGAACATGCTGGGACAGACATTTACGTTAAAGGTTTTAGGGTGGGAAGGTAGTCCTTGATCGTCTGTGTGAGCCTGGTTTAATCACAAGGGCAAAGGGGACGAAGGAATGTCAGAGAGAGATTAGATACACTGCCAACCACAAAGATGGGAGTGGGTCATGAGCTAAGAGATCCAGTTGGCTTTTAGGAACTACAGAAGACAGGGAGAAATGCCTCTCCATGCCGCCTCCAGCACCTTGGCTTTTGCAAACACCTATTTTCAACCCCTGGTTCCCTTTTCTGGCTGGCTAGCTTTTTTGTTAACTTGACACAAGCTAGGGTCATTTTAGAATTGAGAACCTCAACTGATAAAATGTCTTTATAAGATTGACCTGTAAGCAAGCCTTTGGGGGGGGGGGTCACTTTCTTGATTGACCTAGCCCACTGAGGGTGGTGGCATCTCTAGAAAAGGGGCCCAGGTCCTGATGCTTGACCACTCAGGAGTGCATAGTGGCCTCTTGTGGCACTAATAGGAAATGAGTTCTGGGTGCTAAAAGCAGGTCCCCATAGGCAAGGGTGCAGATGCACTCAGACAGGGGTCTCTGTGTGGACACAGCCCAGCTGCCCTGTAAGCTACATCTGTGCTTCTTCATGCATCCAGAGTCCTTTTAAGTACACCAGAGCCTCCTGCCTGTAGGCACCCCCAACACACACACACACACACACACACACACACACACNACACACACACACACACACACACACACACACACACACACACACACACACACACACACACACCCTCTGCTGCCTGTGCTAGGGCAGCCCAGGGCTAAGGTGCTGATGGCCAGGCTCTTGGATTCAGGCCACTCCGAGCGAGGCCTGGCTGATGTATTGCTTCTGTCTTCTCTACCAAAGCAGGTTTTTCCTCGCTCTAGTTTTAAATGGCTGGCTGATGACATTCTCTGTGGCTTCTCTGGGAGGCTTGGTTCATTACTTCCATTAGCACTTCCCCCATTTCTCCCCAGCAGGAGATTTTCAAAAGCATTAGTTCAAATGGCAGCCGCCTGCCCTCCAGCCAAGCGTTGACATTCCCCCTAGCTGTGCTGGGTCCCCACGCCTCCCTTGGCAGTGGAGAAGTCCCAATTGGCCTCCCTACTGGGGGGGGGGGGGGAGCTTGTGTCTGGTTACGAGAACCTGTGTGCCCTTGGGCCTTACAAGGCCAGAATTCCTCTGCAGAGGTTGTTCCCTGATTGCTAAGATAATCACGTTCAGAGCCTATGGAGAAAGTGAAAAATACCCAGAGTGAGCCAGGCCTGCTTTCCCATCAGCTCAGGAGGCCTCCTTGTCTTACCCTTGATTTTGATCACAGAGCACCATGGGGACCACCCACCTTCCATTAGAGACCTCACTGGGGGATCCTGTATTACAGAGACTGGGGGCCTGGCTAGAGCTTCAGGCACGAACTTCCCTGCTGTGGGCACAGTCAAATAAGGATGGGGAGACATATATCTGGTCTTTTGTGAAAGCATTTTGCTCTCCAAGTAGCTGGATGAAAAATCAGACTCTGCTTCAGTGTTAAGCATCCAAAACGAATTGTTAACTGAGTGTAGAAGCAGCACTAGGTGGGACTAGGGAGGGGGACAATCTGAGGCTCGGAATATTGAAAATGAACATCCCAAATAATGGGAATAGCTCAATAATTCTAAATATGAAAGGCATTTGGTACAACAGGTTATTATTGTCTTATTGTTTGCTTTACACAGGGACTCATGTCTTTCAGACAGGCCTCAAACTTGTTACAGAGCTGAAGATGACCTGTGCCAACCTCACAGCCACCTCCCCTAGCCACCGAGTGCAGGGTAGCCTGTGCTAACCTCACAGCTTCCTCCCCTAGCCACTGAGTGCAGGGTAGCCTATGCTAACCTCACAGCTGCCTCCCCTAGCCACTGAGTGCAGGGTAGCCTGTGCCAACCTCACAGCTGCCTCCCCTAGCCACTGAGTGCAGGGTAGCCTGTNCCTCACAGCTGCCTCCCCTAGCCACTGAGTGCAGGGTAGCCTGTGCCAACCTCACAGCTGCCTCCCCTAGCCACTGAGTGCAGGGTAGCCTGTGCTAACCTCACAGCCGCCTCTCCTAGCCACTGAGTGCAGGGTAGCCTGTGCTAACCTCACAGCTGCCTCCACCAGCCACTGACTGTACAGTGTGTGAGCTTTCTGCAGGTTGCTGAGTTAACAAAGGTCAATATAAATTATTGACTTTGAAAAAAAAATACAAGTTTTCAGATAAAAATCCACTTTATCCCACAATGGCAGTGAACAAAAGATCAGGAACATCAGGGCCTTGGGGAGCAGTTGATGATCTCAGGGTGTTCAAGGAAGTTCCAGTCGGTGTCACTCTTAGGCAGAGGAGCAAAGTGGGTTCCACTTGGCCAGCAAAGGGGGAGAGACACATACTGAAGCGCTGAAGAGCGTTGGCTACACATCCTGACAGAGGGCCAGCCGGCACTCAGGCCTCCACAGTGTTGCTGTTACTTCATTGGCAGAGGTTGTAGGAGGGGCCTGAAGTATTACCTTGGACAGCCCAGAATATGCTGTGTGGAAAGACAGCCACGATTCACTATGCCCCAGCTTCAGGCCAAGGACACTTCGGAGTCTTCCATATCAGCACTCGCAGTCCTTAAAGCCAGAGCTGTGTTCAGCAGGACCTAGCTGTATCAGAGCCTAACAGCGGTTCCATGTGCTACTTTGGAACAAGTACTGCATATTTTTGTTGGTCAGCTAGAACAACGTACTCGAGATAATTAACTTACACAAAAAGGTAGTTTGGCACACACACACTGATGTGTCCCCATTGTTTCGTGCCGGAGGAGAGATAGCTCATTGTGGTGGGAGCTTGTGAGGGAACATTCTTGAACCATAGGCAGGAAGTGAAGAGAAAGAAGAAAGGCAGGATGGGTAAATCAGAGTGCCCCTTGGGGTGCCACCTAGGCACTTTCTATTAAGTCCAGTCTCTTGAAGGTGTTTGCCTTAGTTAGGGTTTTACTGCTGTGAACAGATACCATGACCAAAGCAACTCTTGTAAGGACAACATTTAATTGGGGTTGGCTTACAGGTTCAGAGGTTCAGTTCAGTGAGGAGCATGGTAGCATCCAGGCAGGCATGGCACAGGAGGAGCTGAGAGTTCTACATCTTCATCTGAAGGCTGCTGGCAGAATACTGGCTTCCAGGCAACTAGGGTAAGGGTCTTAAGCCCACACCCACAGTGACACACCTAGTCCAACAAGGCCACACCTCCAAATAGTGCCACTCCCTGGGCCGAGCATATTCAAACCATGACAGTGCCGCAGTCCCTTTACTCACAGTATCCAAAGTAGAACAACCCTGTGTTTGTGCTCGTTTATATATCTCTGCATCGTGCACACTAAATACATAAACCATCTGCAGGAATGGACTTCTTTTCTGCATAAAGATTTAGTAGTAGCTGATAGTTAATACAGTGGCCGTATGTGAGTTAATACACGTAAAGATCGCCTAACAGCGCCTGGCACACAGCACCTATGGTTTCTTTTTAGACTGAAATTACTACAGTCATGATGCATAATGCATTGGCTTGCAGTTCCTTCCTGCCATCATCCTGTAGCATGGAGATACCTAGACAAATGCTGTGTTTTGCTTTTTTCCGTAAGGCCCCCTCCCCCTGGATGCACACCTTCCCAGTATCATCACACTCACCAGAGTGGGCCTGTGTTACAATCAGTGGGGCACATACATACATACATATATACATGAATACATACAGGTAGACACATGTACATATGTGTACATATACACACACACAAGTCTAGAAGCCAGATGTGGTAGTTTACAGTTGCTACCCTATGTCCCAATGCATACACACTCCAGGAAGATTACGGTAAGTGTGAGCGCCATGTGTGTAAAATCAAAACACAATGAGTGAGCCCGGATGCAAACCATGGGATGTGGGTGATAATTGTGTTGCTGGGTTTCACTCCAAAGTAAATTCTATGGCTAGATTATTTTCAATTGTTTTTAAGCATGCACACACACATGCACACACACACACACACACACACACACACACACACACTCCTAAAACACATCTTAAACTATAAAGAAGTTATCTATCCCTAGAAACAGTCACCCTCTGAGTCTCTCACTCCCCAGCAGAAGTCCTGGGGGACTTGAGATGTTCCGATGCCTCGGTATCTAGGGATGAATGGACGTCAGCACAGCTATGCTGCCTCCTGGGAGTCTTGGACCCCTTCACACTTGAAATGAGTGTCTTTCCAGAGGACACAGAGTTGCTGTACGAGGCAGGGTCAGCTGGCTGATGGTGGGGCAGACCTGAAGGGCTGCGAGGACATTCTGACCCTGGTCCTAGCCCATCTACCCACATCCCTGTCATCTCCCGCACCCCCTTCCTGTCCCTTGCCAATAGACTCAGTACCCAGCAGGGCAAGCTTGGCAAGAAGCTTTTGAGTGTCCAAAAACAGCTTTTAATTTATTTATTTTTAACAGAGAAACACAATCGTTTCAGTGAAAAAGCTTTCTACTAATTAAATAGGAAAAGGGGAAATTTATTATTTATTATTATTTAGTGTTGGCGATTAAGTGCACTTAATCTCTCTGCTGGCCAAGCCGGGTACTCACACCCAGCACACTGAAAGAACAGTGGGGAGCTTGGAGCCCTCATGAGTACTGCCAGGAAGCTCTGCTCAGACTGCAGGGGAGGGAGTAGCAGCCCTGTGTTATTTATGTTCCCCTTTCAAAACAAACCCATCAAAGGAACAAAGCCTGTCTTCTGCTGGCTGCAGTGCACTCCAGCATACAGCTGTCACTCCCGACCCCTCAGCTGCTGCGGACTGGAGTGGCTGTCCAGGTTGTATGAGGGGACTGCCTGCAGCCATCTGCTGAGTGTCAGCTATTTCTTTCTGAGTTGAATTCTAATTGTGGAACTGGCTGTGGAGGAAGGGAGGGAGGGAGAGCAGGGAGAGGCAAGCAGAGAAAATGTGGCTCTCCCGACTGTCACTGTTTCTTACATGTCGACTTTGAGCCTATTCTCTGGAAGAAGTGTGAGAATGGGGAAATCTGGGATGAAGAGAAGGGCAGGGAGGTTCAGGGGAAAGTGAAGTCCTGCATATAGATTCCTGGTCACTGGTGGACGTTTGACAGTACTGCATCGCATGCATGCTGAGTGCGCATGTGCACACATACAAACACACACACACACACACACACACACACAGAAGCACACACAAAATACACATGATAACCATGCCAATGAAGGCATCCCTGGGGTCGTATGAAAGGTGTGTTTTCAAGAGTAATTGGGGTTGCCAAATGAACCCTTAGTAAATGTGACAGGAGTTCCACCCTCTTTTGCTTGGAAGTCATGAATGACAGATGTTTAGAGTCTACTTGGGCCTTGTGGCATTAATGAGGCCCTTGCTGTGGCTTCAGCTTTGCCTTGTGCCTCTGTCATCTGAAACACAACAAAGTAGGAGGCACTGGGTAAGCGTCACAGTGTTGGGCTCATGCATGCATTCCTGTGTGAGCATGTACACACTCAGTTCCCAGAAGTAATTAAAAGTGCTTGCAATGTGGAACGTATAAGGTCATGTGTTGTATATTGTTGACACAACATTGAATGGACCATGTCTAGGCACACTGATCCTAGAAAGAGTCCAGTCACTCGTACGTGCATATTTTAATAGGCTAAGTAGGACTTGGGTTTTTTTGTTTTTTGTTTTTAAATCTTATTATAAGGTTCTTTGCTGACTATTGTTGACTTCTAGTTCAAGCTACGGTCTTTAAATTCTAACTTAATTTAACTTAATGTAATTCAAATAAGTTCTCTAGATTAAATTTGTGCTTGGGGCCACGTTGTTCTATGTGTGCTCACAGTAGTAAGCATTGCAGACTGTATTTCATTTTTTTTGCTGACTCTGTTATGTAATTCTGTCCATTTGTTCATGGTTTAATTGTAGTATAATTTAATGAGTGTTTTTCAAGTGTCTTTTCTTTGACCTAGTCCTGGATAGTAAACTCCTATTATACTGATAGTCTGATAATGAAAGCATGTCACATGTGTGTCCCATGTGTGTTGCATGTGCAAGAAGAAACTTGAAACATGTATTTGTCTTTAGAGATCATGGAACCTTCTGAACATCCTTGTCCTCTTCAACTCCAAGCAGGAGGGTTTAACACCCTACACTAAGGGTCATGGTTGCATCTCAGCGCCCCCACCCCCACCTCATGTTAAATTGATTGTCCAATTGTCAGAAGCTAGAACCAGCAATGACACTAGACTCTGGGTATGTGAGAGATTTTTCTAGCCTAGGTTAGGCTGATTAAAATGGGGAAACTTACCCACAAATGTAGACAGCACCACTCCGTGGCCTGGGTCTCAGATTAAATGACAGCTTCATTTATTTGTCTCTGAATGTGGCTGCTGCTGACTTACAACGCCACCATGATGGACCATAGCCCCAAACTGTACCCCCAAACCGTGAACCTTCTATGCTAGTTACTTATCTATTGCTGAGACAAAATGCTGGACAAAAGCAACTTAAAGGAGGAAGGCTTTATCATCCCACATCAATGAACAGAGCCTAGGGAACTGCTCTTGAACTCACCGGAGAGCTGTTTCCATGATGAGTTAAATCTCCTCCACTTGGCAAGGTTAACCATCGAAGCTTCCTTGTTAAGACCCTGTCAGGTGGTTTATCACAGCATCCAGTGAAATAGCTAATGACCTCTGTTTGTTTCTTCTCACGGGGACTCTGGGGTCGGTCACAGGGATACCACTGAAACTGTCAACACACTTCTGACTGTGAAAACCCAGCTGTTTCTTCTTGGACCCAGCATGCCATTAGCTTAAAGCCTCTTAGTTTCTCAGCAAAGGTAGACCAGATGACAATAGCATTTCTCTAAGAATTTCTCCCACACATATAAACAGACAGCAAAAACACAAGGGATATATATTCAAACACACACACACACACACACACACACACACACACACACACACACACTTGATTTTCCTACTATTATTTTGTTTGTTTTTGTTTTTTGATGATGTTGTTGTTGTTGTTGTTGTTGTTGTTTTAGTAAAACTTACCTAATGGCCCCTGAGCTTTGCCTCCACTGATAAGAAACCATGGTCCCTGCCTCATCCATATCTCCCTGTGGGCCATGTGAGAACAGTCTAAAGCCCCCAGGATCTTATTTATGGGACACCTTGGGAATGTCCTAGTGATGTGGATGTAAGTAAAATACGCCCTGTTCCTGTGCTCTGTTTGGTAAAGATCATAGAGCTGTCTTTCTCCCTTCTAGTAGATGAAATCCGAATGTATAAAACACAAATCAGGAAGGAAGGAAGAAAATGAGGAACTCTGATATGACCTGTCTCCAAATGTTCACCCGACCCTGAGTCCGGGTTCATTTCCAGAGGCAGCCAGTCTCATTAGGAGCCATGTTCTCTGGCCGCTTTGAGGCAGTTTCCACATGGACTCCTTTTGGCATGGGAAGAACGAGGAGGTTTGCTCCTCAGAGCTGGGAAACACGGCAGCAGTCAGGAAACTTCCTCTGCCGAGTCCAGGACAGGTTAGGCTTTACAGGTTGAGTCAGAACTGAGCCAGTGAACGGCTTTATTTTTTCTCATTTGGTAATTTACATTTATAAAAGAACAATGGTTATTAGCTCTCAAGCTGTGTGAAATGTGGGGCTGCATTTCAGCCTGCGGGCAGACTTTCCAAGTCTCTGCACAGCATCCCAATTTTTTGCTTAAAAACCTCGAAGTGGTCGGAAGCTCGCTGTCTTTCAAAGTCACCAGCTCCATCTAAGCACACCTTAAATTGCTAGAAAGTACTTTTATGTTGGCTTGGAATTTGCCTACTTCATCTTACTACCAAGGCATTACTTTAAGTGCTGATTAAACTTCTAGAAATGTCTGTTGATGGAAACAGTTTTCTATGACCTGTCTCCCTGCCCACTGGTCATATAGTAAACTTTTCTCGATGTGAAAGAGTCATTATGAAAATAAAGTATTGTATCCTGCTGCAGTGCAGAGAAACCCTTGAGAGCCGCTGGGGTTTGTAGAACCATTTGCCTTCTTCCTAAATGTTCCCAGACTGCAACGCTCCATGAACTCTTGCTTCTTTTCTCAGTTTCTCTGCCTGATCCCTTATTATAAGGACGCCATCCGTGTCTTTTTCGCTGTTGTCTGCGTGTCTACTGAAACAGTTCACCTCCCTTTCCTAATTAAATGCCTCTCATCGTCTCAGGACTTTAAACCAGCTCACTATGAGAGTGCGCACGCGCGCGCACACACACACACACACACACACACACACACACACACACACACCAGGGGCCTGGAACTTGTGGTGTTTGAATTGAACAGTTTCATTAGCAAAGTATTTAAGCTGCTTGGAGGGTCTCTCTCTCTCTCTCTCTCTCTCTCTCTCTCTCTCTCCCTCCCTCCCTCCCTCCCTCCCTCCTTCCCTTTCTCTTCCCACTTCCCTTGTTGCTAGCTCATTCTCTCAATTTCTCCCTCTCTGTATCTTAGTTCTTAGGTAAGTTTTGGAGTAGGCACGAGAAGCCATCCCTTGTTGGTTTTATTCCCTGCCAAAGACCTCCACTCTGTGTCTCAGCATTACATGGCTTTGGATGCCAGTCCCGCGATTCACATACATGAGGAATTTGGGAGACTGGAATGAAAGGCTTGAGGGTAATGCTAGATGATTTGCTCCAGCATATTTCAATTATCAGTGGAAGTTTTGTATGTGTTTCTTTAATTAACACTAACTAAGATTAGGACTATTAAATAATATGGTTTCGAAACGAAAAGAAATCAACCCTTAGGGATACTATTTGATATAAATAAAGACAGGCAATTTCCAGTATGCTGTTTTCACACAATCCACTCAACCTTGACTCTCATCCAGCCTGGATCTTGGGGACTTATGCAAATGTGAACAGGCTGCACGGTGCCTGCTGCCTGAGTGAGTGCAGGAGCTGGAGGGTTGCTGTGTCAAATGGTCTCTGTTTGTAGTTCTGGATGCTGCGAGGTAATAGTGAGCTTTAGTTAATTACACCTCGCATCACCCCCAGGAGGTAGGTAATGATTATAAGCGGACTTGGCTGAAGGAACTCAGAATGTCTTAATAATCACTTAATAGAATCTTATCATGAGAAGCAAATTGCATTAAATGGGCGAATGAAGTTGACTGTGAGAAACGAAGCCAGGAAATAAAATGCTATGGGGGGTTTTATATGGAGAAAATCCAATTAACACCCTTTTAAAAGAGTTGGCCTCATGGCCTTTCCATATCCCTCACTGTGTCTAGCAGAGGGTTACACCCTAAATAAAGACCTTCTCTCTCATTATGAAGGGACTTGTAGGTAAAAATGAAGAATGTGAAGAAGATGTTGGATAGGGGAAGAGGAAGGAAGATCTACAAGTCATTGGACCTTAAAATCCCACTTGGAAACAAAGAACAATGTAACTTCATCACGAAGCCGTTTGCACCGGCTTTGCAATGAAACATTGCTTTCTCATTTGATTCTTAAGGCAAACAGCTATCGTTGACTTAAAAAAACATAAAACATACTCTGTGTGTGTATGACTGTGTCTATCTGGGAAATCTTAGTACTAAAAGAGCCAAGCCTGGGTGATAAGACAGCAAAGAGGCAGGTGAGCTCATGGCCCACAGAGGTGCAAGCCAGGGAGAGGTGATACAATGTGTCCAGAGATGATGACACACAATAGAAGACTATAACATTGTAGTTACATAGTGGGATACATAGTAACATCGTGGGAAGAGGGAAGGCAAGTTCATTACTTTTGTTGTTGTGAGCAAATGCCTGTGAGAAGCACCTTCGGGGAGGAAGGGTTCGTGCTGGCTCACAGTTTTGAGGATTCTCAGTTCACCACAGTGGAGAAAGCATAGTGACTGCAGTGGCTTGGTCCCTGACAGAGGAAGCCTGTGGCTGGCCATAGCACAGAGCTGGGTGGAAATGGAGAGTCTAATGAAAACCAGAGTGGCTATCGGCTTTTAGGCCCACCCCTATTGACCAACTTCCTACAAATTCCATAGTCTGAAAGGTTCTGGAAATAACTACAGTAGCTAAGTTCAAGCATGTGAATGGGTAGGGGACATTTGAGACTCAATAATAACTGAGGAGCTGGTCATCCCTTAAATAAACTGGTTCTGAGGAATATGTGTTCAGTGTCACAGCTTTGCTTTAAATCTCCTTATTTACCTTTATTACAAAAAATAGTTTGTCAATAAAATAAACATCACACACCAAAGTCAACCAAAACTGAAGTCAATATATCTCAGTGAACATCTATATGGTTAGAACAGCCATCCTGAAGCTGAGGCGCTTCACCCTGGATTTTACATTTTCTCTATGGGATACACTTTTATGTACCTTATCCACTACCAAAAATGAGAAGCCCACAAAGTCCACTACAGAATAAAACCCTGGGGTTCGCCTCCATTTCTTATGTCCATCATCCACTTCCTTTAAAGGTGGGGGTGGGGAGCAGGGCAACAGGAAGGCTGAGGCAAAGTCCAGACTATGATGTAGATGCCCTACATGGACCAACAATTGGGAAGGGAGTGTAGGGAGACCAGGATCCAGTAGAGGGCAGATGTGAGTCAGATTCCAGAAACAGTAACACAAAGAACTGTGGGCCTAAGACTCAAACTCCAATTCAGTGTAACAGTGTAAACTGCACTCCGAAGCTATCCTTAGGTTGAATCATATATACCTAAGCATATGTGCATGAACTGCAGCTCACTATGCATGTTTGTGTGCACATATATGTAATTATTCACCAAACTGCTCCAAGGCAGTCTCCTGACAGGTGAGTGAGTATAAAATGAGAGAGCTGCTTTTCACAGTGTCTGAGATGGATTTTCTTTTCTACCAGACATGCACTCCAATAAAACAATCGTCACTTACTTATTATTTTTAAAAATAAAATCTGAAGTGGGTGAAGTAAAAAAAAAAAATCATACTACTAGTAAAAGAAACATCAGGGCTTTGGACCTTGCTGGAGGAAGCTTCCAGAAGGCTGAGGCAGCCCGCTTGACTGTATGTGAGAAGGTGTGGGCATATGGCTTCCTCCCACTCTAGGAATTTAACTGTAGTCTATCCTTTTAATTGGGTCTCATATCTCTGTAATCATCAGAGAACTTTCTGTGGCTTTTTTCCCCCAGTATTTCCACTATAACAATTCCACTTCTTATAACGTCCTACATCACACAACATCAACAGCTCATTTCCCAGACCCAGAAGGACCCCTGGCCATTAGCAGAGTGGTCTTTGCCAGTGTTCCTCCCAGCAGTGGTGATGGGCAGCCTTCAGGGGATTTGTGCTAGACTCATCCTAATTAAGTGCAGAATGCGCTCATTCCTTCGCCCTTACTTTCTTGTCCTTTGGGGTGACTAATAATAAAACGCAATTGTGTGCAACAGGCAGTCGGGGGTCACAGTACAGGCACACAATATGGCAGCAGCAGATCACCGGGTGAACAATGTCAGGAATGCAGGACTTGGTGACAGCAGCTTCCAGGCCTGAGCTGATTAGAACCTTACTGATTTCCAACTGCTCCTCGGGAGTGCTTGGATACAGCGCATTCACTCTTCCCGGATGTGTTCTCTCTGAGCAGCACAGCCTCCTGCCGGCTACCTGGGCAATTTTAACTTTTTTCTTACACTTATTGATTTGCATAGGTGTAGAGGTCAGACAATTGTGGGAGGCAGCCCTCTTCTACCAAGAAGGCTCCTGGGCTGTTTATCTACCTCACCATTCCCAGCTGAGGAACTTGAACAATGTTATTTAACAACTTAAAAGGCGAAACAAAGTAAATACAATAAATCGAAGAAAGAAAAACTTTTTTTAAAAGAAAAAAAGCAACTGCAGATGTAAGCAGGAATTTTTAAAGCATAGAAACCTGAAAATGTAAGATTTCAAAATGGTTGCGGGGTTGTTACCATAGCAACGCCAGTCTGAGCCACAGCATGTTTCCAAATGTCTTTCTCTGTGGGGAGATGTTCGAGGGCAGATTTCGAATTTTTTTAATTAAGGAAAAGAATAAAGAATCAAGTTTAATGGGTTAAGAGCCATGCTAGAATGCCAACAGCAGTCCTCCCTCCAAAGGCCTGAGAAGTCTGGGGAGGAGCGCTTTCTGGGAAATTGTCATTTCCCGGAACAGCAGCGTGGGGTCGCTGTTGTTCCACCGCTGCCTACGTCTCGGTCTGGCGCCTCAGAGAAAGGGCTTCCCTGCTCCTCCTTTGAGCCACCCTAACATTCCTGTCTTTAAACCACATTTATGACTATTCTGTGCCCGAGACTGCGAAAACCTCTTGGGACAAAGTCACAGTGAACAGCAGCCGGGGACATTCACAGTCTAGAAAGAGAGATAAGTAAGGAAATAGAAACAATAAGCTTGTGGTTAGATGTGGATGAAAGATGGAGACTGCACTTATACAAGGTGGGGGAAGATCTTCATTATGAATTATTAGGCTGAGACCCGCGGCTGATCCTAAGGGGTGGAGGGTTTGAGCACCAGGCAGGAGAACAGAAGGCTGTGCGTGGCAGGGTGCATGGAGAGAAACCTTAGGCTCCGGTCAGATCTCTTTATTTTTAGCCAGGGAGAAAAGCATGGGCTGAGAAATGGGGCTATTCAGTTTGCACAGTTTGTGCTTCCCACTACAGAACTGTTCCCCATTTCCTTTGTGAATTGTTTATTATTTGTTGCTTTTGGTGTGTGTAAACATTTTGAAAAGCCTACTTAGTATTATAACAGTTTAATACTTTTTATATGACTGCCGTCACAACACAGATTTAGGCCATGGAGTCTAGCAGCACAGCCATTGAGGGTGAAACAGAATTTAAAAGTTCGAGGGAAGCAAAGCATTTGGTGAGAGTGTGTTGTGAGAGTGGAGTTTTGGGGAGCAGCCTTCTTTGTAGCATTTCCAATTTCTGTTGTCATTACTTTTACATGGCTGCTGCACCAGCAGTCTCTCAGATCCAGAGGCAGGGTAGCCTCGCCCATCTTAATAACACTGATTGGCACAGCAACACAGAAAGTGCTGGAGTAGTGAAAAGGGAAGGGGGGAAGGAGAGGAGGGGATGGCTGGCAGGTGGGTGGGGGTAGGGCTAGTTTGATGGATGGATGCTTGGATGGAGGGAGGGATGTTTGGATGGAAGGAGGGAAGGATGGTTGGTTGGATGGAGAGAGGGAGGAATTATTGAATGGATAAATGGATGGATGGATGGATGGATGGATGGATGGATGGATGGATGGATAAATGGATGGATGGATGGATGGATGGATGGATGGATGGATAAATGGATGGATGGATGGATGGATGGTTGCTTGCATAGAGGGAGAGATGGGTTGCACTGATGAGGGGATGGTTGAATGGATGGATTGGAGGGAGGGATGGCTGGATGAAGTGACAGGCAGAGAAGGTAAGGACTGTGAAAGTTCCGATCCAGCTATGTGGGTCTCCACAGAACACTGGTGACAGGTCTTCATCATTCTTCTTTGCACATGTCAAATACTGATGAAGTACCTGGTATGTGTGAGTCACTGTCACAGACACAGGCGTACAACAGTGAGTAAAACCTTATTGTCCTAATGATGTTTACTGTCAATGACGGAAACAGATACGAACTGTAACTAATCCCAATTTTTAGGAAGTATTATGTATATAAAATGAGGTATGGATTTAGTGTCATCAGGGTCGAGAGACTGTAAGTACTGCAGCTTGGACGAAAAGGTGTCCCGGACGTTGGTGTAAGAATGAAAGGGCAAAGGACAAACTTGGTCCTGACTTGATCCCAAGACCAGGGCCAAGAAACAGAATCCCGCCATTTCCTGTCTGGGTTTGCCACAGAAACCCACCAATCACTAAACACTAAAACTCACCAGTCCCTGGACAGGAAAACCCACCAATCCTGAGCTCACCCAAGCTCAGGAATTGAAATCCCACCAATCCTCATCATGGAGACCTTCACCCTGGAAAATTCCACCCTCCAAAAATCCTATATATAAATCCTGTGCTCTGCCTGGTTCCCTGCTGTTTGTCTCCCAAGCAGAGGCAACCTCCCCTCCTGGGATTTTCCCTCCCAACAATCTCTTGAGTGAGGTTTGTTGCACAGTGTGGCTTTATGCTTTATGGTATGCCTTTATGGTGTCCCCGGACTGCCAGGATACCTCTCAGAGCAGAGCTGCCACACTAGCATAGGGGAACCTTTCGCCTGCAACTGAAGGAGAGCTGTGACACTCCTGTAGGGAAGCCTTTCCCTTCGGAGCCAGGCACAGAGTTAGGAGCCGAGAAAACCACCAAGTGGCAGGGGGCAGCAACCCTCACTCACATAAGAGAGTTGTTGGGAGGGAGAACCCCAGAAGGGAGACTACCTCTGCTTGGGAGAGAAGCAGCAGCAGACCGCAGGAGACAGGGGTTGTACAGGATTGCTTAGGGGCGGGGCTTTCCAGGGCGGGGCTTGGCAAGAGTTCAAGTCTGGAGCTTGGGCCTTTTACTGTATGTTAATGTTCTGTAAGTGGAACCTGGTGGGCCATGGTCCTCAGGGGAGGGGCCTGGCCACTTGTGTGCCTCAAGGGACTTACTGAGATGCGGTCGAAATGTCAGGACTATGCAGAGTGTCCTGAAATTGACCGTGGAGCTTCATCTCCGGAATGGGAGCTTCCTTCTCTCCAGGGATGACCGAGATCCTTCCACTGAGAGCAGGGTGGCGCTGTTCCTGTTCACACCGTGTTACTGAAAGAGAGAAAGAACACAGGGCTTTCTAGATCCACACCCTTCTTACAAGCACGGGCATCTCCACCTTCATCATCCAGACAGCCCAGCTCCTCCTCCGAGAGCCTCAGGCTCCCATGGATCAGCACAACCTGGGTGTAGAAACCACTACATCCCCCCAAACCTTCCCAGCAGCCATCTGGGCTTCCTGTTAGTCTTGAGGTTGCAGCCTCTCCCCTCTCCTGCTGGAGTATTTCTCCAACCACAGATCACAGTCCGTTAGTGAGCGGGTCAGTGGTTGAGAGAAGCCTTTTGAAAAAGGGCAGACTAGACTGGAAGCTGTTAAAGCACACTGTATGTACGTCTTCACCGTGAACAGTGATAGTGGCAGCCCTGTTATGTGAACCTTCTCTCACCCTGGAGACAAGCTCCCTTACCACGGTACATCTGTGGCAATTCTGAACGTTCATAGAATTGAGAAGATCTCCGTTAAGCTCAGATTTTCTCTGAAGCCCAAGACGGTGTAAATCACTGAAACTATTTGAAATGCAGTTTTGTTCTAAGCATTAACTTATTTCTCAAATAGGTGTATTGCCTGGTATACCATTAAAATGGTTCCAATTGTTCTTCCAGTTTAAGTATGCACAGATCTTCCCATAGCTAGCAAAAAAAAAGCAGGGAGGGGAGGGGGGCTTGATGGCAACACTCTGGGAATACAACCCATGAGGCAAACTTACAAGGCAAAGAAAGAGTCATAAAGTATTTGTGCCAGAGAACCACCTAGAACCTCCCAGAGCTGCAGAGCCTTTTGAAGTAGTTCCAGCTATGCCACACGACCAGGAGTCTATAAACTCTGCTTCTGACACAGATTCAACTCAGATCCAGTGAGGTCCTACTTTGCACGATGTAGGGTTTATCGTTTGTGTTAGGGACAGTGGGCACGGGGGGGGGGGTGATTCTCCTGAGGAGACATCAAAGAAATATTTTTTCTCAGCAATAAGAAGGTTGCAGATTGGCCAAGAAAGATTCTGGGGGATCCATCTTGGTGAAGTAAGCGAGATCATTCTGATTACCTACAGCAGACGGTGAACGGCTGGACCGCTGGACCACCCAGCTCCAAGCCCTGCCTAGCTCCTGCTGTCTATGGCTCCAAGTGTAGAGCAGAACTCAGACAAGCCCAGGTGCAGCTCCCCCTAGTGTTAAAGCATAGTGGGTGGCCGCAGGCTCCAGGGATGGAAGGAAGGAGCAGATGAAGGCTGGCTTCAGAAGTTCTGTGTCCATGAGAGCTGCGCCACCCTAGCACATACCCGGAACGCTTGGCCAACGCTGATCAAACGTGGGAAGAATGGTCTATCTCACATCAACGTGGCACAAAGGACAGCTTAATGGTACCTTGTTGCAAGATGGACCCAGGATTCTAGGGACTACATTTTGCCTCAAATGCTTATCTCTCGAGAAAAACTGGCGATGCTGTGGAAATTTGGGCAGAATCGTGTAACCTAAGGTTTATCATTTACCAGCTAACTCTTGCTTTCCCCCCCAGAGGCAAAGGGAGACTATGCCTGTTTGCTTATTTAAGGTGTTCTTTTTTGTTTTTGAGACAGGATCTCGTGTAACCCAGGCTGGTTTCAAACTTTCTATGTAGCTGAGGATGACCTTGAACTTCTGATCCTCCTGCCTCCAACCCCTCGCTGGAAGGTACTGGGTATCCCATGACAAACGAGCCTGCTTTCTGCCACAGACCAGCCTGAGTCATCATAATGAAGCACTTAGCAAGTCAACAGCGGAGGATGGTTTATGGAGAACCACACATCTAGAGAAAAAGAACGAGCCCAGCCCTCCCTAGACCGACAAAAGCATTTCGGTAACCATGTGACTGAGCCAGCAGGGCGAGGGCACACCAGTTGTTACAAAGTTGTTGCTTTTCTATATCAGATCCAAACCCCTCCAGCAGGTAGGAAGGTCTATGGATGCTAATCCAGTGGTCGAGTATTTACAAGGCATGAACGAGGTTCCTAGATCTGATGCCCAGCACTGGAAAAAACAGGTGAGGAAGAATGGAGTTGAAATTGGCAAGTGTGACATGCTCCTCTCCCGAGAGCAGGGTGACCCACAGGCCGCATCTGGACTGATGTAGACCGCTCACGGTCAGAGCTAGTCTCAGCACAGGAAACAACCTGACTCATCTTCCACAGGATAATTCCAGCCCATGGCCTGTGGGTCACATGGAGCCCAGAATAGCTATGAATACAGTCCAAACCAAAGTCATAAAGTGACTTAAAGTATTACAAATTTGGGGGCAGTATTTTAGGGTTTTTGTTGTTGTTGTTGTTGTTGTTGTTGTTATTTTTGGTTTTTGTTTTTACTCAATTCTGATTCTTAAGCATGAATAGTCACAACGTCAAAATGTGAACGAACAAACCACCATTTTGAATCCAAACAACAGATTCCTAGCAGAGAACAGGGCAGTCTGGCCCCTCTGTCTCATGCACGGGCATTGTCTATTTCTCCTTTAATGACTAGAATTGACTCTGTAACTATTCTAAGAATAAAACCAATATGACTAAGCAGAATCTGGGCCTATATGACCGTAGCTTGGGCCACAACTGTAATCAACTTACAAATATGTATTATTCTTATTCAGTAAAGTTATAACATTCTTATTTTGAAACCGAAACTGGCTGAATAAAATCTCGGGCTGTTGCTGGGTGTAGTGGCACACACCTTTAATCCCAGCACAGCCCAGGAGGCAGAGACAGAAGGAATAACACATCGATCATTCTCCTTATCCTTGATATTGCCAATACTCTAAAATAAGAAAAGCTTGAGTCAGGCTGTTGGCAGATCAGTATCCAGGCAGGGCAATCTCTCTCTCTCTCTCTCTCTCTCTCTCTCTCTCTCTCTCTCTCTCTCTCTATCTCTCTCTATCTCTCTCTCTCCTGGTGCTGGATGAAATGCAGGGTCTTGTACACAATAGATAAGTGTTATATCACTGAGCTACACTACACACCCAGGTGTCCCAGGGGCTTATCCCCTAAGGGACCCAATTACTGCTTGTTTTAACCAGTTGCTTGGTTCTTACTACAGGCTACAGAACAGAATCACCTAGAGAGCTATTAAGGCCTGATGTCAACGCAGGACTTCCTGTATGTTGGTCTTCCACAGGTTTTGTTTATGCTTCTGTTTAGTTGGTTTTGCAGTGTGGGGGCTGGGACCCAGGGCCTCTCACATGCTAGGTTAAGTGCTGCATTCTAGGCCATGGTAGATATTTTTCAGTTATTCAAATTATTCAGATGTGTAGACAAACTTGGGCTTGGTTTTTATAGCGCTGAGTTCAAATTCCCTTCCTTAGGGCTACCCACTAGCAGGTGATGTCTCTGCACCCCAGGCTCCTGGGTTATAAAATGATGATAATAATACAATTTCTCCATGATTTACAATAATATATATTTTATTATCACACAGCAACAAAGCCTGGAATGCAGTGGGCACTCAAAATGGCTGCCACCAATGTTTATTGATATTATATAAGTTAGACCTGTGTGTGAAATATCCACTGGACAGATTCGGATGGGTGTGGGAGTGGGGAACTGGGGAGACCTGAAACTGCCTTTGCATGAATCTTGTAAACCTTCCAATGATATCTCTGAACATGAGTTGCAAAGCCGAAGGTATCAAAAGAATGACTAATCCATTGGAGCTTCCTCTTGGTGTAAGCCACTTTGAGCATTGTAATAATGCCCAAGTAATTGCAATTCGCCTGCTGACAGTAGACTTGGTCTGGAACCACAGGGAACTGCACTTCCCTGCTAAGCCCTCATCTACCTCTCTGGAGTAAGAGTTCCTATTTCTAAAGGTCTCAGGATGTTGATGGTCTGGGCTGCATCCCTCTGATGGCTTGGTGGTGAAGCACAAGCTGAGGTGTCTGCCTCTTGCTGTTTCTCCCTTTATACCTAGCTTGTCATGGGTCCAAGGCTGGACCCTTTTGGAGGAAGCATTTTCTGTTCTGTGGTTGTCTTCTTTGGGGTCAGCTAATATGACCCCAAAACTGAATGTCCGGTTCCTTCTGCCTGAGGTTTACCAAGCCTGATGGGAGATTGGGGCTGTGCTGTTCTTTGGCCTTTGCCAGCCTCAGCTGAAGGTCTGATGGCTCTAGGTGCAGTCAGTATCTAGAATTATTCACTGGTGGGTCTTCACTTCACACCGAGGCCTTCCCTTTATGCTGGATGCTTCAAACTGGAGCCACACCACAAATGGCCTGTATCCCCTGGTATTCCCTCTGGCCCTGCAACAGAAACCTCTGGGCCTGGGTGCCATTCCTAGGTCTTTTTTCCTACCCCTTGCTTCTGTCTGGGTAGCCTGGAAGGAAACACCTTAGCTGAGCTCATCTGGTGTTATCTTAGCCTCAGAAAACTTAGTTCAAATGGAGACTGAAATGGAAGACTATGAAAAAATGTGCTCTGCACAGTAACAATGGTTGTCCCTGGGTTTATTTGCAGCATGTCCCGGGAGAACCCCGGGTAGCCCCGGGTAATATTATGGGAAGCAACCCTGTCCCAAGGAGCTGTCATGGCCCCTGCTTCTGTGATCCTGTCTATTAACACGTGGATCTTCTGCAGCCTTCTTAACTTAAATTCATTAATCTCTCTGTTAGGGCTTTCCAAGTGTCTGTTTCAAGTTGACCTTTTTGACTGGAAACTCGATTATATGCCCACGGGAACCCTCTGGTGTAAGGACGGCTCCTAAATCATACTCAGACTGCCCTGTCTTTGCCCTGGCCTCTTACTCTGATTCACATCGTATGTTAGTTTCCACTGCCAATGTAAGAAGCAACCATAATGCTGGTGGCTTCAGAACTGGAACTTACTATTCACGGCATGACATCCTCAGTCAAACATGGGTCTCATGGATCTAAACTTTAGGGGACAACAGACCTGTTGTCTTCTCCAGTGGCTTCATGATTGGTTCCGGTTCCTAGCCTTTTCTAGCTGGGACAGTCACCTTCTCTCTATGCTCAAAGCCAGCAATGTCACCTGTACCCTTCTGCTGGGGTCCCACTCTCCCTCCTGGTCTTTGAGTATGAGGAGGTTGTGATCACTTTGCGCCCCTTTCCCTGGGTATGCAGGGTTATCTTCCTGCTCAGCATCCTAAAATTCTGTCTGTAAAATCGTCTAACAGATTTTAGAGCTTAGGGTGATGTCTCTGGGGGCCACAGCCCCTCTACCCCATGCTCCGGTATCCATGCATGCTTATGCTGTGGGTAGCAAACTTCACTGAAGGGAGGAAAGATGCTGCTTCCTATAAATCATTATAACTTAGATAGATTCCCAGGCATCACCCTGTGTCCGCAACATCATGGGAAAGGTTCCTTGAGAACTTCACTCTAAGTAACACCCCCAATACTGCCAACCACTCCACACACACCCCAACACCAGTCATCTCTCTTTCCTCCACCCCCTCCTCTGGGAACTTCCAATTGTTCTCCCCAATTTTTCAAAATCGCTAATTTTCTCTAGCACCCACTTCCAGACTCAGCTCCCTGGAAAGGACTTTGCTGAAGAGGTGGTCTCTGTCAGTGAGATATATCCTTCTTAGAAAGGGCTTTTCATTGTTAAGTCCCAACATTTTCTGCATTGTAGTCAAATTGTAGCACACCAACTTACCACAGGCTTGATTCCACCTCTAGGTGAGTACCACATGTATGCTCTTAGCTGTTCATTAGACACACATGCAAGAAGCTTATCTCCGGAATGTACTGGAAGGGATTTATTTATTTATTTGTTTGTTTATTTTTGGTTTCTCTGTGCATCCATGGCTGTCCTGGAACTCACTCTGTAGACCAGGCTGGCCTCGAACTCAGAAATCTGCCTGCCTCTGCCTCCCAAGTGCTGGGTTTAAAGGCGTGCGCCACCACCGCCCGGCTGTACTGGAAGGTTTTGCTGACACCGTTCCTTCTCCCAAGTTGAGAGAGAGAGAGAGAGAGAGAGAGAGAGAGAGAGAGAGAGAGAGAGAGAGACTTATGCTACAGTGAATGAAAGATGTGGAGCTTTTAAAACCTGATAAGAAGTCACCAATCACATTACTTGAGTGATGTAATTAACAGTGTAAAATCTAGCATTTATAAATGCAGATTAACCAATTTCCCCTCGCCAATGTTCTTTTTCTCTTATTCAGAAGGGATGTTGTCCTTTCTTTACAAACAAGAGTAGACTGCACTCCTCAAAGTCAAGTGAGAATTGGCTTTAAGGGAGCTGACTGGGGTAATAGAGAAAACCCTACCATGTGCATGTTGGAGTAGAATACTGGTGCTGTGCAGGAATGGTGTAAGGCCACGAATCAGAGCTAATGCCAGCACCAAGCAAGCTTTCAAGCTGTGAAGCAATGGGCGGATAGCAGCGTCTCCACTCTGCTGCCGAGTTAAAGATGCCTGGTGTCTGGAGTGATGCTCATCAGACAAGAGCTGCGGAGAGCGGCAGCCCCCACGGAGGTCCAGAGGAGGCAGGGATCCGGTCACTCCTGGCTGAGTGTGCTTGACATTCTATTCTATTTCATTTGGCTGGCAATTGGAACTCCTTTCCTACAAATATAAAATTTTTTGACCACAAGTTGAAGCCTTTCCTTCGGCCCTTTTGTCCTAAGTCTATCGCCAAGACACCTGGGCCAATGCCCTGCTCGCCTGGACACCACAGAGGTGGCCCTATTCTGATGTCACTTAAGGGCAAAGCCATCGGTTAGAGTCTCCAGACTTTCATCCCTGGCTGAGACTGCCTCTGGATTTTTCAACATGTCGGTCATGGGTTGGGTGGGACCTCCCTGGAACTTTGCCCAAGTCTTCTTAGCAAATACTGCCTTGGGGACCTTGACACTGTGACAGTTCCCAGCAGATGTTGGCTGGGTGCCACTTCTGATCAACCTCAGGATCAGGCGATTGTGGTTGCAAACACACGACCTGCAAAAGGAAGAGGAGGGGCCTCTAGTCCTTACACTGGTCTCCTTCCCCCCTTGGGTTTCTGGTGAGAGGGTTCTCTCTCCAGTAAGTAGACTATGGGAGTTCTGTTTATCATTAGGACTGAGCCAGTTCATCCCACTGCCTCCACTCCCTAAGGGCAACTTAAACATCCACCTGGAGAATTGTAATGCGTGCAGTCATTTCCTACAGTCAGGACAAACAACTGCTAGAAGATCAGCATCATTTGGGATGCAAGGTTGGATTCCAGAATGTACAAGAAGATATCTCTTCGTGACTCAGGCACCGCCCAAGGTGTCTCAGAGATGTCACCACAGAAACAGTCTTAAGGAGGTTTAGTATAAAATAAGACAAAAGACAAGATACTATGCAAAGCGCATTAGTGACTTAATGATGTACTATCAGCCAAACAACGTGGATTCATCACCCAAGACAAGACAAAGTGGCCAGCCCCACTGCTCGTGGAGCTTTAGCTTAAAGATAGGCACAAGCCTCTGTCACAAAGCCTTGTTGTTATCCTAAAGCTCAAGCTGCCTCATTAGAGGCCTGGCTCCCACTCTTCCTGACCCAGTCCTAAGTCTTTAACTGTTTCCTTGTCATCTAGAACGAGAGGGCTCTATACATGTCCTGTCCAAGACTTCAGCCAGTACTGCCCCCCATTGGCTTGGGTGGCTTTTAAGAACAAGAACCCCAGCTTACTTTAATGTGAGGTAGTATTTCAGAATCCAACCTGGGCACTCAGGAGTTGCTAGTTGCCTGGGCTAGTGACTGTATCCCTGGACTCACACATACAAAACATACTGCTGCCCAGGCGAGCCAGGAACTTGGCCCAGGTTTCCTTCAAATTTGCACCAGTTCTGCCTTTTACTCCAAAGAGCTGGGATTATAGGTGTGGGCTACCATTCCCTAGCCCAGGCTTGTTTTAGAAAGATAAAAACTCAGCCGGGCATGGTGGCGCATGCCTTTAATCCCAGCATTTGGGAGGCAGAGGCAGGCGGATTTCTGAGTTCAAGGCCAGCCTGGTCTACAAAGTGAGTTCCAGGACAGCCAGGGCTA
>NC_034593.1:133732769-133750864 GCF_900095145.1 Mus pahari
AGTTGTCATTCAAATACCAGGACGATTGTGCTGGCTAGTTTTGTGTCACTTGACACAGCTATAGTCATCTGAAAGGGGTAAATCTCAGGAAATGCATCCATAAGACCCAGATGTAAGGCATTTTCTTAATTAGTGATTGATCTCTGAGGCCCAGCGCATGGTAGATGGTGCCTCCCCTGGGCTGGTGATCCTGGATTCAATAAGAAAGCAGACTGAGTGAGTCACGCTGAGCAAGCGGGTAAGCAGCTCTCCTCCATGGCCTCTGCATCAGCTCCTGCCTCCAGGTTTCTGCCCTGTTTGAGTTCCTGTCTTGTTTGTTTGTTTGTTTGTGTGTTTCTTCCAATGATGGCTGCAATGTGGAATATAAACTGAATAAACCCTTTCCACATCAACTTGGTTTTGGTCCTGGTATTCTATTGCAGCAAAGGAAACCTTAACAAGACATATCAAAAATCTTTTCTTCCATAGAAAGACGTTAGTGTCCGGGGACAATGGATCATAGCATATATGGATAGAATTAGGTAGCATTAGGTCTGTCCCACATTACCTGCAGGATGCTCTCAGAGTAACAACTCTGACAACAGCAATAATGATTACTGAAATAGTGAGGTAGGACTTGCATGTATGTATTAGCTCTACTCTGCTTTTATGTGTAGCAGTTCATCCAAAGGGAACAGCATCTTCAATGTTCACAACCAGCTACTGAAGTGGCTCTTTCTGGCTGTTTGACCCTTGCTCTCAGAGTTAGTGCCTGCAAATGGTTCGGGCAAATGATGCACCCGTCCCTTGTATGTCAATAGCATCATATATCTTTTAATGTGAAAGTCATTTTGCTGGGTATGAATTCTTACATTTTCTTTCTTGGAATATCTTAAATATGTCATTTAAACTTGTTACATATGCCTTAGAGGTTCTGAAGACAACATACTTTCCCATCCTTCATAAGGCACATCAGGATACTGTCCTTTGTGTTTATCTGCTCTGCAATTCTTCCTGGTCCAGACTTCTCATTCTTTATTATTCACAGAGTTTATATTTGGTCATTTTATTTCTGTGTTTTACTACTTTTAACTTGTTCTCTTATGTCTTCCATTATTTCGTTAGTGTCTTTTAGCTTCTTTTTAATGACCCCATAGCTTTGACTTATTTTTTTAAATGTGCAAGCTGAGTACAGTGGCTCACAGTTGTAATCCTACCACTTCAGATATGGAAATAGAAGGGCCAGAAACTCAGAACCATCCTCAGCTATATAGAGAGTTTGAGATGAGCCTTGACTACCAACATGAGTAATTGTCTCAAAAAGACAAGCAATAAATCAATAATAAAGATATTATGTTTCATTTTAGTAGTATTTGTCTTTAGAATAACTTTGTGTGTGTGTTTTGATACCATGTTTCATTTTAGTAGTATTTGTAGAATAACTTTGTGTGTGGTTGACACTACGTTTCATTTTAATGGTATTTGTCTGTAGAATAACTTTGTGTGTAGTTTGATCTCAGTCTCTTTGTATTGATCACTTTTATTTGAAATCATTTCAGGGTAGCTTATATCATATCTGTGATGATTTTCAGAATCAATAAAATCAGTTCTAAAAGTACATGCAGCCAAGAGGTAGTAACAAAATGCTCTCATACATAATGGCATGATAATTCTTCAAAGACTCTGTCGGTGTCCTTCACAACTCTTGGAAATATGCTTTTGTGAGAACATTGACTCAACAACTGTTCAATGTTGGACAGCTGTCCTCTTGTCATTAGTTAACATGATCAAGAACGGTTGCTGAAAATATGTGATGCAATCTGTCCCATCTTTGCCTTTAAAATGTCTCCTTCCCTCAGCCTTCTTGAGGTACATGTATTCTGGCTGCAATGCCCTGACACTCTAAATAAATATCGCTATTCTTTAGACAAACCATCTGACTTATTATTTAGATAGAAACATCACAGAGAGTTTCCTGTGTTTGTATCCATACACTTATTTTTGCATGTGTATGTAATGCACATGTGTAAATATGTGTGTGTGTTCATATATGTGTGCACATGCAAGTTGAGGCCCCAAAATGGCATTGGGTAGCTTCCCTCATCATTCTTCACCTTTCATACCTTACATAACCTGTTACACATTCTCTCTGATAGTCTGGCTAGACAGCCTGCTCCAGATATGTCCTACCCTTCCCTATCATATTCATAGCTTTTATGTGGGCTTTGTGACTCTGAACCTTGGTGCTGGTAGCAAGTGCTTCACCTTCTGAACAATAGCTCCACCCCAGTGTGCCTATGTCCACACTCAGTAAATGTGATAGTCTGCTTTCTGGGATTCTCTGGCTCTACATCCCTTAGCCATTTGTATTAGTGTTACTTTAGTCACATTGCCTCTCTTGTTCCACTTTGATTCCACACTCAAAGGTTTCTGCGCAATGTGGGTCTCTCTCCCTTTACCTCAAGTCACCCGAGAAATCAATGAAGAATCTTCAACAAAGAAGCGACACTGTCTAATGTCTAACTTGAAAGTCCTGTGCTGTCTGCTCTGTTGAACAAAGACTGCAGGAGAGAAGACTAGGGAAGCGAGGTCACTGGGCAGTAAAAATGGCTGCAAAACTAGTACTAACAAACTGTATGCAAAAACCCAAAGCCAGGTGATGGAACAGCCACAGAGCTGGTCAGGACAAGAGACAAAAATAATCCAGGGTGGTCAATTTCATAACTTATAGTAATATATATCATTTGCAGATGATCAACATTGTGATAGAGTTCCATGTCGTGAGGGTGGTAGCTTTAGTAAGAATGGTTGCCATAGCCTCATATATTTGAATGCTCAGTCACCAGGGAGTGGAATCATTTGAAAGGATTAGAAGGATTAGAAGGTGTGGCCTTGTTGGAGGAAGTGTGTCACTCAGGTAGGCTTTGAAGTTTCAAAAGCCTATGACAGACCCAGACTGACTCTCTCTCTCTCTCTCTCTCTCTCTCTCTCTCTCTCTCTCTCTCTCTCTCTCTCTCTCTCTCTCTCTCTCTCTCTCTCTCTCTCTGCTTGCAGATCAAGACTTAGCTCTCAGTTATTTCTGCAGCAGCACACCTGCTACTACTATGCTTCCTGACTCCATGTTCCCTAACACCATGATGGCAATGTACTAAATCTCTGACTCTGTAAGTAAGCTCCCAGTTAAATACTTTGTTTTATAAGAGTTACCTTGCTCATGATATCCCTTCACAGCAATAGAACAGTGACTAAGACAATGAGCTGCAAAGAAACTCTTACAGGGTTTCCTTGCAGCTAGAATGTAGAGAGATGTTATTTGGGTTTTACCAGTAAAACACACCCAGATTTAGCTAATAATTCAGAATATTGTTAATTTTTATTGTATGCTTTTATTCAGCTATAACACATTTATGAGTTACCTTTTGAAAGCACACAGACAGTAATTTTCAATATAAGCACAGAGTTCTGTAACTATCACTACGCCCTAATTCTGGAATGTTCTTATCTCCTCCAAAAGAAACCTGTGTTTACTAACAATCATTCTCCATTTTTCTGTTCCTCCAGTCCCTGGCAACACTAATCTGCTTTCTTTTCCAATCTATTTATTCACACAAATAGACTCAAATATATAACCCTCCGATATAACCTCTTTCACACAGCATATTTTATAGAGTCACTCGTATTACAGTGTAAGCATCACATCATTCTTTTGGGGATGGATACTGTTCCATTGCATGATGTCATTATTAATTTGCTGTGCCTATTTGACTAGAACAGGGAAAGCTGAGATATTTTGTTAAACATTCTTTCTGGGTCTGTCTGTGTGACTGTTTCCAGAAGAGATGCACATTTGAGCCTCTGGCTGCAGTGAAGTGGATTTCACTCCCCAACGGGAAAAAGCAGCACCTGAAAAGCTGAGGGCTTGAATAAAACAAGATGGGAGAAAGAGGAGAGATTCATTGCTTGTTCTGGCTTCCTGTGGAGGTAGGGCACCCCACTTCACCTTTTCCTACACTCAGACCAGAATCAACAATATCAGGTCCCCCAGTTCTTGGGTCTTTGGACATGGGTTGAATTACATCATCAGCTTTTCTGGGTCTCCAGAATCCAGGCAGCAAATTATGGGTTATCAACTGTCCAGAATCATGTAAGCCACCTTAAAAAAAAAAGGTTTATTTATTTTATGTATATGAGTATGCTCAGGCTATGTTCAGACACACCAGAAGAGGGCATCAGATTCCATTGCAGATGGTTGTAAGCCACCATGTGGCTGTTGGGAATTCAACTCAGGACCTCTGGAAGAGCAGTCAGTGCTCTTAACTATTGAGCCAGCCCATGTAAGCCACTCTTAATAATAAATTTCTTATCACATCTTACTGTTCTGTTTCTCTGAAGAACCCTGACTAATACATATGGCCATTGTATTCCCATTCATCTGGATAGACCACTGTTAATCCACTCATCATTTATGCTTTGAGGGTTATACAAATAACAGCTATGAACATCCATGTATAAGTATGTATGTGAACATGCTTTCAATTTTCTAAAGTAAGTTAAATTTTAATTTCAAATATTTAAGTTAATTTTATCTACAACATTGCTTGGGATAAACATACTTATATATCATTCATTATTTATATAACCTTCAATTTTAATTTGAAATATTATATTATTTTTGGCTGTTCTACATAAGTGAGACCTAGCCAAAAAGAAAAAAAAAGAAACAATATGAGATATTGCCAGAGGGGAATTCTATCAATATTTCAGAAATCAAAACTCATAGCTGAGAGGAAGGAAAACTCATGATTCTGAAGAAGCAGATAAACACTCTGTATTTTCAAGAGAAGGATCACCCACAGAGTGGCACTGCAAAAAGAGGGAACTGTGGGTGCTTTGTGAGCACAGATGCAAACATCTCCCCACAAATTTTAAAAACCTGAGTCCGATAGTCCACTCTGAGGACAACAGGTGAGAACAGGAATCTGGGTCCCTCAGACTTAAACCTGGCCTGCAAACTCAGGTACTCCCAGAAGCACCTGTGACGTGCAGGCATATTGGTATGTATAATGAAAGTATGCCATCCCAGTGTCCAGATGCTCTCAACCATCCCAGTGTCCAGATGTTCTCAGCCATCCCAGTGTCCAGATGTTCTCAGCCATCCCAGTGTCCAGATGTTCTCAGCCATCCCAGTGTCCAGATGTTATCCTTAGGTTAAGCTTCAGACAGTGGCACAGAGACTAGATTATTTTCGATACTTTGTAGAATTTTTTTTCTGTTAACTTAACCTACTGTAAGATCCCTTATGATAAGCAAGAGAATAATATCCACTAATGTGTGAATTTTATTAGAAATTTCATGTCATAACTTTAATGCCAACATGCAGTGGGCAGAAGCAGGTGGATTTCTGCGAGTCTGAGGACAACCTGGTCTACAAAGTGAGTCTCAGCTCAGCCAGGGCTACATAGGAAGACCCTGTCTCAAACCAACAAATAAGAAAACAACAATATTTATTTACCAATAATAGCAAGACACCCTGAATCATAATTCTCCATGCTATTTCGTTTTCACAGGAGACTCACAATCAAGGAGAGTTGATTTCTCTTGAACATTTCCCCATCCACTGGACTTCTAGAAGATACCCAGTCCTGTAACTGGTTGAGTTTCTCCCTCCCACTCGCCACTAGAAATACTGGAGCCTTTTACAGCCTGCCACCAGCAGATATGTAAAATGTCATGTTGTGTTTCATGCAGTGACCTTTCCTTTGAGTCTGTGACCCTTCTATTGTTAAGTTTTCCTATTTTTTTTCACATTGTGTCTATTTTTGTAGGAGAATGTGATTGACTATCCCCTGGGTAGAGCATCCAGACGGAGTATTAAAGACAACCGCCCCTTGGCCGTGTGAGATCTCAAGGGCCGAAAGCCATATTTCAACTCATGATTTTGAGGGTGGAGAAGGGGTGTGTGGTGCCACATTCCACACTTAAGAGTGTGAGAATTGCCGGGCGGTGATGGCGCACACCTTTAATCCCAGCACTTGGGAGGGATTTCTGAGTTCGAGGCCAGCCTGGTCTACAAAATGAGTTCCAGGACAGCCACGGCTATATAGAGAAACCCTGTCCAAAAAAAAAAAAAAAAAAAAAGAGTGTGAGACTTGTGCCAGAGCACTGAGCCCTGCCATGATTCAAAGTGGGTATCCACGCTCTGGGCTTTTGATAATTAAACTGCTGCCTTCAGAATGAAGGGGCAGTGGTCAGGAGGTAAGGGGAGTGAAGTTTCAATAGATATTTTCACTGTGCTGAGTCCAGATATCTCTGATAACTTTCTCTACAACTCAGAGTATTAGGATTATTATTAAGTGTTGATTATAATCTATATTTAATATTGAGTCCTCATGTAGCCCTGAGCGTCTTTTTTTTTTTTTTTTTAGTTTTTCGAGACAGGGTTTCTCTGTGTAGCCCTGGCTGTCCTGGAACTCACTCTGTAGACCAGGTTGGCCTCGAACTCAGAAATCCTCCTGCCTCTACCTCCCAAGTGCTGGGATCAAAGGCGTGCGCCATCACTGCCCGGCACCCTGAGTGTCTTCACCTCTATCTGGATGTGGCTTTGCCTTGAACTACTGTGGGGATCCCAGGCATTTAGCATCATCCCTGGCTTTTGTTTCCATTCTTGCAGAGAATGGTAAATAAGTACAGGGATTTGGCAGTAGTATAAAATACAACTGTATATTATATTTATACCTGTCATTAGTCTGCTTACAAAAATGAGCAGAAAATCCCTGTGATCATAATTACACTTCAACTTAGCCTGTTTGGATGCAAACAACTTGAAAAACAGTGCATTTTGGTTCAGTACACTTCTCTGTGATGGGGAGAAAGCTCTTCTAATCTAAGTAGGGAGCCTAAATAGAACATAAAGTCCAGCCACTGCAAGCGCCAGGGAGTTCTCTAGGCTGCAAGCCGAGGATAGAAGTTACACCGTCAACCCCACACACCATCACCTCCTCCCTAACTTCCTTCCTTCTGGTGCTCAGTATATCATTTGCCAGCCTCCATGACTGTGCTTACTAACGCTGAAGAAAGTAAGCCGTGGTCTCACACATGAGAAGCTCTCTGCTTCAGAAATGTAGAGCTGAGGATCATGGAGGGAGGACCTGAGAAGGAAGTGGTCCTCAGGTCCTGATTCTCTTTACAGGAAGTCTGTTTTATAACGTAAAGAGCAAGCCTGGCTCTTATGAAGCAGAGCTGGGAGAGTCGGGTATGTGCCGCCATACCTGACAGACACATACCTGTAATCTCAGTACACCAGAGACTGAGACAGAAGGATTACCATGAGTTCGAGGATAGCCTGGGTGACATTGTGAGCTCCAAGCCATGCTGGACTACAAAGTCAGATCCTATATCAAAATTAATTAATTACAAAAAAACAAAACCAAAGAGAGAATGAAGAGTCGGACATGTCCATGGAGAAGGAATGTGAGTGTTGCTGTTGACTAGCAGGAAAAGACTGATGTCACTATGCCCAGGCTTACTGTCCCCTGGCCTCCTTTGACCTAGTGTTTGTAGTACTTTCTTCTTCCTCAGATCACTCTGGCCTCTCTGGCAGCTGGGGACAGGCACATGGCATTGAGTCAGTCTTACATAAGCAGACCTTAGCTGAAGTGAGGAAAATACGAGAACCGTACAGTGAAGAATGGCCCCATTGTCCAGAGGTTTAGGACTATAACCGCAGGGTAGCCTGACTCCTGGTGTCCAGTCTCTTCCCCATTTGTATGAGTTACAGTGTCTCACTGTCATGATGTCTCTAATGCGGTTTACACCTGATTCCCAACACCATGGCCTTTGATACTGATATTCTTAATATCCTTCGTTAAATAGTCTTTTAAATTAATCAGATTGTGTTCTGTTTTACTAGGAACCCTGCCTTACTCAAGTAAATATTCTCAGATCTTTTATGTCTATAACGCTTACATAGCTGGTTTTGAAGCTAGGTAACAGACCCCTTGAGGTTACTAATGTAATTTATTTCTCTGAAAATTTCCAATTTTTCTTTCTTCTGGAAGGAGAAACAAGTGCTTGCTCTTAAGATAGCTGGCTTCTAAAAATACCAAGATGTGAATAAAATAAGATAAGACCATGAAGCATGGGACTTTGTAGGTTAAGTTAAGCCAAGGCTACCCATTACATTTTGTAGCATCACTCCGTGACTTTCTTTAGAATTCCATGAAGGCACATTTTTCTTCTAATATGATCAAAGTCACAAGTCAAAAAATAAAATTAAATTAAATAACTTTAAGAGCAGTCACCAGTTTTGGGTCAGGCATGTGGGGTCCACTCCAAGCATCCCTGACTATATTTTAGAACTGATTACGAACACAGACACTGAAGTATACACCTGTGACGGTTTGTATATGCTTGGCCCAGGGAGTGGCACTATTAGAAGGTGTGGCCCTGTTGGTGAAGGTGTAGCCTTGTTGGAGTAGGTGTGTCACTGTGGGTATGGGCTTTAAGACCCTCATCCTAGCTGCCTGGAAGCCAGTCTTCTTTTAGCTGCCTTCAGATGAAGACGTAGAGAACTCTCAGCTCCTCCTGAATCATGCCTGCCTGGACATTGCCATGCTCCCACCTTGATGATAACTGACTGAACCTCTGAACCTGTAAGTGAGTCCCAATTAAACATTGCCTAAGAATTGCCTTGAACATGATGTCTGTTCACAGCAGTAAAACCCTAACTAAGACAACACCTAAACAAAGATTCTCCATTGATAAACAGTGATGTTAGTCATGAGTTGCACAAAGACAGCATTTTTCAGGAGACATTTGACATAAACAAAGTTAAAGAGGGTCGGCCTTTATTCAGGGCCCAGCCAAGCCTATGTTGGTAGGGTAGCCTGGACCACCTAGTCAAATGGTTCTACATCCTCTCTTAAAACCTCCCCGCATGGACAATTGTGTGAGCGGTCAATACAGTCCCCACTGTTCATGTGTACACAGAGAGAAAGGAATTCCCACTCCTCCCCCCCCCAAAGAGGGAAGAATACACTGAACTCCCTTCTGACCCTTTCCCTCATCTTCCCCAAGGCAAAGTGGAATGCAGGAGAGGTGGACCACGGTGGCAACCAGTGTTGGGAGGGAGAACTGAGGATGCCAGCTTCTCTTCCATCCAAGCATCAAGGGTCCAGAGACAGTGCCTATCGTTTATCCTACACAGCCCATACTCAGTTTTCTCCTTCAGTTCCAAGCTATGGACTGGTGGCAGAGCCATCTGGTGCATTGATGGCTAGGTCTCTCACAAGAAACAGGTTTCTTCCTAAAAACCAATTTGCCACAAGTCAAAAGCCATTTCATATCTCCAGTCTTCCCATGTGTGTGTGTGTGTGTGTGTGTGTGTGTGTGTGTGTGTGTGCATGCCATAGTATGCATATAGAGGTTAGAAGACAACTTTTGGTGAATCTATTCTCTACTTCCATCATTCTCTCTCTCTCTCTCTCTCTCTCTCTCTCTCTCTCTCTCTCTCTCTCTCTCTCGATTGGGTTTTTGAAATGGGGTTTCTCTATCCTGGTATTCTGACCTCAAATTCAGAGATGTGCCTGCTTTTCCTCCTGAGTGCTGAGAGTAAAGTCACATGCCACCATTTTTTAATCATTAAACTTTGGTTGACTCTAATGCAATGACAGATCTGGGGAGGAGAGGGCTCAGAAGTGGTTGAATTGGCTATCTGAACACCCCAACTCATGTTGCTCAAACTGACGAATAAAAGAGAGACCAGGTGGTGCACTGCGGTACGCAGGGTGTGGGGAAGGGGAGGGAGCTACTACCAGATGGGTAACAAGAGACGATGGCCAGAATTTCAAATTTTCAGCCAGAGAACTTGACTTCCTGTATCTCCCCAAGCTTCAGGCAACATTATAAAAGCAGCAGCTAGCTGCATAGAGGTGATGTAGGGACTGGCGGGTGTTGAGGATAAACAGTTCAGGGTCATACCTGTCCCCAGGTCATTATGAGCACATGCTGGGTTTCTTATGTGTTTACCAGGTTCTGCAAAGATGTTCACAGTGCATATAACAGAAATCTGGGCTCCTGCTCCTTCTTTGGCCTGTTGCCTTTGACCAGAATGAAGGAGGGCACACCACCTCTTCAGCGGAGCCTAGAAACAGTAAGAGAGAACTTCCAAAGGCTAATTTAAATCCAGGAGAACCATTCCAGGCAAAACTCCAATTTCTAATCAAAAGAAAAGAAGAAACCCGAGGAAATTCACTTCACTCGAAGGAAGGAATAGCCAGCTGTTGAAAACGGAAGCCAGCGTGGAGTTGTCATGGGACTAGTTGGAAAATTTAGAAATAAATTGATCTGTTGCAGTTAATCATTGGATGGAACTGTCTCCATCAGGAGGTCTGTGTTTACTGGTGTGGCTGAGTCGCCGCTCCCCATCACTTCCACGGAGAAGTATCTTATGGCTCCCAGGTGAAGAAGACCCTTCTTCATTTACACTTGTGTTGGCACAAAACCACAGCTCTCAAGGGGAATAATATTCTGAAGCCATTTTGAGTGACCATGGCCGGGGAACACAGATATAGGCTGCTTCAAATTGCATGTTCTAACATGGATTCAGATTCATGAAGTTTCATAGTTTTCCAGGACAAAGAAAGTCATAAATGGAGGCAAGTTTGCAATACCTTGGTGTGTGCATCAGAGAGGTGGGCACTGTGAGATGGGAGAGCTTTTCCACAGGCTCTAGATGCAATCTGGTGACATTCTTACCTCTTGGCTTGGTGGAAGCTAATGGTCTGCTAAGTCAATGGATTCTAAAGGGTTTCTATCACTTAGTCACAAGGCATTAGTCCAGACACGGAAGTGGGAGAGGAATGGCTGTTTTCGGGAGGCTAGAACTAGCCCAAGAGCAGGAGATTAGCATGTGGACCTGAAACATTTTAATCTCTCCCCAGTACTGACGTGCTAGTCAGCCAACCAGTCTTTGCAGGCACAGCTTCTTCTCCACTTTCCTCACACATTCTTGCACAGGTTTGCATAGACATAGACTGTCACACAATGTGAGTTCAGTGAAAGACTGATGTGTGAAACCCATAATGCCATGTGCAGTGGCCACAACGCCGTGATGAGGACTGTCTCTCTGTTTCTCTTGGATTTCCAAAGTGCCCCATCTCCAGAAGGAGCTCACCTGGGTATATCTGTTTATATTTCATTTGAAAATAGCATTGACCCATCAGCTGGTCTGTCAATAATAAAATTACAGCTGGCATTGGGGAGTAAAGAATCACCCAGCAGCTCACAAAAGAGGGCTTTCTATTTAGCCAGTGACCCAATTCAACTGGTTTCAAGCTCTGTAATTATCACCAGCTAAAGGAAATTTAGCTAATAGTTTCAATATCTTATATCTGTTTGAAAGGAATACACGATGCACAGGGAGGGGAGGGTTAGTTTTTTTCTAACCCAAGTAAAGAAAGTGGTTGGTTTGCTTTCTCAGTCCACCAATGCAGGTGATCTCAAGGCCTGCAGACTCCCGACCTATTAGACTACAGTTAGTGCTTTTCCTTCAGGCTCAAAGAGATGTTTGTTTTGAGGTTTTCATTGGACTCAGAGTGCAAGCCAGTCTGAGTGTGTGCAGGTTAGAAAGCACAGGGGGCAGGGTGTTTGCTGCAGAATTTCTTCCTCTGCTACTCGTGGGATTTGAGTTCAAATGATGCTTTTAAAATTCGTTAGACCAGCTCTAACTCAGTGGCCTTTTAACCTGGCCATTGGGCACAATGCTGCTTCATTACCGTGTTCTCTTCGCACAGTTACACACGGATAAAAAGGCCTTTTCATTCTGAGCCCTGCCCGCTCAATCAAAAGCACGAATAACATTTCCTTCCCCAGTCACACACCTCCCAGCTACACATTCCATCAGTGTTCCCAAGCATGGTGCTTAGTGATTGGGTGGCTTTACAAAACGCATATCCATAGAGTGATCAAATAGAACTGGGAAGAAAACCGTTGCAAAGCCTGGAACTTCTCATACCCATGGCCAGCAGCACGGTGACTCCTGACATCCTCAAAGTGTGGATGGTAAAACGAACAAACTCCAAGTGTGGTTTTTAAACATCAGTGAATGGAATAGCCTGAATCTTTTTTTTTTTTTAAGATTTATTTATTTATTTTATGTACGTGAGTACACGGTAGCTGTACAGATGGTTGTGCCCCTCCATGTGGTTGTTGGGAATTAAAGTTTTAGGACCTCTGCTCGCTCCAGTCAACCAACTCTGCTCTCTCAGTCCCCACTTGCTCCACCTCAAAGATTTATTTATTGTTATACATAAGTACACTGTAGCTGACTTCAGATACACCAGAAAAGGGTATCAGATCTCATTACAGGTGGTTGTGAGCCACCAAGTGGTTGCTGGGATTTGAACTCAGGACTTTCAGAAGAGCGGTCAGTGCTCTTATCCGCTGAGCCATCTCACCAGCCCCAGAACAGCCTGAATCTTAAAGCACAAATGTTTACCAGTTCCTGTTCTGTAGCTTAAAACTGCTCTTCTCATGACGCGAGCATTCTGATGAATATGTGACGTACAGAGACTGGGAATGCTACCTGTCCTCCCTCACTGCTTCTGAACTCCCCGATTTCACTCACTGTATAGTCCGGCTGAATACTCCTATTGCATATTTCCAAAAGTTTCTGGGAAAAACTCTGTGGACTGTGGGATGGTGGGGCTGAACCCTGCTCTCGTTCACTCCATATTTCGTGGAACAGCAGCTTCCTGGCTGTGCCTTGACCTGGGGATTCCATGTAGTAAGCACCACATGACTCTGTTTTGGACATGCACACAGAAGCGAGATGATTCTGCATCATGTTTATGTAAATAGACACTGTCCAGCACCACCCACGAGGCACAGACAGACCTCTTACTCCTAAAGGTGAAAGTTCCCATCTATAAAGTTAGCCAGGTAGGCTGGGAACACATGAACGTGTGTGTATATACTAAAACTATATCAGAAAGACCAGGGCCCAGACCTATTAAGCATGCCACACCGATGACGGGCACAACACCCTCACTTGGACCCTATAATGAGGACACGCCTAACGTTATAATGGTTGACTCCACCTCCACCTGCCACCCCCAACCAGCCAGTCACTTGACTACCTAGTATGTACATCAAGAGACAGACAGCCCAGGTGAAGAGCTCCCAATTGTCCCAGGAGCTTTGACCCAGCATCGTTTCCGCTGCTGTCCATCATCCATTCTTCCAGACTCATTCCACCCTGTGAGTCTGTGGTTCTGTTCCTCTGTGACTCAGCTTGACCCCACAGCCCTGCTACTCTGCTACTTAGCTCTGTGGGCCTCTAGCAGACCTCTGCTGGGCTCCTCATTATCTTACCCAACCACCTGCAATGACTGTGTCTGCATCTGTGTCTATCTCTGTCTCTCTGAGCTCTTCTGTAGCCTCCAAACATACAAACGGATACATGCATAGGCCAAGCTGTGCGAAGCACGATATGTGATCTGGATGCTGTAGTGATTAAGACTATAATCAAAGAACCTTTTGTTTGCCAAGGGCCAGATATCAAGTGACTCTAACTACATTCTAAACTGCAGCCAACCAAACCGACCTAGCTTGTCAGTTTATTATTTCGTAAATCCTGACACTGTGGAGAGACACAGCATGTCCATCTGTTTCTGCCATCATATGAGGACAACATTGGTGAGTTCAGTTGTGCTTGCCTGGGGCTGAGTCAAGGCATGACATCCACCCACCTTTTTATTCTGGGTGTTCTAGAACTTACACAACTGTCTTGCCCAGTTAGGAAAACTTGAAGAATGCCAAATCACTCTCTGTCGTATACTTTCTGCCATTGGGGCACTGTAGTGATGGAAGAAAGCACAGTCGAAAGAGTTAGATAGAGTTCCCTAGTGCTTCCTCTGTCTATTGACCTGCCACATGGTCTATGACCATTGACTCAGTGAAGTGTTAGGTCAGGAGAAAGCAGACAGAAAGGTGCCTCCCCCCATTCCATGACCCCCTCCGACAACACCTGATCTCATTTGAGTTTCCAAGGAGCAAACGAACATTCAAGGCTCCTTGGCTGCTGCTGTGGAGCGTGCGATTTCTTGGCTGGAAGAGAAGGCAGCGTTGGGGAAATGGTTGGTAATGAATGAGTAGCTGCTTGAAGAAAGGAAGCCCTGTGGCATCTCTGTGATTAGGATGGTCTGGGGAGCAAGTAAGTCTCACTGAGACTCTGAGGTTCAACAGAAGAAGAAACCAGCATCTCGTCTTCTGGAAGAATTTATTCCCAGAGAAGCAATGATCTATAAGGGTCTCACACTGGGGTACAGAGAAGCAGTGATCTAGAAGGGTCTAGAAGGGTCTCATGGATGTAACACTGGTGAGAGTAGCTGTGACCAAATGGGGTCCTCTGGTTGGCCTAGGTTTTATTGGACAACCTGACAACAGAGAAAAGAGAGAAGAGCAAGGTGGTGATGCCCAGTGGTTGGCTCAACAGACAGTCATCACGTACACTGAAATGAGGTAGATGGCCCCCACGCCCAGTGCTTGTGTCAATGCAAAAGTCACAGCTCTCATCCTAAAGAGAATACGAGATGGTTTATGCAGAGCCTTTTGGAGTGACCCTGGCATGGAACAGATTCAGGTTACCTCCGATTTCATGTTCCAACATAGAAGAAGTTTCACGAAGTTTTATAGTTTCACAGAACGAAGAAAGTAACAAACCATGGCAAGTTTAAACAGCCTCTGTGGGCACAGCGGAAAAGTGGCTTCCGCTCACACTTACCTTCCAATCCTCAAAGTCTCTCCAACTGAGGTACAGCCTCGAGTAAGAGCTTGAGCAGGCCCGAGAGCTGAGCTTCCCTCCCGTTCAGGAGACAGTGGGACCAAAGGGAGATCTCTTAAGCGCTTTGAGTTTGGGCCCTAAGCTCTAAGCTCACATTGAGGGGCCTGGGGACAGAGCTCAGGGTAGAGCACTTGCCCTAGGTTAGACCGCCAGTGCTGTAAACTCACACAAAATTCTCACTCTGCTTGATAGCAGCAATGATTAACTTGAGCAAGGAGGCTCTTGCTGTACAACCCAGACTGGCTTTGAAGTCCCCGTCCCCTGCCTCTGTGCTTCTTTACGGAAGTTTTATAGTCAAGCCTCATGGTTTTCAGTCTTCACTCTGTTCCCAGTTGTCTCGAAGATCTTGTTTCTCTCTCTTTTTGGTATTTTTAGATCTTAACTAAAATGCAGTCATATCCTTTCCTCTGTTGACATCCCTCCCTCCAACCTCTCCTGTGTCTCCCTCCCCCGAAAATTCATGGCTTCTTTTCCTTTTTTTATGTGACATATTCACATATTTATCTATATGCATATAGATACATACATATTCATATATGCAGTGATGTCTTGGCTACGGTATCTATACCATTTGGTATTAGATAACAAGTTAGAGAGCTTGTACCTCGGAAAGGCATCATTAGTTTCCTATAGTTCTTTGTCTGGCACAGGGAAGCTACTCCTATTATCTCAATAAAATAGCTGTCTCCTGGATTTTTTTTTTTTAAATACTTGCTTATTCAAGCTAACATCCAAATAAGGTATGTATTTGCTTGATATGTTTTTGTGTCTCTTATTATCTTGTAAGTTTTCTTTCCCTCTTTATCTTTCTTTCCTTGTATTTTATTCACTGTAAGATCTGGATCTCGTGCCCTGCAGGCTTTTGAACACGCAGTCTGTTGATCTCTATCACACATTAACCAGCTCCTCTGTCTGCTACCGACCCGTGTACTTCCTGCTAAGTTAGTCTCGCTTTCAGACCTTCCTCCATCCTTTCAGCTGCATACACGTCTATGATATTCCCGTACCCTGTCTGAAAGCAACCAACAGGAAGATTTGCTGGGAGGGGCAAGTCAGTCGTCTTTATTTCCAGTGGCTGTGAACTTTCGCCTGTGAAATCCAAAACTCACAGACTTCCCCGAATGAGTGGCTGGCTTTCCCTTCCATTCTGCCATCTAAGCAGTCACTTATTCACAGATGGCTCACCATTTCCTCAGATCTTCCTCGAAACACCAGCAAATACTAACACAGACAAAGCGTTCCTATATCCTGCTACCCTACCCTAGTGTTTCTATTGTCTTTTTGTTTAGCAGACAATGCCTGGTGCCCTGGGATTGCTGAGCTATTCTTATTCACTACCGGACTAAGGTTTTCCTCAGAGAACAACTTCCATCTCGTTAGACATATTGAATGGCTGACTTATTTCCAGACAGACTTACATAGAAAAGCCAGACAGGGGCTTTCCCCTGGGAGGAGGGAAACCTACTACAGGGCAGGCAGCATTTGATATAATCGCAGTTGGGAACTCATTCTGAAGACAAGGCCCATGGGAGAGAGGGTACCATGTCATATTCAGAGCAGGGTGTTGCCATTTGAAAATCAGATAAGCTATCACAGGCTGGTGTTACTGGAAGTCCCTGTGTGTGACTGCTGGAACATGCTGCCATCACCTTAGCTTAGCTATGTCCTCTTACCTGACCAACATTTTGTCATCCCTAATACTTTTAAAACTTGTCCAAACCCTGTTATGTAAGGAATAATATATTTATGAATACTTATATGTGTGTGTGTGCTTCTTAGCTAACTACATTCTTAGACTGGCTTTGCTATAAATATTTCTCAGTTGCATACAACTTCAGCTCCATCCTATCATTTTGAAGAGTGCAGTTATTTTTATTGCACTGAGTTTCAGTTTCTAACAAGTGAATTTGCAAGCAGACGAGGGCTTGGAGAAATGAACACTCTGATTTACATTATTGGAGAAAGCGCATTATGTGTTGGAATGTCAGTTCGTGGGGGGAATATTGACAGACTCAGAAGCAGAAACTGACAAACATGATGAGATGCGTTATCCTGACAGGGCATTCCTCAGGCAGAGCCCTGGGAAAGCTGGCATTTGTATTCAGCAGACAACACCAGGCTCTGATGCCTTTGGGTTGGAGGGGGACAGAAAGCAGGTAAGGGGAGGCCTAGAGCCTACTTATTTTCATGGTCTTGGCAGAGTACAAAGTGAATTTCTCATTTAGCTGTATGTGTGATGTCATATTATAATCATTCTTCACAGAAACAAACGAGGTCAAGAGAGATGAGGAGTCTTGCTCCAGAGAGGACAGCCAATACGTATTGAAATAGGATTGGAGAATAGGTGTTTGGATACCATCTGCAAGTGTGTCTCGCCCACACACTGCACCCCATGCACTGCACCCCACCCCACTCCACTTTATCTGCCTGTCTCACAACGTGCACTTCTGAGAGCTCCAAGCTGCCTCTTCTGGAGACTTAAGGACAAGACATGGCTATTCTTCTCCTGAATGTGTTGCACGGTAGCTATCCAGTCTGCAGAGCATCCATGTGGTTGCTGGGAATTAAACTCAGGACCTTCAGAAGAGCAGTCAGTGCTCTTATCCGCTGAGCCATTTTGCCAGCCCCACTCTCCCAATTCTTAAGGTTCCTTTTACTTCTTAATACTCTAACTCCTTTAGAAAACATAACTTCAAAACGCAGAGTAAACCAATAGCTATCACAGCTTGAGCACTGTAAGCTGAACACTATACCGAGTCTCTTGTATGTATCATTACAGCTCTATAGTGCCCTGGAATGTTAGCTTTATTACAGTGACTCTTCTAAGGCACAGAGAAGCTTCACAGCTTCCCTGGAGTCCAGGCTGCCCATCCCCTTGCCCCTCACGTGCAGCATTAGCTTCCTGCCTGGCCTTCTTGCTCCCAATTTATCAGTGCCACCTCCATTGCACATACAACCTTTGGAGTGGCCTTGAGAAACATTTACATCAGATCAAGTCCTGCCCTGGGAAGTCCCCTCCCACCTAACTGACTGACTGACTTTCTCCACTGTTTTTTTTTTTCTTCGACACTCCACTTGCACAACTTATTCATTTTCTTAAAAAAAAAAAAAAAAAAAAAAAAAATCTAGACCCTGTGTGTGCCAGAAGAGGCCATTTTCAGGTCTGATTAAGAAACCTCGGAAGGAAGCCGGGCCTGGTGGCGCAGGCCTTTAATCCCAGCACTCGGGAGGCAGAGGCAGGCGGATTTCTGAGTTCGAGGCCAGCCTGGTCTAC
>NC_034593.1:133752694-133786441 GCF_900095145.1 Mus pahari
TAACCCTAGTCAGCCATCGTTGGGAAGAGAGGCCCCTTGGTCTTGCAAACTTTATATGCCCCATAGAGGGGAATGCCAGGGCCAAGAAGTGGGAGTGGGTGGGTAGGGGAGTAGGGGGTGGGGGAGGATATAGGGGACATTTGGGATAGCATTTGAAATGTAAATGAAGAAAATATCTAATAAAATAAGTCAAAAAAGGAAGAAAAAAAAAAGAAACCTTGGAAGGGAGAGCACCCCGTATTCTGTGTGTGGTGTTGAGGGGTGAGGGTGATGAAGTCACAGAGGTTCTTAGGGGAAAAAGAAGAGGGTAGGTCACAGAGATCTGAACATAGCACCCAGCAGTTTTGAGGATGGAAGACCAGACAGAAGCTGAGGAGTCCAGGATCCTCTGGAAGCTGTAAAAGCAAGGAAACTCTGGAGGGAGGTGGCCCTGCATGTCACCTGGAGTTCCTTCCAGTGAATCCATTCAGGACCTCTGCCTGAACCACAAGCTGTGTCACTGTGTGTTCCAGTATGCCACAAGTCTCTGACCATTTGTTCCTGACTCATTTGAAGAGAATTCTCTCTCACTGACTTTCCATGCCTCAGACATACCAAGTTCACTCTTGCAGGTTCAAGACTCTTGTGATTACTGCTCTCTGCAGGAGTGACCTGTCCTAGATTTCCATGTGACTGGTGTTTCTAAAGCAACTGTTACCTGACACTCATGGTCACATGCGTTACAGGTTCTGGAGAAGATCTGATCGGAAAGAAGCAAAGTGCTCAGCTAGACTGAGGTCAGTCTTCTTCTAAATGCTTCTCCTAGTGCTTGTAAGATGGACCTGTTGTTAAACGCTTCTCCCTCTGCAGACCATCGCTCATGGAACCTTGTCAGATTTGGAAATGAAGGACAATATTGAGAGAAATGACCCACCCTTTCCCTCAAATTTTGTTGGTTTCCAAAAAGATGTCCAAAAATGGAAGTGAAGATCTTTGGCGATGACATCACCTGTACCATCTCTTCAGAGTTTAGAACTTCCTTTCTCTTTGTGCAAGTAAGAGAATACGTACAGCCTATTATTGCTATGGGAAAACGTAAACGTCCTGTCTTAGTTTGGGTTTTACTGATGTGAATAGACACCACGACCAAGGCAACTCTTATAGAAATAGCATTTAATTGGGGCTGGCTTATAGGTTCAGAGGTTCAGTCCATTATCAAGGCAGGAACATGGCAGCATCCAGGCAGACATGGTGTAGCAGGATCTGAGAGTTCTACATCTTCATCCAATGGCAAACAGAAGGGTGACTTCCAAGCAGCTAGGACAAAAGTCTTAAAGCCTAAACCCATAGTGACACAACAACTCCAAGGCTATACCTCCAAATAGTGCCACTCCCAGGGCCAAACATATTCAAACCACTACACTGTGGGGCAAAAAATGGGGTCCTGAGTCCTCTTGGGGCTAGGGCCACTGAGTGAGGTGGATTCGGGGAGTGGATTCAGGGAGTTTGCCTGCTTGGACCACAGGCTGTTGCCAGGTAACTGTGGGGGCGGTGTCCAGACAGAACACCAGGAGCTTGGGGCATTTCCTACATGACTGATGGCTACACACCTCTCTACAGGGGCTGAGGAAGGCTGTAGCTGTGACAGGGGCCAGGGACCCAGGAAGCATGGCCAAAGACCTTCTGTCCTTAGGGTCACTGGGGTTCCAGGCCTGTGCTCGACTGGAACCAGGCTGTCTGTACACAGTTCACCGTCTCACACCACATGTCCATTCAGCTTTTTCCCAGGAGACCAAATAAAAAGCAAGTTCCTCAATTCCTTGCAAATAGATGTCTCTTTCCTCAGCCTGTGTATATGGCAGGACCATGGCTGATGCCCCACATATACAAAGGGTAGCATGAGTCTCATGAACCATGCCTCATGGGACTAGTATGGGAAACGTGAAAACCAGGCTTATGGAGTTAATGAAGCATCTTAGAGCATCGAGGGATCTGGATAATGGGAGAGAGGTGTTGGTTGGTTCTGAGGAGTGGGGCAAGAGGTTTCAAAGGCTTCTTGCAACCCCAGCCCCTTGGTGGCCATTCTAAGTGGGAGATTCGAAGCTGCCTCCAACAATCAGGGCCGAGTTAGGGGAAGGAGAGCTGTCTCTTTTGAAATTCTCCTTCCATGGTCCTACACCCGTGTCCCTTTGTGTTATGTGACTGTGCAGTAAGCAATTGCACTCCTTGGCCAACACTGAGTGTCATAACCACCTTCAAGTTCAGGGTTAGAATCAATCTATCCTAAGCTGCTTCAAGGACAACTGTAGAGATGCGTAAGGACAGTCGGCAGGCATGGGGAGAGGAGATGGGTAGTCCGAAGAAACACTGTCTTCTGCCTGCTCCTGTTACTCAGGGTAGACTTTCGGGCCTCAGGACCTTAAATCAGGAAGATAATTTTGAAGATTTCAGGGAGGGGAGATCCCTAGATAACCCCACCTTAGCAGCAGCCCACCCCACTCAGAGTGGGAACCATCACCCCACTCAGAGTGGGATCCATCTGGTCTGGATTTGTCTGCTGTATCCACGCTGCTTACAGTTCTAGCTTCACGCCCTTTGCTTGTGAAGGCAGCTTAGCAGCATTTAAATGAGCCGAAGTCTAAAAACACCCGGATTATAAACAGCTCATCATGTGTTAGAAATGCAAGATGGCCTCCCAAGACCTCGGCAGAGTTCCTGGCCCCTTCTGTTTTATTCATTTTGCTTTGTTGTTCAGAATAATGGAAAAATTAATATATTTGATTATCAACAATTACCCTTCTACTAAATAAATGATATAGCAAACCTTTACAGATAAACTTTGAAGACCCATTTTTGTTTTTAAAGGCAATGCATGTTTGAACATTTTTGATTGTGTTCCAACTTCCTATACTGGGCTTGTAGGAAAGTATGAAAATGAACTTAAAAGTTTAAAATTACATTTATTTGTGTGTACATGTGCATGTATGTGTGTGTGGGGGTCTGTCTCTGTGTTTCTGTGTGTGTCTCTCTCTGTGTATATGTGTATATGTGTGAACATGTGTGCATGTGTATCTGTCTTTGTGTTTCTCGATGTGTATGTATGTGTGTCTGTGTGTCTCTGTGTTTCTCTGTGTGTGTGTCTGTGTCTGTGTCTGTGTGTGTCTGCGTGTAACGTGGCCATCACTGTGAACATGTAGATGTCAGAGGTCAGCTTGTGGGTGACAGTTCTCTCTTTGTACCCTCTGTGACCCAGGATGTAATTCTGGTTGCCAACCTTGGCATCAAGTACTGTTACCCTTAATAGGATCTAAAAGCTGTTGTTTTTATATTATGGAATACTTCAGGAATTTGCATTTCATCTTTGTGCAGAGACCATATTAATCTTCTCTGTATGTTCCAGTTTTTTAATGTGCTGCAGAAGCAAGCACTAAAGGGTTAGTTTTGTACGAAATTGGTAACTGATGGTGTTAATAAGATTTTCCTGATGTGTATTGCCAACTTAGAATGTAAAAATTAGAGTAGTTTTTACCTTTCTCTAAACTTCATTTATAATATTTGCTTAGTATTTTATAAAATTTATGAATGAGCAGGTAAGAAATATTCAATGTATTGAAACAACTCTACTTGGGTATGGGGTAAGCTGTAATCTAAACATACTCTAGTCGTCTGTCCTTGGACCTCTTTCCCTTCAGGAACTCCAGTGGTACATATGTTATTTTCCTATATCCTCCATCCCCTCTCCTTGGGTATTATCTCTCTATGGCCTCTCCCTTACTATGTATTTTTGGTTTACTATTCTGCAATTACTACCAATGGCAGCAATGCTCCCTCTGGCAGGGAACTTTATCGTGAACAAAGCTAGGCTACTTGTTGCCTTGTTTCTTAGGACACCGTGGTCTGGTTGGAAAGTAACTGTGACCTCTAAACAGAGATGTTCACAGTGGAAAATATGCCTAACTGTTAAGGGGCTATGCTACCTGCAAAGACAAAAGTTAAACAAAGACTTCAGCATTTTTTGTAAAAAGAAGCAGAAAAATGGGGGTGATGCCTGGAGAAAATAATGTAAGCAGGAAGGTTTTTTTTAACATTTGTTTGCAAAAGAGAGCAATTTGTTGGTGTGAGAAATATTTGAACCTAAGATGTAAGAAAGCACCTTACATGGGTGGCTCTGGGAGAGGAGCCTTGGGTACAGAGGTGGTGGTGTCGTGTGGAAAGGTGAGCTGCTTCTCTACCCCCACAAAAGGAGAAGCAGAGTGTGGGGGGGGGAGCTTCAGGGAGAAGATGTGTTCGATTGTGCTGCTGGTGTTTGTCTCTGAGAATATGAGCCAAGGCCAGAGACGTAGGTGAGGTTTTTGAAAGCAAGAGAGGTTAATCAGAGAAGACAACAACGGGGAACACAAGGATTGATTGAAGGTACTGGGGATAGCTTAATATCTGGAGACAGAATAGCCATGGCTTTCTTCAGACATATTTAGATCCTAAAGGGTGGTAGAGAAGATAAGGGGGAAGTAATTCTAAATCTGAGGATGGATTTGGGGGTGCTTTGGATGGGAACGACCCCCATAGGCTCGCACATTAGATGTTTGGTCCCCAGCTGGGGGAACTGTTTGGGAAGGGTTAGAAGGTGTGGCCTTGGTGGAGGAGGTGTGCCCCTGGAGGCTGGTTTTGAGGTTTCAACAGCTCACACCATTCCTAGTTAGCTTTCTCTCAGCAACTTTATTATGGATCGAATGTCAGCTCTCAGCTACTGAACAAGTGCCATCCCTGCCTACCGGCTGCCATACTCCTCTCCATGATAGTCTGAACTCTATGCAACCATGAGCCCCCAATTAAACTCTTTTATACATTGCTTGGTGTGTTGTCATGGAGGTGGAATTGTAACTAAGACAGGCTGAGATAATGCAATGGAAGCATTACAAATGTAAGAATGTATAGGAAGGAGTAATTGTAATGAAGGGTAGTGGGATTAGGGTAGACAAGAGAGGAATTGGGGTCTTGGGAGAGACATGGTAGAAAGCAGGAGGGCCAATAGAACAAAGTGCTTAGCAAAGTAGAATCTTTAGATCTGGGATATTGTATTAGTCAGGGTTTTCTAGAGTCACAGAACTTATAGAATGTCTCTCTATATTGAGGGAATTTATTTTGATGACTATAGTCCAACTCACCCAACAATGGGCGGCTATGAAGGGAAGTCCAAGAAACTAGTAGTTGCTCAGCCCCAGGAGGCTGGGTATTCAGCTGGTCTTCTATATAAGCTGGAATCATGAAGAAGTGGGTTTCAACAGATGTGCTGGCAGATGAGTGCAAGCAAGCAAAGAACAAACCTTCCTTTTTCCCTATGCAGACCCCCAGCAGAAGGTATGGCCCAGATTAAAGGTGTCTACCACACTCCTGGACCTAAGCTTTTCTTGGAACTTGCTCTATCCCTGACTGGCCTTGAACTCAGTGATCTGCTTGACTCAGTCTCCTGGGATGAAAGGTGTGTACCACCTTGCCTGGGTCTAAGCTTTTCATGGCCACTGTGCCTCAAGATCTGGAACAAAAGTGTGCGTCATCCCAAGTCAAGATCAGAAGCCTGTGTCTTCTAGCCTCAAGATCTGGGTCACAGGTGTGCCATCTACTTCTGGATTGTAGTTCATTCCAGATGTCGTCTGTTGACAACCAGGAAGATCCAACACAGGTATGATGGAGTGGAGACTGGAAATGTAGGAGTAGAAAGTTTGAGATTAAGGTGATTAGCAGGTGCAGCTCTTTAAAGTGACACAAGAAGAGAAAATGGCTAACAGTGGCTGAAGTGGAATGACAAAAGACAAGCTCCCTAGGGATGAAGAAGCTGATGGATGCAGAGGACCTAGGAGGAGATGGGCCATCCGTCTAGTATTGACCTTACCAGGAACAATGGCAAAATAATTAAGGGGAGAACTCCACTAAACCTGCGTGGAAGTCTCCAAAAGAATGTGAAAATGACCTAGAGCAAAAGACAAGACCACAGCAGGGATGTCTGGAGGGAAGTTGCTATGATTTAGATCATAAATGCCCCCACCAAAGGACCACATGGTAGAGGTGCGCACCCCAGTGTGGCTCTGTTGGGAGGTCGAAGAACCTTTAAGAGGTGGAACCTGGTAGAAGATCTCTAAATCCCTGGAGGCATGCCCTCAAGGCAGTATGGAGATGTCAGCCCTTTCTTGATCATTATCTGAATGGTTCTGTCTGTTGTTAAGCCCCTTATCCACTGGCCCAAAAGCAAAGGCACCAACAGTGTAAGCCGAAATGGACCTTTTTTCTGTATAAGATTGTCCTAGGTATTTGTTAAGAGCAACAGGAAATTGACTGAGACAGAGATACAGTCTGAAGAGAGAAGCTTTGAAGCAACTGGTGTAAACAGTGTTGTGGAGGTGATGGCCAGGAGCAAGAACACTAGGTGCACAACCTGAGGGAGGGCAGGGTGGAACACGGCAAGCAGGAGAGAAAACCGGTCAGCCCTCCCAGGGACTGCAGAGAGTTCTGTGGCTCTGACAAAGAGCCGAGATCCCATCAGGGTTAAAGGATGAGGAACCACAAAAAGAAGAGTGTGGGGAGTGGGGAGTTCTCTCTGATGACGGGGAGATAAGAATGTGAGTGGGAGATTTGGATCAGAGGAGCCTGGACATTCTTTGGTCACAGAAATAAATATTGACAGGGTCATCTGGTGGTCACTTAAACCAAGGAGTATTTGTTCAGATTATTCTTGGAACTTGAGTCAGGCAAACCTGAGATAAAGTGAGAGCAGGAACCAAACTTCTGAGAATCCAGCTGAGTCAGGACGCATTCTTCTCCCTCCAAGTGACTCCAGCTGCCCTTTCCCTGAAGCCGGTGCTGTTCCGTCTTTACTGTGATCCTCAGGACTTCTCTGTTATTACTGTTGTCTCCTGGCCTCTTACAAGGCTTGTCCATCTTTGGCTAATTCTCCCCATGTCTCCAGGACTTTCTTTGTAGATTGTACAATATAGAAGAGGGTAAAGGACACGGAATTGACTGACTCTCAAAACCACTACACTAAGAGATTCTGGTATCATGAGACCAGGACAGGGATGCTAGGGGAAACTTAGCCCACTCCGCATGTCTCCACTACTTAACCAGCAATCTTCCAAATGGAAGTGATGGAGATGAACAGCAGTGAAGGGGCAGACCAGCACAGGCAGATGGTAAGGTGGAGCGCCTGAGCTACCCAGCGCTGAGATGCGCCACTGGAACTGCTGACCTCTCCCTGCTAATCCTCATCTGGAAGTACAAGCATGACTGACAGGGTTATAGGATTAAGTGGGTTTGTATGGGAAGCACCGAACCGTGCTTCAGAGGGTGGAGCCACTCTGTGAATAGATGATAACTCGGGGAAAGATTACACGTGCCACAAAATGGACAATAGCTCCATATAGGTTACAGTTTTAGACACATTGCACTGTTGCCTAAGGAAACTTGTTTTGTTCACAAATAAGATGAAAGGCGTGGGTTTTTTTCTCTTTCTTTGTTCTCTTTTAATAGTAGCTGCATGTCAGACCACAATTTTTGCCTGGAGTTTTCACTTTAAGGACTGTGTTACACTGCCCCTTGAAAGACCAGACACGAAAATAAATGAAATTGGAGATGCTCAAGTCCAGAGATCAAATGGTGGCACATTAGACAGAACTTGTGATGTCCCTGTTTCCAGAATGGTGAGAAGCATCCGAGGGTTTTGCCCTCATCTTTAATAGTCACAGAAATGCCCATTCCTTCCATTTACGATGCTTCCATCCCCCATCCCCTCCCCTCCACGTTATCTATACAATGCGGCTTTTCACCCTTGGACGTTCAGGGCTTTGGCCTGCCTACTGTTGCTGCGGCTCCAGGGAGATCAGCTTTAACCACTTTATTTATGCTCAGCAAAACTTAGAATTTTTTTCTCGTATTACGTTTCACCAATGCTTCCGATTGTCTTCACTCCCACATTTGATTCTAAATTTGGGGGTTGTGTTTGGTAGCATAGTCAAGTTGAAGAATAGCACCGAGCTTGAAAAATCCCCAACTGAATAGTGCTAACTTCAGGCACAGCTGTTAAGATAAAATCAATCCAAGGCAGTCCAGCAAAGGAATACAATCGTTCTCTTCTTAAAGGGACAGGCGGACTTAAATGGTGCTGTCTGAAGGACGATATTTGAATGGGTATAGAAAAGCTCACAGATGAAATTCTACATGGTTTTTTATTATTATTATTTTGATTGTCGAGAGGATTCTACTCCACAATAATTCAACTTGAGCAGTTATTTGCTGACAGTTACTGCATATGTCCGAAATCAAACTGTAAATGCGAGAGAAAGATGGTGCAGTGGTTAGGAGTGAGGACTGCTCGGGCAGAGGACTGGAGTTCAGTTCCCAGTGACCACAGCAGGCAGCTCACGACCCTCTGTAACTCTAGCTTCAAGAGATCCAGAACATCTGACCTCCCCAGCACCCGCCTTCATGTGCACATAGTCCTCCACCCCACACCCACATAATGAAAAACGAGATAAAAAGTTAAAAATGGAAACTGCCTAGTGAAATGTAAATCATAAAAACAAATACAGATTCACAAATGGTAAGACTGAATTGGCAACTGGAAAATAAAAAGGTTCAAACATCCAGTATCTTGCAGGAAACCTATTAAAATCATCTCAGAACAAAACAAAACAAACTAAAAATCTAGTTGTAACCAAGGACAGAGAAAACTCAAGAAAACATTTAGGAAGGTCTCCTACCACAAATGTACGCTAGATGGTTTTGTCCTATCTCGGCAAGCTTGTCCTGTAAGAGGATCTATCAGAGGTTTCCCGTAAATATTTAACTTCAACAGTACATCTCAAATATGATTCGGTTTGTAATGGTATTATTTACATGTCATTTTTCCTGGCAGGTATCTATTACATAAAGCAAGAGCAAGCAAGAAGACATAGTCGTGTGGTCTGAAAAGAAATCAGTAAATCATTTTGTGGAGGCTGCACTTATCAAAATTCTCTACCTATTTCTGAGGTAATTAGAATAATAAACAGAACTGGGGAGCAACTTTGTCATGCAAGAATGGAGGCCTGAGCTCCATCCCATGTCAAAAAGCTGGTCAAGGTACACCCTGAAATGTCGGTGCTGGAGAGGAGAGATAGCCAGATCACCAGGGCTCGCTGGCCAGCCAGTCTAGCCTACTCCAACCCACTGAGAGAACCGTTCTTCCAAATCCAGGCACACAGAGCACTGGTATTGAGTGTGTGTGTGTATGTGTGTGTGTGTGTATACAAAGAAAGTAAATGTGATTCTGAAAAGCTTTTTTACCTTCAACGTATAATTTTAACAAAAGTCACAGGTGGCCCTGTTATGATTTGGATCTTAAATGTTCCCAAAGACTCACTCAGTAGATGGTGGCACTATTGAGAGGCCGGGGAACTTTAGGATGTGGGAAAGCTGGGCATGGTTGTGTGCATACCTGTAACGCCAGCACTGTGTGTGGGTCGTGGGGCGAGGGAGGGAAAGCAGGAGGAACGGCAGCACTTGCTCACTGCTATGCTAGTTCTAGGTTCAGGAAGACAACCTCTCTCCAAGGAATGAGGGGGAGAAAGAAAAAAAGAGCAGGATGCCCACATCCTCCTGTGGACTCTGTGCACACACAGGCACACGTGCCACATACGAGACTGGACCTGGATGGCGAAAGTTAGATGCTTGGGAAGGGGCCCTGGAAGGGGGCACTGTCCCTACCCCTCCCTCCCCACCATAAGGTGAGTAGATTGGTTACCCACAAGCCCCTTAATAGTCTGAGTGCATTCCCCCAAATAGTGGAGCCAACTCGTCATGTCCTGAAACCCTTTTAAAAGGTTAGTATCCCATGTGTTTTGTCAGAGCAATGGAAAGCTAATGCAAGCCCCACGGTTTTCCTTAATTCTTCCATACACCAGCGCTTTGTGAAGAAGGCCTGTATTGACTTCTGTTAACATCGTCACACCTGTACCAGCGAGAGGAAACATCACAGCCTCCGTTCACTTCTTGAGAGTTTGGTTGGGTTTCGTTACTATTAGGTGGTTGAAGGAGCCGCAGCCTAACAGTGGCTGGAACCTTTGTGAGTTACTGAATGGAACACCCAGGGGACAGTAGTCCCAGCAGGTGTGCAAGCTCAGGCACGCCACCATGGACCTGAGAGGCCACGTCAAACTTTCAAAGCAGGCAGTGGAGCCCAGAATGTAAGATTCACTGTTTCCCTGACTGCTTGGGAGACGGGGCTCCTGTTGTACACAGAGACCTTTCCTTATATTGCCTGGCATGGTCACCACTGAGCAAATACTCACGAAGCATGAAGTCAGACCAGGATCTGGTGAACTTGGAGTGCTGAGGCACGGAACCAAATGTTTATTTGAGTTATGCTGGATTACACTTTTAAACAGATTTCTGTATAGCTAAAAGACATTTTGAGATTATGTATAATCTTTTAGTTTTTTGGAACTTTTTTTTTTGTCAGCTGAGCAAAGGTCTATATTTAAATTTTCAAATCTAAGAGAACAGAGCAAACTAAACTCTGCTTTTAAAAAGGCAGGGGCATCTGCTGTTTGGGAAGATTCAAACGATCGTGCGTGTGTGTGTGTGTGTGTGTGTGTGTGTGTGTGTGTTACACACCACTTGTATACTAGAAAGGAACGGCAGACTGAGCAAAGCCAGGTATCTGGGCAATAACTGAGTGAAGTTTCTATGGGGCTAAAGGTGTGAGGGTTAAAGTTGTTTTAAGTTTAAATTACTGTGCTTAAGAACCTAAAAAACAAAAATGCTTCTAACCTGTAAGCCCAGGACAGACAGCTTCCTGGAGTTCTGGGGAGGTTGCTCATGTAAGATGACAAGCCACATGTTTTCATTTTTGTGTACAAGGTCTGTTGTCACAACTACCTTGTCCTAGCTCATATAGTGGGGGTGGGTCCTGTCAGGGTGTAAGCTTGCCCCTGATTGGACGGAGATGGAAAGTACATAGCTTTGTGGGTTTTGCCTTTAATAAGCACTGGACTAACATGACTAATGGCCATTTTCTGGGAATATCAGCTATGGACCTGGACAGTGTCCATTGTCCTGGCCAGTACTTAATAAAGCTTGCTCCAAATTAAAGCTGGCTTGGAAATTGTGGTGGTAGTTTTATCCTCACCCGATGACATTAACAATGGTTTCATTAAACTTGAGAACTCACAAGCTTTCTGTTTATACAAAGTCACATCTGGGTATGGTGGTGCATAATCACATCCGGGCATGGTGGCACATATCTGTAGTTCTAGCTACGTAGGCGCCTGAAGCAGGGGGATCAGTTGAGCTTAGAAGTTTGAGATCGGCCTGGGCAACAGACTTGATGGAAAACGAAAGTTGAGTTATTCTTCACATGCATGAGTTCCTGCCAAGAACTTGAGCTGATGTGGCAGAAGTGTGAGATGGGAATTTAAAGCAGTCCACCTTAGTGTGCTTATAGTCCACGTGTGTGTCATGTGTATGCACACTCTACTGAAGCAAAGGCATCTCCTGTAACCCTATCCAGTGCTGGGGAGACAGACACAGAGGGATGCTTGAGTTTGAAGACCAGTCTAACCAAGTCAATGAGTTCCGAGTTAAGTCAGTGTCTTAGTCAGGGTTTCTATTCCTGCAGAAACATCATGACCAAGAAGCAAGTTGGGGAGGAAGGGTTTATTTGGCTTACACTTCCATACTTCTGTTCATCACCACTGCTTTGGACGTTGTACATCGTGGTGCGGAGCCTAGTGCGCACCACGATGTACAACGTCCACAAGCAGATCAGTTGAGCTTAGAAGTTTGAGATCGGCCTGGGCAACAGACTTGATGGAAAACGAAAGTTGAGTTATTCTTCACATGCATGAGTTCCTGCCAAGAACTTGAGCTGATGTGGCAGAAGTGTGAGATGGGAATTTAAAGCAGTCCACCTTAGTGTGCTTATAGTCCACGTGTGTGTCATGTGTATGCACACTCTACTGAAGCAAAGGCATCTCCTGTAACCCTATCCAGTGCTGGGGAGACAGACACAGAGGGATGCTTGAGTTTGAAGACCAGTCTAACCAAGTCAATGAGTTCCGAGTTAAGTCAGTGTCTTAGTCAGGGTTTCTATTCCTGCAGAAACATCATGACCAAGAAGCAAGTTGGGGAGGAAAGGGTTTATTCAGCTTACACTTCCATACTGCTGTTCATCACCAAGGAAGTCAGGAATGGAACTCAAGCAGGTCAGAAAGCAGGAGCTGATGCAGAAGCCATAGAGGGATGTTCTTTACTGGCTTGCTTCTCCTGGCTTGCTCAGCCTGCTCTCTTATAGAACCAAGACTACCAGCCCAGAGATGGTCCCACCCACAAGGGGCCCTCCCCACTTGATCACTAATTGAGAAAATGCCTTATAGCTGGATCTCGTGGAGGCATTTCCCCAACTGAAGCTTCCTTCTCTGTGATAACTCCAGCCTGTGTTAAGTTGACACAAAACTAGCCATTATAGTCAGAGAGACTGTTTTAAAAAATAAAAGTGTTACTAAGGAAAACACTTGATGTCAATTTCCGGTCTCTACATTCACATACACATATGTACATTTGAATGTTCACATAGGTGTTCTCTCTCTCTCTCCCTCTCCCTCTCTCTCCCCCGCCCCCCCCCCCAATCTCTATGGTTGACACCTCACCACCTTTCTACAATATAGTTTATGTGTTGGTTGAATGATTTATTAACAAATGTTGCATGCTGTTTTCAAGTTAGAAACTCAAGCTCAGGACAGATAAGTTGGGAAGCACTGTGCTAGCATCTGCTAAAATTTAAAGGCATTCTTACCCAGAATCATTTCAAAAGAAGCCATGGTGTAAAATGTTCTCAGCAGATCAGACCACAGTCTAACGTGCCAAGTGGAGAACACTAGGACTAATAGGAGGAGAAAGTGTGCTCTGGTTTCCTTCCAAGCATAACACTTTTTTGTTGTTTTTTTCTTTTTTTGGTTTTTCCAGACAGGGTTTCTCGGTGTAGTCCTGTCCTGGAACTCACTCTGTAGACCAGGCTGGCCTCGAACTCAGAAATCCACCTGCCTCTGCCTCCCAAGTGCTGGGATTAAAGGCGTGCACCCGGCAGCATAACACTTTTTAAGAGTCATTTTAATTATGCCAACCAATGGCTCTCACACCCAAGGACCGGTCAGAAAGACATGTTTGTAAATGCAGCACGGTGTCACTAGTTTATGCGACACACAGAGGACCAGGCTCCACTAAGCTTACAGCTGTGTTTTAGAAGTCAGAAAACACAGCTTTCTGGAAGTGTGTCTTTTGTTTGTGTGATGGGGTGGGGGTGGGGGTGGGGTGGGGGTAGGGTGGGAGTGAATCCAGCAATTTTTTTTAAGCTAGGGCGAGTGATCTACCACTGAACTTGGTCTGGCTTGGCTTTGCTTTTTTTTTCTTCATATATATATATATATATATATATATATATATATATATATATAGACTTAATTTTGCCTACCCTGCTGTCCTTAAAAAGGTAGACCTGGACATAACCCAGAAATAATGGAAGCAGGACCACTAACAGAAGTGACTCAGCCCATACTCTCATCACACACAGGCCCCGACAGTGGATCCAGAAAGCATTGCTTATTGAGCAACCCAGATGGTATGTGTGCATGGCAGCAGAGAGCGTTGAGGAGTTGGCCCGTTATTCCGGAGCTCTGAATCTGCATGCCAGAGGCAGTCTTGTGCCTGAGTGTCTGCCTGGGTATTGGAAATACTGTCTCTAAGGAATTGAATTGGGAGTGGTTCAGAAGCTCTTGCAGTAGAATTAAGGTGTTTTAAAGATCACAGTAATACCTACCTCTAAATGTTCTTGTATAATAGAAGTTAAACTGTAGTGTGAGTGCTTCTTCTCCTGCCGGCCTCCTGCCTCCTCGCAACAGTTCAGTTAGCAGTGGATAGTGCAGCCATGAGGAGCTGAGGCCACAGAGGTGAACTGAATCAGCCCCTGCCCTCCTGTTCTACTCCAGTGGCAGAAGACAGGCCATAAGCAAGGAAACAAATTGAGAAGGGCTGATCTACATCAAGGTGGGATCCCGATGATGGAAGGAATCCGTGTAGAACCTCAGTGGGAAGAAACTTCCAGAGAGATTGTTATGGCTTTATCTGAAATGTCCCCTAAACACCCACAGGCTTTTAAAGTCTTTGTCCCCAGCCACTAGTGCTATGTATGGGGCAGTGGGGGGGGGATGTTTGTGTGAAGGACACAGCAGAAAGTTGATTATAGGGTTATGTCCTTGAAGGGGATTGAACACTGGCCCCTTCCTCCCCACTGCCCCACTCCCTGGCCCCACTTTGCTTCCTACTTCAAAGTGAGCAGCTTTCTTCCAAGGGTGCTGCTCACCACGACATTCCTTCAGCCTTGGCCCGACCCCGAAGCATCAGGCTACCTGACTGTGGGCTTTAAGCTCTGAACTGTGAGGCGTGGCAAACTTTTCTTCCTTTTAAACTTTCTTCAGCTATTTTGTCACAGTGGCAGGTCGCTGAGGTAATGACTGAGGGGCAGGTTCGAGAACCCTCTTGGTCCGTACTTTCTGTGCTGAATAAGAAATACCGGAAATGTAAGTTCAGCTTTAGCCAAACATGATAGAGTGGGCGGTCCCACACTAAGTACACAGGGAAGTAATCAATGTCTGAAACCTGCGTTTAGATTTCTGGAAATCAGGTTTATTCTCAAGGAAAGACTTTTTTATGTCATACAAAGGCTGACCACACAGATGTGAGCCACATCTTTGGATGATGTATAAGTGCCACCTGTTAAAGTGCTAACCTTGAAATAGAAAACATTCACCTGGTCATTCACTGAGTACTGAAGATCAACCCAAAGTCCCAGGCACTTGAGGACACAGCAGACAAACCAGCTCTTGCTTACAGAGGCTTTATTCTAGCGGATCAAACAAGCAGTCAGAAGAAATGATAAAGTGTGCTTCAAGGTTACATAAGATGCCTGGGATCGGGAAGGGATTCTAATTTTAAGTGAAGGTATCTAATTAGGCCTCACAAAGATGGTGGCTTGTGTGTAAGGAATGCAGACACTCAGGCGTTGAGGGGTAGCTAATACAGATGCTAAGGGAAAATCACTTAAACACAGGAGTGCCAGTGAAATGGTCCTGAGGCAGAGGTGTCATGAGAACCTCACAGCTGAAAACGTTTTAGCTTTAATGATGAGGACACAGTCGAAGTAGAGAGGAGACATGATTCTGTTTTATAACAATTTTCCTAAATGCCAGTGAGTAGACTTCAGAAGAGCAAGGGTGAACATTTTCATGTTCTAGAAAACAAAGGCAGCATTACATAGGCTTCCTTTTTCTGGAGAGGAAAACAGCTTAAGGAAAGCTGTAAACAACTCCCTGCCTAACCCACTTTTCCTCGCCATACCAAATGATTCTCAAGCCCAGAAAGGTCCCTTTCAGCTTTGGGCTACGGGTGTCACTCTGTCTTCTTTCAGACTACAGCCTCGAGTACTCACCTTGTCCTGTCTATCAGTCAGGATCTTCTTGTCTAAGTAACTGACTGGACACCTGACCCCAAAGCCCTAACAATGAGCCTGTACTACTTCCTGCGAGTAGCAGTCTCGAGCTATCATGCAGAGCTGCCAGGGTTGATTTTTGCCATTCGGCGACACGTGGGTTCTAGGGTTCTCTTCGTGCTTTTGTCTCGCAGCTGTACCATGTGCTGCCACAGTTCTAAATGTGTCTGAAACTGGAGGGGGCCAGGCAAGGAGTGAGGAGAAAGACTCCTTATGGGCTGGCGAGAGGGAGAGCTTCCCTCCAAGGGCCCTACTCCTTCTTCCTGTTATGTATGGGCTGGAATTGGCTTCTGTGCTCAGCCCCTCAATCCGTCCCTGCCAGAGAGGGACAAAGCACAAAGGTTTGGATCAGTGGATCTCAAGGGATGCTCTGTGGCACCCTTGTGAGAGTCTCCCCCAAAACCCTCCAAAGGGAATCTGTTAGGGCAAAGCTACTTTTGCTGTAACATTAAGACATCTGCCTTTCTCACTCAGTCTTTTATGAGTACACAATGGAGTGTTCCAGAGACTACCAGAAATAGCGTCACAGAATGTAGAAACGACTTGAAAATTTTTATGCCTTCTACTGTCTTTGCATGTAAAGATGTATGCAAGATTTTAAATAAAATGGGATTTTAAAGGAATATACTTTTCATTAAAATCTGCTATTTATGTTGAGATTGATTTTTGTTAGTTTTTTTTCCAAGTTTTATTTCCATGGCATGGCACTTATCCATAGATGTGACCTATACAAAGGACAGCATCTGGGAGACTTGGTACTTTACTCTGTGAAGCATGGCAGATTGAGCTGACTGGCTTAGCTAACCCAGGAGTAAACGGTCCTTGTTTTGTTGCCATGGTGAAGTGGTGATACACTTAAAAGACTGTTTCAAATGCCAAGGACCAGCCTCAGAGAGGAGAGGAGGGTGTTTGAGAGAGGCAAGACAAAACAAAACAAAACAAAACAACCCCCCCCCAAACCAAAACAAACTAAACCAACCAACCAACCAACCAACCAAAAAAACCTCTGGAAGTCAAAGGGTGGTGGGCCTTACAAGCTAAACACCCATGTTCAGGACAGCTTTCCAGACAGCCCTCTGCGCAAGGCAGCTTTCTCTGGCTAGAAAAACAATCCTAAAATCTCTCTGAATAGCTCAACTCTTGCAGACCAAAAGCTCAGTCTTTTATTTACATATCAATTCAGCCATTTACTCCAGGTTTCCTTTTGATTATCCCAAGAATCAGCATTCCTTGAGCCAGCCCCTAGATTTTTAGAGACAGCTAGTTTTTTAACACTGCAAGTGAATTCAGACATCATCAGCCTGTCTTTGTAAGCACAGACAATATACTTAGCTGGGTGGGATCCTGTCCTGAGATTACCTTTCTGACCAAGCCTGGACCTAAATTAGATTTGTCACAGGCTGACCTTGAACCCAGGAATCTGCCTGCCTTTGTATCTTTCTGACAAACTGACAAACAGCTGCCTCTGTTCTTTTAGGTCTGGGAAGCCCTTCATATAATTCATATTGCATCTTTATATTTTGCTTGGTTGAGAAATTATTTATTTTTGAACTCACATTTTCAGAGTTCTTTCCCACAGCCTTTTAAGGGCTTCCCTGAAGGTCACAGTGTTTACCATGTTTGCTAAGGACATACTCTCACCTCCGACTTCTGCTGTCTCTGATTATCATGGCATCATTAACCTTAACGGGGAGCATTCCCTGAAGGAGGAACACAAAATATGTACATTATTATACAAACAAGTCTTTTGCCCACAGCAGCCATGAACACTCGTGGAGGCCTATGCCCTGCTGTCTCTGGTCCAGGGGCCGGACCATGTCATGCTGTCCTTTGCATGGCCAAGCCGGACTCAGCATTCAAAGAATAAATGCCATGTTAAGATGTTTCTTGAGGAAAAGGAATGATGTTTCAGAGAGTGGACAATGGAACTTTCAGAACACCCCTTGGATGCAGAGGGAGCAACCTCACCCCATTAATGGTCTAACTTAGGGAGCAAGACAATCATTGACAGTAATTTCTCACTAGCACTGTGCTCCAAAGCATCTTTGTAATGATGTGTCCTTGCTACCTGTATCCAGCATCTAATCTGTCTCTCTCCTCTTCTACCCAATGCTCATTTCTGCACTCTGATCTTCTACCCAGCACTGTGGGCATGTGTAGCCCTTGTTCCTCTCTGTCTTGCTCTTCCATGGAAGTGGAGTATTTCTTGTGTTCTTTTTATGTTATTTTGGTCTCAAATTGCTCACAGGAGCCATTTAACCCCAAACCTCTTTTTTTCCTTTTGAGTAAACAGCTCGCTAGACCCCCACCACCCTGCCCTTTACTAAGGTTTTTCCATTTTCCTTTCCCAGGGGAACTTTAGGGGGGAAATAGTAGGGAGAGGCAGGTGAATTTGGCCAATTGCCACTGTCAAACATTTTCTTGGCACTCATGGAGAGGCCTAGGGAGTTTTTTTTAAATCAAGGTCTAGTTCCCAAGTGCCTTTTCTTAGTTTCCCTTTCCAGCTGTCTCCTCCCTAAGTCCTTCCCTTTGCCTTAGTTTTATTCACTACCTGAGCTTCACTCAAAATGCCCAGGCTAGCCTCGAGCTGCCAATGACCTTGAACTTCAATTCTGCTGGATCACACACCTGCACCCTCACATGCGTTCTGTGCAGTCCTGAGGAATGAACTCGGGGTTTCAGGCCCACTACCCCGGATTTTTGTGCATTGGCGCATAGATTCCCGAGGCATTACTACCTCCCTTCTCCAGGGCCTGACCTAATTCTGGACGCCCGTGGTGTCTCTCCGTTCTGGGGAGCGCACCTGGTTCTCCTGGGAGCGTTGGGGTTCATGGGTGGCCTCGGAGGCCCGGCTCTAAAGCGGCTAGGACCCTCCCCTTGTCCCCGCGGAGAGCTGGGGGCGGGGAGCAGCGGCCGGGTGACCCCGGGTGTAACAGGTGCGGTGGCCGCAGCTGCGCGGGGGAGAGCGGCTCGGCGTCTGCTAGGGGTTGTCGGAGGCCAGTCCTCGCTCGACCAATGCGGGCCACGGTTGTTCGTCGCCTGGCAACCGGCGGAGCCAATGGGCGGCGCCAGCGCGGGGCGGGGTGGGATGGGCGCCCGCCGAGGAAAGCGGCGAGAGGCGGGCCGGGCGGACCGGGCGGGCTGGAGGCTGCGCGGAGCCGCTGCGTGCCGCCGCGGGTGCGGGCCCGCGGGCTGCGCGAGGCGTGAGCCGCTCCCGGGGCCGTGACGGTGAGCGGCGGGATTGTGACGCGCAGCCGGGGAGGAGGGCACCGGGCTGGACGTGGGCGCAGGCACCGGGGCCGACTCTGGGCGGGCTCGTCGCGGCCGTTGCAGCGGTTGGAGAGCGTTGCCGCCCGCCGCCTGCAGCGGAAAGTGCGAGGTAGGTGCTGGGGGGCCCTGCGCCCTTGCGGGATGCGGCGCGACCGCGCGCGAGGTCCCTTTGGGCCGCCCGCGCGGGCTTGGCGAGTTCTCCGAAGCTGCACAGGACATAGCGAGTGAGGTCCGCCGCTGCTGCAGGGGTAGGTGCCTCACAGTGGTCCAGCCCCGCGTTTAGGGGAAGAACTTACATCATCACAGGGGCAGGCTTGTTTGAGAAATTATTTGGCCTCGAATTTTCCAGTGGTGTACAGTGAGTGAATGGTGAGCTCTGTCCCGGTCAGCACGTATTTCTCCTGGTGCAGATTGCTGGGTTATGCAAGTCACCTGGGCCCAGGAAATAAAACTTGCCGAATAATTCCCCATCAGCACCAGTAGAGGAATCTTTACATTAACACCCACGGTTCAGGCTCCTTAGTCCTGCGTGTCAGATTCATAACCAGCCACCCTGATGTAGTTGTGAGAGCCGGGAGTTTCTCCTAGAATCCAGACTGGATGAAAGGTGGAGCCCAAGGATGAGAGCCTCCTGGATTTGATATTTGCGTCGATTCAGAGTAGAGTCCAGGCCTGGAGTTAGCTGAAAATAGTGTTGCCATGGAGCCCGCAAGGTTCTGGCAGAAAACCTTTCTAGTCCCTAATTTGACCGTGAACGGAAAGGTCTGTATATGACGTGACACATTTACGAGGGTAGATAAAATTCAAAACCGTTGATCCAGCTAACAAAACTTAAGCCATCCAATCTCCTCACTCCTCAAGAGCCCGTGGGCCCAGGAAGCTTAGAGTATTCATTCAAACTAAACAAGAAAAGCTGTGCTCGCAGTCGACACTTTGTTCTGCCTGGTGTGCATGGAAGTTCCTTATACAAAGTGGTTCTCTGAGAGGAGGATTAGGAATGGATAGAATTCAAACCAGGGCGTTTTCTTTGGTGACTGTTGGGGCCCTACAGCCTGTCATTTTACACCCTTCCTTTCCTTGTTCTCCATCTGTACAGGGAAGATAATAGGTCCGGGGATTAAGTAACTGGGCCGCAGCAGCTTGGAGATAACTGCTGGGGCCGGGCCACTGCGGGATGAAATGTGAGGATCTCTCCATGACACACTTGAGCCTTGTGACAAGACTTGTTAAGTCCACAGCATCCTAGACTTGCTCAGGCAGGTGTACGCGCCATGGAAAAGTCAACTGTTCGTGTTACCTCAGAGGCCTCCAACCCAGCCCAGTCAAATTATGTTCTTGGGCTCTCTTAAAATGGAAAACTGGACAAACCAGCCTGTTGGCCCCAACCGGTTAGGAGGCGGGGGTGGGGGCGGGGGCGGTGGAGCCTAGAAAACACTTTTCCACAGTGACTTGAATTCGTGTTTACATTGGAGCAGTAGCCCACCCTGGCTGCTCCTGCCTTTATCCCAGCTCCCTGGGAGGCTAAGGTAGGGAATAGCATGAGTTTAGGAGTCCCAGACAAAGTAGAACAACATACAGATTCTTCATAAAAACAAGCAGCACCTTTCATTCTGACCGCCCTCACACATTCCTTGGGGAACCAGACCTCCGGGCCATGCACATGCGAGGCTAGGGTTCTGTTGTTGAGCAGTAAAACCTTTATTCTGAGGCAAGATTGCCTTGCAGTCCTTGAACTTGCAGTTCTCCTACCTCAGCCTCCCAGAAGCTGGGCTTATAGCCCTGTGTTTCTAGGCTCAGTTTCAAAAGCGATTTTTAGTGACAGCTTCTTGTATCTTTTACAGTAGCTGTGGACTCACCTTGTTGGCTTAGCCATTAGTTCATAACAAGGCTGTGTGGGTCTGTTCTGTGTATCTTGGGCAATTATGGTTAGGTGGTTGTGAGCATACATCTTACCTTAAATCCATGAGCCTATAGGATGAGACAGTAGAGAAACACACCATCCATTATTAGTAATGGAGAAACCTAGATCGATAGGCGATGCTGGTCCAATATTTTGTGTAGGAGCAGATTTGTTGTTTGTTAATAAATTTATTCTTTCAGTAAACATTTGTTGTCAGACACACAGCTGCTACTTGCCAGGCCCAAGGACGAAAAGATGTGTTGCTCTGAACATTTTGTACTAAGGTTTTGTGTGGAGAAGGAGAGAAATGCAAATGTGGGCGGGCTTTAGGAAAGAAGGCCTTTCAGCTGTGTCCTGACAGGCTCACCAAGCAACTGTGCGTTGGGCACAGCAGAGCAGGTGCAGGTACAGGTGGTCGCTGTTGTCCAAGTCCCTGCTGGAGCTGCATTAGTGACAAGCGTTAAGAACAGCGCTGTGAACCTTGACCAGAGGGCAGTAAAGAATATCTAAAGGGCTTGTTGGGGATTATATTGCTTCTGGTGTAGTGTGTCTGCCTAGGTTAATCATTTGCATAGTCCATGGGGCTCTGGCCCTCGATGGCCTAGGTAATACCTGAAAGCTCTTCACCAGGCACTTAACTGAAGCTGACAGGAAATGCAGTGATGGCTGTCTCAGGCAGGTCTTTGTTGAGTTGTCTTCTGTGCCAGGACTGGAGAGCCAAAGGCAATGAAGATGCAGTCACCAGGAAAACCAGTCTTGGCCCAGGGCAGACCCTGAGGTCCAAAAATGTCAGGTGGAAGCTGTGTGGGATTCGGAGATGAGACGCTGAAATCAATAGCAAGTCTTAATGGAAAGTAAACAGAAGTGTCTGACCACAGCTCTGAAGGAGTGCAGCTGCATGAATCTCCTTCCTTTGTAGTCTCCCTAGTCAGTTACTCCACCATCACCACAGGTCTTGTCCTGTTTGTAATGGAAGAGGGATGCTAATACTATGTATGACCTACTTCCTGTTGTAATCAGTTGTGTTAATTACATACGTGAGCCATGGTAATACACATAGAAATAGTGAACATATGGAACACCTACTACCTATGTGTTCTGTTTGTGATTAGCCAGGCCCGGTGGCACATGTGAAATCCTTGCACTCTGGAGGCCAGAAAGAGGGGTTCCAAGTGTGAGGCTCTCCTGGGCCTCGGAAACCCCTGTCTCAAAACCAAGGCAAGAAAACTAGAGACACACTAATCAAAAGCTTTAATTGAGGGAACAGGTCTCAGGCAGGATAAGGGCCATTGGCTCATCCGTGTGCCCATGTACCTAGAATGTGACTTGTGTACCTAGAATGTGACTCCACACAAAATCACAAGTACTGAAAATAAGATATGTAGGTGAAGCTACTTGAGTTTTGTTTGTTTTTGTTTTATGTAACTAGATTGTGTGGCGATTCATGGGTGAATTTTGTGGACGATAATTTCATTTCACAATGTCAAAAGGTTGGCTGTGTCTGTCCTCAACTGTAACCTCAGTTGAACACTTCTGTAAGCATCCCTGTGTGCTCTGCCCTGACCTTGTCTCCACATTCACCCAAGTTCAGTTTCATTAACCTTATTCGTCTGCCCTGTGTGACACTGGGCCTAGTACCAAACACAGGCTTTTACTTGAGAGAACATGTCCTTCCTACCCAGCTCAGGTTGTCCAACTCCTATTTTTGTCCTCTGTGTTTCCATCAAGAAACCCATAATGACCACCAACTATGTCATTTGTCTTTGCTGAGGATTTTTTTATTTTTTATTTTATAAAAGTAACGTGTGCTTCTTGTATAATGAAAACTGGACCTGGGTATTGAAGTGGAAACTTAAGGGCTCTTTGGAGAGTCAATTGTGCTGGAAGGTGTTTTGCTGGGGCAAACACATGAAAGGATGTTAATGTGAAATGGACACAGGTGAGAGGCTAAGGCCGACTCGTGAAGGAAGGTTTAGCTGAAGCAGACACAGGAGAAAGGATGTTCTTAAAGCAAGCACATGAAAGGACAAGTGATGAAGGATTCTTTGCTAAAAATACACGTTTTGGTCCGCCTTACATTGCATAGTTGAGCTGCATTTGTCAGGACCCCATAGAGAGAAACACACCAAAAAACTTGTGGTGGTGTGCTGCAGTTTCTTCTGTGGCCTCAGGCTGATTGGCAGAGTGATGTCAGCTGAGGCAAGCCTGTGGAGGACACGTGATGTTTGGAGAGAGTAGAAAAAGGACTCGACAGACAGTGACAGAGGCTGAGCTAGGCTTGCTTACAGAGCTAGCTGTGCAACGCTTGTGGGTCTCACATCTTTGCTGATCTTCGCTTCGATGAGAGAGGCACAGCTGAGAACTTAGGGCAAGAACTTCATTCAGGCATTTCTCCCTGGTCCCTCCTGCTGACGAGGCTGAGGCCTGGCTGTGTCTGCTAGGTGGCGCCACTGCTGCTGATTCGTGTTGCTGTCCTGTCTGGACTGCTGGTGCATCCCTGAAGTGTTTGAAAGTGGACTGAGCTGCCACTGCTGACCTGTGAGCTGCCTGCCGATTTCCAGACAACACAGATGGGAGTTGCTCCATAGATGCTTTCTAAACAGGTCCACTTCCCCGTATCCTTTCTTTCCCAGTATCTGTGGTGGGTGGTGGGCTAAAAGGGAGGTTAAATTGTTAAAGAACCATCATTAAAAATAGGATTTGAAAAAAATTAAAGTTACAGGGTGTGGTGGTGTATGCCTTTAACCCCAGCACTCCAAAGACTCAAGCTGGTGGGGCTGTGAGACCAGGCCAATATATGGTCTACAGAGTGAGTTCCAGGGTAGCTAGGTGTAGACGGAGAAACCCTGTCTCAAACAAACAAACAAACAAACAAAAACTTTAAATTTTTCTTATTTTAGTTCCTGGAATACAGTGAGCACTAAAAAGTACTGGAGCTGCTAAAAGTAGAATTTACTTTGGAAATGCTAAGTTTGGGCTGGGCAGTGGTGGCGCACGCCTTTAATCCCAGCACTTGGGAGGCAGAGGCAGGCGGATTTCTGAGTTCGAGGCCAGCCTGGTCTACAGAGTGAGTTCCAGGACAGCCAGGCCTATAGAGAGAAACCCTGTCTCAAAAAACCTAAAAAAAAAAAAAAAAAGCTAAGTTTGAAGGAAATCTGCAAAATAATGCTTTAAAGGAATTCCAGGAGCAAATACAAATTCTAATCCTGTAATGTTCTCGTGGTCCGTAGATACTTAGACTCCTGAGGGGTACTGGCTACTTAACAGTATGTTAAGTATATAATATATATTATAATATAGTATATTATAGTATATAATGCTCTCTCGGTCTTGGTTTTGGTTCTTCCCGGCTAGAAGACAGTGTCTTGGGTACTGTTCTCCTTTATAGAGTAGCCCTGTCTGTCAGATCTAGAATAAAAAGGGGTGACAACATCTTAGACACGGTCAGCCAGGAGCCATGTTCTTCTGTAATGAAGAGATAGGCTCATGGCCTTCCGCCATGCGCTCAGTGCTTGCTGAGTCGGGGCTTAGGGGACTGTAGCTCCCGTTTCCCTCCTCCCAGTGTGTGGCTGTAGATAAACTGTCTCTTAGTCTCTTCCATCAACAGGATAGGACTGTACCACCCATTCCTTTCCTATGGCCATCTAAGGAGTAAGGTATGGAGTAAGGGATGTAGCCAGTGAGCCACATGTGGCCTGTGGTAGATGCTGGAAATGTCACTGACCCCCTTGCTGGCCTTGCACATCAACTGGCACATGTCTTAATGCTCACTCCACCAATCTTTTGCCAGTCTTTGGATAGCTTCGTAGGTCTCTAAACTGTAGCCTGAGTGACTGGTCTTTCTACTTACAGGGAAGACATAAAACAGTCGGATCCCAGGACCCTTGGCTCATTGTGCCCTGTGGCTAGAAGGACTGGGAAGAATTTAAAATATTTTTTTAAATGTGACTAACAGTACACATTTTAAAAAGTTTATAAAGGATTTTAACTACAAATAATTAGCTACTTTGTATTCCTTGGTTCACCACACATTCTGTGTGTGTGCTCGCATACATGAGTGCATGTATGTTTATGCATTTACGTGGGGGGGTCACATGGCATGGGTAAATGCATGGGCAGCACACATGTGGAAGGCAAGAGGACAACCTCGTGTGTGAGCCCTTAGGTGCCTTCCATCTTTCGTTTGAGATAGTCTGTTACTGGCCTGGGACTTGGCCGCATACTGAAAAGACTAAAGAGACAGATTACACACGTCATCTACACACTTATCTATAGCTACAAGCCTGGAGAAACAAACCAGTGCTCCAAAGATCCTGATACAGCCTTGTACATGCTTTTCTTAAGATTAATTAATTTAGTACATCTGAGTACCCCACGATTGTTCTCTTCAGACACACCAGAAAAGGGCACCAGACCGCATTACAGACAGTTCTGAGCCAACGTGTGGTTGCTGGGAATTGAACTCCGGACCTCTGGAAGAACAGTTGGTGTTCTTAACTGCTGAGCCATCTCTCCAGCCCAGCTTTATACATTCTTAACTCAATATATCCAGAGTGAGATGGGAATTGTTTCAGCCTGCCTTAACATCATCAAATAGCATGGCTAATGATAGGGATCTTGTGACTGTCAATGGATTTGCTTGGCTCTGCCTCCTGTCTTCCAGTGCCTGGTTTTCCACAGGTTCCTGGGATCCAAACTCAGGTCCTTGGGCCTATGAGATAGGAGTCCTGACTGAGTCCTGTTCTCAGTGCTCATTATACAGTCTATCGTGAACTTGTTTGCTTTCATAATAAAACACATAATGCAAGGGGACTTTGACAGTACCCTCTATATAACTGTATGTAGAGTCCTCTGCCCCCTCCTGTAAGGCAGGGGTCACTGAATCCTGCGTTATTCTTGTGTCTTAAAATACAGATTTATCACATTTGTTTTTCATATGTGCATAATTAAAAACCAAGTGTTAAATGTCCTGTCTCTTGGAACACTCTTTCTGTTGGGTGTCCCTTATAATTCATCTGTTGTGTGTCACTGGGTTTCTGATGGCCGCATAACCGCCCGTCTTGGGAACAAGTGCGTGCTTGGGTTGTTGCAGGATTATTCCCTGAGCTACTGCTCTGCTGTGGGAAGTACTCTGCTGCTTCCAGACCCACCTCCTAGGGTACCTGTGTGCTGCAGTCTCTCCTGCTGCAGCAGCACTCGGGTGTGAGGACTGCTTCAGCCACCGTGCTCAGCTGCCTGTGCTGGAAAGACAGCAGTTGCCTCTGTCTAGCTGGGGCATCACTGAAATCAGGTCTTCGTGATTTTATCATGATTTGCTTATCCACACTATTTTATTCAGCCTTTGCCGAGTTGGGAGATCGGATTAGACCCCTGTCCTTGGTGGTGTTCACAGAGGAAGAGATTGCTCTGTGGGGCCAGATGGCCAGAGAGTAGCAGTGTGGGCTGGGGCTGGAACCCTGGCTCAGCCCTCTGCTCCTCATTAGCCCTGTGACCCTGCCTGCATTACCGTTACATCTGCCTTAGTTGTCTTACCATGGAAAGTAATTAGTACTGTACACAGGGCCGTAGTGAGGTGGACTTGGGAATCCTGAAGCATTTAGACCAGGGTTCTGTACTCTGGTTATACTTGGCCCGGTTCTGGCCTGTTGTCTAAGTACCTGCGTTAGTCTTAAGACTAGAAAGTGTGGCCCTATCATGTTGTCGAGGAGACGAGATGGCCTGTGGGAAGTGACTTAGGCAGACTAGGGTCCCAGACATGTGAGCAGGCAAGGAAACCCCACGATGTACCCTGCGTTCCTAATGGAAAATCTCCCTGCTGGCCCTAAACTCAACATGAAGGCAAATTAATAAGGTGGTGACAGCTTTTGGGTTTGACCCTTCTAGTGTGGAGTAGTATTTTCTTTGAAGAATGTGTGCCTGTTTAAGAACTGCATGCCTACCAGTTGTGTCACTGCCCGGGAATTCCTATGGTACTATGCCATACAGGTGAAGTAGCTTAGATTTTAAATTTGTAAAACTAAGGTTGAATTTAGTGTGTTTCTACTTGTAGGTGACAGAGTGTGATATAATCACAAGCTATAGTCTCCTCTAAAATGAAATCATAATTAAAGGCATTACTCATAAGTAAGTAGATTTCATTTCTGAGAGATAAATCATGCCGATAACGGAATCTTCAAGTTCTGTGAATTTAGAAGATTACTAATGTTGCAGGATTTCATTTTAACAATTTTATTTTCGTATTCCAACAATCTGGTAGCTCAGCTTGGTGATATTTTAGCGGAAATGTTAGTGAACTATCTAAAACCATGTGCAGTATTTAGAAGGCCAGCTGGCACCGTGTTACTAGGTTCCTGTTAATTCCTGACACTCGATGGGCTTGTGTTGTAGAATTCTGATGGGTAGGCATTGTGCTGTCTTAAGCCTGAATTGCGAGTCAGCTTGGGAAGAACACTTGCTGTGTAAGAGGCTCTTGTTGTGAAGGTGGTGTCTCTGGCCCTCTCCTTTCCCTGCTGTAGATGGAGGACAGAGCTAGGGTGACCAGGACACTGGGGAGCAAGCACGGACTGGGCACGTGCCTCTTTCCCATTGCTGCTTGCTCTCACGTCCTCCAGGATGGACCCTGACTTGTTCACTGGAGTTTTTACTGATTAGTGGTGGTCATTTTGGGGTATACAGAAATGTTAACTGTGCACTTACTGCAAATGATGAGACAGGTAAGATTCTGAGAGATGAAAGAATATAGTTGGTGTCCAGAACCACAGAGGTGAGTGGGGGCTCGGGTCCTTGAATATAGATGTGCTGTGACCTGCTCTATGCCAGGGGCTTGGCTGCGAAGACTAGGACATTCCCTGCCTCTCCAGAAGCCCAGGAACCATTGAGCATCACACACAGAAACATAAATAGAAGAGTGGGTTCTGCCCCTCACAAACCAGGCCTTAGCATCCCTGTTGCCTGGTATCGTTTTCTGCTCCATTGTGTCAGGATGCATAGAAAGTAGTGTTACAGGCGACTCAGAAATGTTTCTTTTTGAAACATATGTTATCTGTTCCTGAATAACAAATGATTTCAACTCAGTCCAGCTCATCCCAGCAAGCGTGTACTGTCTCACAGCTTGCCTGCATCAAGAATCTTGGCAGAGCTTCGCTGAGTGCCTGTGGCTCAGAGCCTTAGCAGGGCCAGCATCTTTGCCTGAGCTAGGGCGCAGACAAAACCTGCTTCCCACTTGTTCTGACTCTTGGCAGGCCTGGTGACCTTTTTGCCACAGGTGTCAGTTCCTTGTCACTTTGCTCTCAGGTACTCACAACAGGGTGGCTTGCTTTGTCCAGAAGGGAACCTGACAGATCGTGAAGGGGAAAAGTCTGTATAAACAAGATGCTGGTGCATGCGCAGACGAAGGCTGGTTTGGCTTTGTGTCTAACTTCTGTAGGGCTGACATGCTCTGAGTGAGCCTGCACACTGTTGAGTGGTGGAGGGCTCAGACTGAGTGGCACAACCAGGCCAGCCCCGGTGATCTGAGCCCCAGCGTCCAGCATTTGACACAGAAAACTAAGCATTAACTAAAGCTGGCATAAACAGTGCTGAGCTGGGGAAAGCCTTTCTTCCTTTTGGGATAGGTTAAAGAGGCTCCGTGGAAGAGCAGAAGCCAGGTGTGAGGCCACAGCTCCCTGTGCAGAGAGGTGGTGAGCCTTGCTGTCTTACCGATTACAGAGGTTTTAGATCACTGCCCAGTGTCTATGTGGACATCAGTTCAGTCTCCAGGTCTTCTAAGGATCAGTGATCAGCTTTCTGCTTCTTCCAGCCCTGCGATTACAGAGCTACAGATCACTGCCCCATGTCTGTGTAGATAACAGATTACATGGGGATTAGATGACTGTCTGGGGTCTGTTTGGACATCAGTTTCCAGGTCTTCTGGAGATCTGTGCTTCCCTTTCCTTGAGAGCAGCAGTGATTTCTGCCTGTCTTGGAATGCTAACTGGTGACTGTGATGGCTGCTGGTGGTGCTGATGCGCACTTGTAGATGCATGCATGACCAAAAAGTACTGACAGTGAAGAACTTCCCTCTGCATGGGCAGCCCTATCCCATAGGCTGGGGTTCCACAGGAGAAAGCCGACTCCCGTGGGTGTTCACTCTCATATCCACGTCTCTCTCCCCTCTCCCATCCCGGTTTCCCCTCATTCTTCTCCCCTCCCTCTGCCCTTGGTGGGGTGACATCCCTGCGGCTGTGAGCCCAAGGAAATCCCCCTCCTACCTTGCTAATGTCAGGGATCTGCTCCTGGGAATGAGGAGTGGGGACACAGTGAGCTCCCACTAATTGCATCACGTGTGCCAAGCAGGTGACGAGTACCTGATGCTCCGTCTCATTTAATCCTAGAGTCACACTAAAGGGTATGGTACCATTATGGGATAGAACCAGTGCATTATGGGATATGACAGTGAAAACCCAGAGCTCAGAGGGAAGAGTCATCTACCCAAAGCAAAGCTGTCACAGACAGACAGGTTGTTCTGTTGTATCGTGTTTTGTTCAGAGCTGTGTCACTGAGGGTCCAAAGTTAAGTCATCCTTTTTACCCTTCTCTTCCTGGTACGGGAGACATCCATTGAGGGACAGAATAATTCAGGATCCCTTCTTTATCCAACCACACATGTAGAGCAAGGTCCCAGCGTATTAGAATGCACGTCCTGTGTGTTGTACAATATGCAGAGTGCCATGCTGTCGTCTGCTCTGGGGCCTTGCGTGCTGCCCTGTGGTCTAGGCATGCCCTGACTGATTCTTTACCCACACTCTAGTCCATCTTGAGCAGTAAAGGCTCTCTAGGATACATCTCCTTTTCGTGCATTTGTTTCTGCTTCTATGGTTGGGCCTGTAGTGTGGCACTGGTCTAACCAGTGGTGTGGCAGTAGCCTCATTATTGTTTACTGTTAATGCCTGCTCATTGTGATGACAATGACCCCATTAAAGCTTAAAGAAGCTCCTGTTATTTCCACACCTTCTCCTGCACAGCGGGAATCCAGCTTACTGCCCTCCAGCCTCTCTCTATGAGCGTTCATCTTACTTGCCAAGGTACATCTCTGTACCTTGTGGTTCCCTTACTTGGCTACACAGGCCATTTCTTGTCTTGGGATTGACTCCACAGCATTTAGACCTCTGCTCAGTGTCGCCCTCTTGTGGTAGCTGTGACCAGTGCCTCAGATAAACAGCTTGCAAGGAGGGGAAGTTTCTCTTGGTTTAGTTTCATGTTTCCCTCCACTGGTTCTGGTCTCAGAGTCGCCAGGCCTAAGGTGTGGCAGACGTGCTGTGGGAGGCACTGCTGGTGACGGTGCAGAAGCAGCAGCAATAGTGCACACCTTTAATCCCAGCACTGGAGAGGCAGAGGCAGGCAGGTCTTGGAGTTCAAACCCAGCGTAGTCTGTGAGTTAAGTTCCAGGAGAGCCAAGACTACACAAAGAATCCCGCTCCCTCCTGCCCCAGCCCACCCCAAAAAAGGAAGAAAAGAAGACACCAGCTCACCTTGTCACAGTGAGAAAGGGAGCAGGGCAGCGAACAGCCAGCCCCAAGGGCATGCAGTCCACTAACTGCCTAGAGTTCCCAGTACCCCCAGATAGTGCTTCTAGCTGGGGACTACAACCTATGACCCTCTAAGGTTCATTCATGTTCAAACCGGAACTGGCCCATCCCCAGGTAACTTTCCCTGAGTGATGTAGATATGTCCCACCCCAACACTTCATGTTATGGAGACTACTTTTTAATGTAGTTCTGATCACTCTGCTAAGTTATTACCTGCTTCTGTCGTGTCTCCAGCCTACCCGTCCCACAATGAGAGAGAATGCGGCCAAGGGTTACTATCTAAAGGTGTGTAACTCGAGGCTGTGGTCCGTGGTGGTCACAGGGGCAGGAGCTACATGAGACTGTTGGTTTCTGTACCCACGGTTGAGAGCCGTGAGAGCAACTGCTTTGTTCAGCTCGCTGGCTTCTCTCTGACACAGTTCAGGCCCGGCCATGAACTGGTGCTGCCCACAGTTAGCTCTTTCCTCACTGTACTGGTGCTGCCCACGGTTAGCTCTTTCCTCACTGTATGTGCTCTGTACATACTCATCCAACCTGATGTAGATAGTCCCTCACTGAGACTTCCTCCCCAGGACACTCTAGGACGTATCAGTTGACAGTTAAAGTGAACCAGCACAATATGTACTACCCACTATTCCCACTGTGTACATGGGAGTAAATATTACAGACCCTTTCTGTTTTAAAGGACATACATATGGGGCTCAGTGATTAAGAGCACTTGCCTGCTGTTGCAGGGAACCTGTGTTCAGTTCCCAGCCCTACCTGGTGGCTCACAGCCATTTTTAACTCTGGTTCCAGAGGATCTGATGCCCTTCTCTGACCTCCATGAGCTCCAGGCATGCACATGGTGCGCAGGCAAAACATTCATGTGCACACAAAGTGGAATGTCAGGAACTCAAAGGACATACAAACGCTGTGTACATTGGCTTTCACTGGGCTTCATCTTTATGTTTGACGTATCTGACCTTTGCCTTCTAAGGAGATGCTCACGTAGGAGAGTGACAGAGCTGTTGTAAACGTTGCAGCACTGACCGCCTCCTCAGGTATCCCGGCTCTGGAACTTGCTATGGGAGATTGGATGACTGTGACAGATCCAGTTCTGTGTTCAGGTAATTGAGTCCAGCAGACACCACCAAAGAGGAATTCTTGAGGAAAGCATAAACTACCGGCCCCAGCCACAGAAGACACGGTGACTGGCAGAGCTGGCAGTGCTGGTCACATACACAGTTTTCGTTGTCAGTAAAGTTAGAAAAAGCCAAGCTGTGCTTCGGTGGGCAATAGATTATTTACTACTTTTGAGGAAATTTTTATGCACTTGAAATCTGTTTTTTGGCTCCTTCAGTTTCTGATTAAACACATAAACTGGGTGTCACAGACAAATTTGTTGATCTGTTTTTATAAATGCAGTAGTAGAAGTTGAGATAGGCATTCATTTAACATATCTACCAGGAGTGGTCACTAATGTACTTGTGCCATTTTGTCATAGAAGTGTATATATTTCACATAAATGTGTGTTGGCCCTAACTTTAAAATACTGTGTATGAAACTCAGAATCTTTGGTAATGGAGATTGTGTTAGCTTTATAATTGCCTGAATGCTCTTTTATTTTCAGAAAACAAAAATCTCTCTCAATATACCTCAGAAACAAAGATGTCTCCGTCCAGTTTGTACTCCCAGCAAGTCCTGTGCTCCTCAGTACCTTTATCCAAAAATGTGCATGGCGTTTTCGGTGTCTTCTGCACAGGAGAGAACATTGAACAAAGTATTTCCTATCTTGATCAGGTAATGTGTTCTTATAAGAAGCAAGAACATGCCATGTCAGGCCAGGCATGGTGGCACACGCCTTTAATTCCAGCACTCGAGAGGCAGAGGCAGGCAGATTTCTGAGTTCGAGGCCAGCCTTTTCTACAAAGTGAGTTCCAAGACAGCCAGGGCTATACAGAGAAACCCTGTCTCGCAAAAACAAACAAACAAAAACAACAACAACAAAAAAAGAAAAGCATTTGCCAAGCCTGTGTGGCCAGAGACTTAGATATCCAGAGCTGCTATGCCTCAGAGCTGGGCTGACCCAAGGTTAACTGCAGTGTCTGCGGCACCGCACGCCACCTGTCACAGGCTCTTTCACTGGGATTCACTCATTTTACTGATAAAAAAGCTGGATAGCTTGTGCCAGGTCATGGGCGATTGTTCAGCAGATTCTAGAAAATTCATCAGTCTAGAAAATTCACCAAAGAATTTAAACTTGTTTGTATTCATTCTTTGAATACTTAATGTTACTGATCTGGAAAGAATTTTCTATTTTTCCCTTTTCACTGACTTGTCTATTAATTCATTGAAAAACAATTATATGTTGAAAGTTTCAGATGACAGGTTAAACCTGTATATTTTGTACTGCATAGTGTTTTTGAATATGTGTACGTTGTGGGCTGACTCTGAAGTGCACATGGGTTTCTTTTGTGTCTGGGTGACTTCAAAATCTACTCTGCAGTTTTTGAGAATGAACACACTGTTGGTAACTTATCACTGTGCAGTTCAGTAGCTCATTGTTGCTGAACTGAAGTATCCTGTTCTTGGACCAGCATCTTCCCAGAGATAACTGCTAAGCAGACGTTTCCTCCCCTCAGGAGCTGACCACCTTCGGGTTTCCTTCCTTATATGAAGAATCTAAAAGTAAAGAGACGAAGAGAGAATTAAATATAGTTGCTGTTCTAAACTGTATGAACGAACTGCTTGTGCTTCAGCGCAAGAACCTTCTGGCCCAAGAAAGTGTGGAGACGCAGAACCTGAAGCTGGGCAGTGACATGGACCACCTGCAGAGCTGCTACGCCAAACTTAAGGTACAGTCATCCATCCTCCTGTCTCAGTGCTGTGCCATAGGACACAGTGCCACAGGAGGCCACGGGCTTCAGATGCGATTCAGGGCTGTGTTTAAAACCTGAAGTTTCTTTAAATGTAGGAAGAGTGGTTTCCGGAAATGTGCACACATTGGTTGCTGCTGCTCACCGTCTGTGCTGAAGGCCTTGGCTTTATTGTTTAGAGGTTTCACTGAACCTGTAGAAAGTTAGGAAATGCATTCTGGGGGCAATCAGGATTCCCTCAGCTCACCCAACCTTGCTTGATAAAGGAGATGTTTCATAACACATTGGTGCCAAGGAAAGTATTCCCATGATACAGTACCTATGCCAAAGAGCAGGACTGGGTGAATGAGCCGGACAGCGTCGGACTCTGAGGGTGTCAGTGCTGCAGGGGCAGTAGTTTCCTGTGGCCATGGTAACCTTTCTCTGTAAGGAGAATACTGAGGAAAAGTGGCGAATATGTGTGGGAATGGATTTTAAGGGTGTGGGATAAGGGTNGAAGGAACATAAAACTAGAGCAGACTGAGTTTATTGATATGGGCCCTCTGAGTGGAGATTCTAGGTTTAATACGCAAGCTCGCACAGTTAAAAAAGGTGTCAAAAGTTT
>NC_034593.1:133787591-133788810 GCF_900095145.1 Mus pahari
ACAGTTGACTATCGAAAACTAAATCAGGTAGTAACTCCAATTGCAGCTGCTATACCAGATGTAGTTTCATTACTTGAGCAAATTAACACATCTCCTGGCACCTGGTATGCGGCTATTGATCTGGCAAATGCCTTCTTCTCAGGACACACTTCCTGACTCCTGTCAGTTTTGCTCAAGTGGTGTGTTTCACGTTCCAGGAGCAGCTGGAAACATCCAGGCGGGAGATGATCGGGCTTCAGGAGAGAGACAGGCAGCTGCAATGCAAGAACAGGAGTTTGCATCAGCTCCTGAAAAATGAGAAAGATGAGGTGAGTTGTCTGTTTCTGTGTCTGAGGTCAGCTGTTGGTTTTTGAAATGTGATGTGTGACATAATGGTCAATTAACTTTTAAACAGAACTGTCGCTACATCCTGTGTGACGCTGGCATGGTGGGTGGGCAATCCTGTGCCTGTCCTCTGCCCCTGCCCCTGCCCCAAGACCGTTCATTTTCTTAGTAATACCTGGCAACAGGTAGTGTCCCCTGTGCTGTCTGTCCTTTCTGTACTCAGGACCACACCCTTTCTCTCCGGCATCCTTTTGCGTCTACCGTGTTGTCGGTGTTGTTGCAGGTGCCGGGCTCTATGCCTCACCCCTTTGCCTCTGCCACCTCATTTCAGCAAGGGCTCGCTCAGCAGTGGATGCCTGCTCATCTCCCTCTGGCTCCTGCCTGCCTAGGGACCAGTGCTCTGCACGGAAGCGTCTGTCCCCTTGACCCTCGCATGATGCTAAGTTACCTTCTTTCATCTAGATAAAGAATTAACCTGATAAAATGGCCACAGCACAGAGAACTTGCCTACGGTATACAACGCTGTAGCATTTCACATTAAAAATTCACTTCTAGTTCAAAATCAGCACTCTGATTTTGCTTTAATGGACACTTAGATGGCTGATTTCTAGCTTAGTGCACTGTATGATGAGGAATTAAGGAGCTAATGCTTTGAAGGCATTGCTTTATAATGCATCTGAGGATAAACCATTGGGTTTCCATTCATCTGTCCATAAGATAGCTTTAAAAATGTTATTTTCGAGGGCAGCAGAGAACCAGCCTGACCAGGGGCACAAATCCCTTCCGGTCTGCGCCAGCACCGGGTCACCTAGGGCGCAGAGTGGGCGGACACCCCCCACGGTCCCTAGAGGACTGCCCACACGATCTTAGGATCACTGGTGAGTGGAACACAACA
>NC_034593.1:133792886-133875647 GCF_900095145.1 Mus pahari
GTGGAACAACAATATGAACTAACCAGCACCCCCAGAGCTCGTGTCTCTAGCTCCATATGTAGCAGAAGATGGCCTAGTTGGCCATCGTTGGGAATTGAGGCCCCTAGGTCTTGCAAACTTTATATGCCCCAGTACAGGGGAACACCAGGGCCAAGAAGGGGGAGTGGGTGGGTAGATGAGTGCCGGGTGGAGGAGGGCATAGGGGACTTTGGGGATAGCATTTAAAATGTAAATGAAGTAATTGCCTAATAAAAATTGGAAAAAAAATGTTATTTTCAGTGTTCTTTTAACTAAGCCTGGAAGGAAGTCTGCTTCTATTTTATTATGCATTTTATGCTTTACTTGATTATTTTATGTGTATGGGCGGGTGTTTTGCCTCCATGCCTGTGCACCATGTTCATGGTTGGTACGTGTGGAGGCCAGGAGAGGGCACTGGCTCCCTTGGAACTGGAGCCCAGAGTGCTGACAGCTGTGCCCAGGTCCTCTGCAAGAGCCACATGTACTTCTCAACACTGAGCCATCTTCCTAGCCCCGGGAGTCTATTTCTTAAAAAGCCCATAAACAGATACAGTTTATTTTTAACCCTATTTACTTAGTGTTTAATAATGGACAATGAATCTCTAACCAAACCATATGTATACAAATAATATATAATAATATATTGTATATAATATAGCATGTTATATTACACTATAGATTTATACTATATATAATATAGTATATTATATAATGTAGCATAATGTAAACATTTATAAACAATGTATATAATTATAAAAATATTAATATAATATATTGTATCATATATATTGGTTATACATACACACACACATATATATATATATACATATATATATTTGTGTATATATATATATATGTATGTATACATTGAGGGCCTAGATAACAGGGGTAGGGCTGGGCAGGCAGACAGGAGCAGAGTAATGATGAGGACAGGAAGGACAGAAAGGGAAAGAGAGAGAGAGACTGACTGGTTGGGACCACATACTAGAGAGAGAAGAAGAGAGAGAACTGTGATGAGCAGTCTTTCTATGCAGCCAGGCACACCCTGCAGTGGCAGTGATGACAGAAGCCATTGCTGGGTCCCTGGGAGGAGCCTGGTGGAATCTCCTGTGTGCTAACATTCCTTGATTCTTGTTTAATTAAGAATGAAGATCTGGGAAGGGGTGATGGTGGGGCGGGACTGAGGTGTCCTGTTCCTTAGACTACTTCCTGCTGCCTGGGAGCCAGGTTTTCCATGGGGACCCTGAGAAGATTGGGAGAGCTGGCTGCTTCCCTGCTGCCCAGGCTCTGTGGGAACATGTGGCTAGGAAAGTGCAGGCCCTGTTGGAGTGTCGTCTGCTAGGCTAGACCACAGCACTCGAGGGCAGATGCTATGGAGCTACCTGGATGCAGAGTTTGAGTAAACACCTGCACTTGGCTGGATTCTGGAACAGACATATTAAGGATGAAGTAGATTAGGGAGAAAAAAATTCGTAGGTGTACATGGTCTTGGTAGTTGGGGGGTGGACAAGTCCCCAAACCAGGAAACAGGGTGGGGTGAGGATTCGGCCTTCTCGTATAGGCACTAGGTGGGAAACTTAGGCTGTTGATTGACAGGGGTACTTTTCTGTCCGTTTGACCCATGGGAGGTAGATCCGAGTGGAGTTCCTAAAGCTTACAAGAATCTTTTAACTTTACCAAAAGAGATAACATTATAACATATATGTTATATGATACATAAAATGTAAAAAGGGATATTGTATGTTATATAATACATTATATGTTGTATACAACAATATATAAAATAATACATTATATATTATATATAAAATTTCTGCTGAAAGGACCCTGATATAGCTGTCTCTTGTGAGGCTATGCCATTGCATGGCAAATACAGAAGTGGATGTTCACAGTCATCTATTGGATGGAACACAGGGCCCCCAATGGAGGAGCTAGAGAAAGTACCCAAGGAGCTGAAGGGGTCTGCAATCCTATAGGTGGAACAACAATATGAACTAACCAGTACCCCCAGAGCTCGTGTCTCTAGCTGTATATGTAGCAGAAGATGGCCTAGTCGGCCATCATTGGGAAGAGAGGCCCCTTGGTCTTGCAAACTTTATATGCCCCAGTACAGGGGAACGCCAGGGCCAAGAAATGGGAGTGGGTGGGTAGGGGAGCAGGGCTGGGGGCGGGTATAGGGGACTTTCAGGATAGCATTTGAAATGTAAATAAAGAAAATATTTAATTAAAAAATTTTTATATATACAATATAGCATATATAATAGTATATAACATATAAAAAGAGTATATATCATATAACATAGAAAAAGATATATAATATATATTAGGTATAATAATATACAAGATAATACATTATATATTATATATAAATTTTATATATACAATGTAGTATATATAATACAATATAAATATGCATAATATAAACATTTATAAATATGAATTATATATTATATGTTACATGTGCTTATGGATATATAGTAACATATTCATACTATATAGTTATTATATATAAATATATAAATTAGATTTCTTGAGTTATTGCATAGGAAATTTATAGATATGGATTTATTTTTAACATTAATGTTTAATAACAGGGAGTGAATAGCTAACCAAGCCATATATATATAATTTATATATACATATTTCTTTTCTTTTTTTTTATTTTTGGTTCTTCGAGACAGGGTTTCTCTGTGTATCTCTGGCTGTCCTGGATCTCACTTTGTAGACCAGGCTGGCCTCGAACTCAGAAATCCGCCTGCCTCTGCCTCCCAAATGCTGGGATTAAAGGCGTGCACCACCACTGCCCGATATAGATATTTCTTGAATTACTACACAGGAATGTATAGTCTGATGTTGGTTACATTTAGTTTGATTGTAATTTGTTTGTCTTGGTATGGAGTAAGCTAATACCCCACTCTGTGGTCATAGTTGAGAATGGCTCTAAAGAATAAAGTGTACTTCCTATTGAGAGCTACCTGAGCTGAGCCTGGGGCCACAGTCTAGCCCCGGCTGCTGAGGAGGTGGACAGGAAACCTGTGATCAAGGTCAGCCAGCACAGCTTTGTGAGGCGCAGTCTCAGTGAGAAAAGGGCTGGGAGTGTGGCTGCACCTACACACCAGAGTGTCAGAGTAGCTCGTGCCAGAGGCCCAGCAACTGCTGCCCACAGAGAGGACAGCCTGCAGCATCTGCTGCACCTCTCTGCGGTGTCATCCTCGCCACTCACGCCACTCAACGCCACTCAACGCCACTCATGTAGTGTTCTTAAGGTGCTTTCCACAGAGGAGGAGGAGTTAGCTCAGAGCTGCGGAGTCATTGTGTGGGAGCATGGGAACTAGGGCTTGTTTGACATTTTGAATGTTTGAGTTTTAGCAGTTTTATCAATTCTTGTTTGATAGAAAGTGTTTTTTTTTCTTTCAGGTACAAAAATTACAAAATATCATAGCCAGTCGGGCTACTCAGTATAATCATGATGTGAAGAGGAAGGAGCGTGAATATAATAAGCTAAAGGAGCGCCTGCATCAGCTTGTTATGAACAAGAAGGATAAAAACATAGGTGCGCTGTGACAGGGGAGTGGGGTGGGGTGAGCTCTGAAGAGTGAAGGGGCTCATATGTTGTAAGGTTTTAGAATGTAGGTATTTCCACGCAAACTACAAATTGAGTCAGCTGATTTGCAAAACAGAACAAAATATTGAGTCCTTTTGGTCAGCTTCCTATTTACATGTTGTCATAGTTACTGTTGCTATAGGACCAACTGACCAAGGCAACTTGTAGAAGAGTTTATTAGGCTTACAGTTGCACAGCGTAGTCCATGCCAGCCATGCAGGGAACAAGCAAACAAGCAGGCAGGCAGGCGGGCAGTGGGACAGGGCCGGGGGGAGGGGAAAGGGCAGGGAAAGCTGGCAGGCCAGGTGTGGTGCTAGGCGGTAGCTGAGAGCTTCCATCACGAGACAAACTATGAGGCAAAAAGAGCCAGCAGGTAATGGCATGGACTTTTGGAATGTCACAGCTAACGCCCACTGACACACCTCTTCTAACAAGGCCACACCTCCTAATCCTTCCCATACAGTTCCACCCACTGGGGACCACATATTGAAGCATGTGAGCCCATGGGTGACATTCCCATTCAAACCAGCACCCGTGTATTTATCTAACAAGAACAGCACAGAGTTGATCCATCAAGAAAAGCGAGTGCTTCCCATAGAAAACTGAAGATTGTAGCCATCACAGTGGCTTGCGTGTCAGGAGGTGATTTTGCAGTTAGCTTTGTCGAGTGTCAGCAGCAGCAATCTGGAGGGCGGGTAGCTGCTTCTTGTCCCTAGCTCAATAAGAAATGATATATTTAATCTTATTAGTCCTAGAACTAGAAGAACGTTTTTTCTTGCACCAAATGGGTCCATCTCCATCTGGGGAAGGTGGGACATTGGTACTATTAAGGGCTCTCTCTCCTTCAGCAATGGCAGCAGTGATGTGGTTACTAGGACACAGCAAGCCTTCCCTGTAGTGGCTTGCTTCCTCTGCCATCGTAGGGAAGGCCCCTACAGTATGTACGGAGGTGGCTGTGGCTGGGGTCTAAGAAAGCTTGATTTTCTAGGATAAGCTGCCCGTAGCCTGTGGTTTATCATCTCCTGATAATGAAGTTAATAGTGACATGTCTCATCAAGTGCCTACTGTGTGCCAGATGCTCTGCTCCCCTCTGTGAAGTACTTTACATCCCTTTACCCTCAGCACCTGGAGGGGTCGCCTCTCCTCCTCCCAGTCAGGAAAGAAGCAAGCTTAGCATTTGAAGACTTGCCGAGCCTCAGAGTGTTTGAAGGGTCCTGACCTACACACCAAGTCAGCTTCAGTTTCCAGTGTGTCTGAGGCATGGTAGGGTTTTAAGACGGGTAGAGGTTGATGACTGATCATGTTTTGTGCTTGTATTTGTAGCTATGGATGTTTTAAATTATGTGGGTCGAGCTGATGGCAAACGAGGCTCGTGGAGGACCGACAAAACAGAAGCCAGGTACGCCATGCCGCCTGACTGACAGTGTAGCCAGGGTTTGCTGTTGGCCGGCATGTGTTCTCAGACCCGTGCTTTCTCCCCCAGAAATGAAGATGAAATGTACAAAATTCTGCTGAATGATTATGAGTACCGCCAGAAGCAGATCCTAATGGAGAATGCGGAGCTGAAGAAGGTCCTCCAGCAGATGAAGAAGGAGATGATCTCTCTCCTGTCTCCTCAGAAGAAGAAGCCCAGGGAAAGAGCAGAGGACGGCACAGGCACTGTTGTAAGTGTCCTCTCTAACAGCCCAGGCTGCGAGCCACACACTCAGACCTGGGTATGAGACAGCCACCGTGCGTGACAACCCAGAATTGCACTCTGCATTTCTAGGCACATCCTGGGAAAATGGAGATCATCTAGTACTTCATCCTCTCACGCATACTTCTCCTAGGCACTTCTCCTGCAAACTATTTCCAGCTTTATAATATTTAAAATGTTACAGTATAGAGAACATCGGACAACTTATGGGACCTAGTTCCCTTCTTCTGCCACTCCACTGTGTGGGTCCCAGGTATCACGCTCAGGGTGTCCAGTTTGGTGGCAGAGCTGAGCCATCATGTCCGCCTGCTAAGTGTTACCAGCAGGCGTGTCATGAAGGTTTAGCACCATGATCTGAAAAATAGAAATCCAGCTGCGCCACAGCTGCAGCCTTGAGTATAGCATAATGCTTCAGGTGGAAAATTCCACATTTGGTCTCCCAAAACGACTCAGTGAGAGTGGAGCCACACACAAACTGCACAGTGTACACTTGAAACAGTTCATGTCTAGGCTTACATCCCATCTATCTAAGATGTCTACACACACACACACACACACACACACACACACACACACTCCACAGAGTGGGTAAGGAGGGAGACAGAGAGGAGAGAGATGCTACAAAATGTAAAAGTATCTTAAGTCCCAAGTGTGCAGGCTCCAGGTGTGTGCTGAGGGATGCTCAGGCTGTATTCTAAGAGGCGGCAGCGGGTCACAGGCCTGAAGACTGCCTATGTACATGCACCATGGACATAGATCCATGCCGTTACCTAAGCTCTGCTCAGACTTGAGCTGTTGTTACACCCCAGTGCTGACCCACAGCCACCTCCATCCTTCTCTAGACTGGTCACCTCCGAGTGACCCAATCACCTGACTGAGGGGACCTAATTTAATTTCCCTTCTCTTAATCTTTTTGCCTTCTTTCTCCTGTTCCAGGAGCGAGCCTGGCCTGGAATGGTTTGAAGCAGGATATAGCATCCGACATAGCTTAAAGACTGATGGTCTCCAGCCTTCTAGCGCTCTAACTGTAACAAATGTTTGCTGATAACTTATTTTTAAAAAATCTTAAAAGCTTTTTTGCTTATTCTGTGGTTAAAAGCTGTTGACTTGTTTTCTCTTTAACTCTTTAGTTTTATTAAACATAACTCTCTGTGCTTTATTTAGTTCTGTAGACTTAAATAAGCACTAGGGAAACTTAACTCTTATTGTTCCATGCTTCATTAAGTGCTGAAAACTTAACTCTTTATTAACCCTTTATTACTTGTGCTTTAATAAGTGCTACTATCTGGAGATTGGCACGTGGTGTCTAGCAGCAGGGAATCAAGTGAAAGAACTTATTGCCAGTGCTCTTTTCTCTGGTGACTCAGCCAGAAGCCTCTCTGTAAGCTGGTTAACTCTTTGTGAACCAGAGAGGAAGGAAAGGAAAAGAATTAAGATGCTTTACACAGGCAAATATGCACAGATACATATACATTCATACACGCACACTCTGATCAGGCCAGACTGTCTGTCACAGTCCACTCCACAAGTATTTATGTGTGCTTGCATATATACATATACCTACACACATACATATAGGCAAACAGATGTATACATTTGGATGGATGGATGGATGGATGGATGGATGGATGGATGGATAGGGCAGAGCTCCCCAAGCCAAACCATTCAACAACTTTATTTCTTTTCTCTGGCCTTTTAATACCTTCTTAGACAAAAAGTTCTTTAGAGAATTACTTCATAGATAAAATGTTACAGAAAATGGGAATTACAGAAGGATGTCGATATTGAGTTTAAGCAGTGTTTCATTCTATTATGCTCATTATAAGTTCAAACCAATAGTTTTTACATGGCCTTGCCTTATATCGTAGTGCACACCCGTGACTTCATCCTTGGACCTAAATATTTTTCCTTGAACACAAAATTGTCTGAAGTCTATTTCTCTCTTTAGGGTAATTATGAAAGCTCATTGTATTTCTAATTATGGAGCCTTAATGTTATGAAGAGTAGTCAGGTTTTATTCCTGATTCTATCTTTATTACATCTTTCTAGCAACTAAGACCATCTCTAAAAACTTTTTCCCTAAAATTTTTTGAATCAAATCAGGAATTCCATAGAATCTTTTGTCTGTATAGCATCACTATAAGATAGTGCATCTTTATAGGTCTGCAGAGATCTGCTCAAAGGGTAGGTCAATACCTAGTGATTGCGATATATTTAATAACAGGAAAAGCATATTAATGGCTCCTGCCTCAAATGTAGTCTCCTTGGCCTTGCCTAAAAGAAGCAAATCCATCACAGCTTTACAGTCAGTGGTAGAGCCATCTCAGGAAGGTCGCCACCTAGTTTTTAGTTCTTAGCTTCTCCTAAATGGCTCCAGGCACTCCTGACAGGTATTTTTAAAATTATTCAAGTATTTCTGCTCTCCTTGGATGTTAATGACAAGGGATATTTCATGTAGATGTATGTCTGACCTGCACCTTTGGTACTGTTCTCTCTGGTAACTTATCAGCATTGGTACATTTTCCTATTTTAATTTCTTGTCTTAGTACAGCAGAGAGAAACATGTCACCCATGAAATGATACGAGGAGAATGAGAATTAATGGTCTAACTGTAACTAATCTCTGCAGTTATTTAGGGAAGCTGCCTCACTTAGAGACATGTTGAGGCAACTCAGATCCTAGTCCTGCCTCTTCTCTCTGCTTCTCTCAGCCTGCATCCTGCTTTTGTGCACCGTTTGAGGATTGAGTTTATGGCAGCATTCAATACAGTATTGCATAGACAGGGGTTGCCTTTCCTCAGACAGACTGGAAGAGATCTGTCTGGATTGGGAGTGTCTGTGTCTCCAGGGTTAGCTTCTTTTTATTAGGTATCAATGGAGAGATTTTATCAGTAAGATGCAATGCCCGGGTATACAGCCGCTGTGAGCTGTGTATCAGTCAGATGTGGTGCCCGGGTATACAGCGACTGTGAGTTCCTCTGTGCCGTAGGCTATCTCCGATATAGAAGATGACGCTGGGGAGCTGAGCAGAGACAGTGTGTGGGGCCTTTCCTGTGACACCGTGAGAGAGCAGCTGACAAACAGCATCAGGAAACAGTGGAGAATTTTGAAAAGTCATGTAGAAAAACTTGATAACCAAGGTAAGTACTGCCCCAGGGCGTGCAGCGTGGGCTGCTGCTGCTCAGTCCCTCGAACAGCAGTGCTGTGGGCTCAGAGGTCTGCGCACAGCGAGGGTCAGACTCTGCCTGGTTTGCTCCTGGTTTTGCACTCACTGAGAGATGCACTTGACTTCAGAACAAACCTTAGAGAACAGTGTCCCCCATAGTCCAGTGTTGTTTGTGTACCAGCAAATGGGGTTATCATGCCAATGAAGGTTCCCCTGGAGCTTATGCCACCTAACAGGGATGCTAGAAGCAGAGCCAGGGGCCTCTCAGGAGCAGAGTGCACGTTTGCCCTCTCAGCTGTCTCTCCAGCACTAACAATTCTGTGTAGTAAGTGAGGTCTGCTTAAAATGGATGGAAATGATGAGACTAGTGAGTGTTGGTCCCAGCACCATGAAATCAGTGAAATCAGGAAAGCAAGCTAAGGAAGCCATGAAATCAGATGAAATCAGTGAGTCTTGGTCCCGCAGCCTCCTCACCGCGTTGTAGGAAATGTGCGCATGTTCTCAGTCCGTTTATTAGAAAGCTTGCCTGGATTTAACATGCGAGCTCACGGTTGTTAGCACCACTCTTCCAAGCACCATCAAGAAAGTTTACACGTCTGTGACTTTGTGAGCATCCTGCTGTGGTTGAGCCCGTAGCTCCAGAAGACTTGGAGGCAAAAACAGGCATCGCATCGTAAGGTGCATTGTTAGCCTCTCACAACAGTCTCAGTAACTGTCGCTTATAAGCCAAGGGTTGGAGGCAGTGCTACCTTTAAATCCATTTGGTCCTAAAATTGTGTAACTACATTGCCAGAGCTTGGAGTTGTTTTTCTTTAAAATGTTTCATTTTGTCAGTTTTGAAAATGCAAAATGCCAGAGACAATAACTTCTTTTTACAAAGCCCAGAAAGGCAAAAGTTGTGCAGCCTTTTGACTTGTGGAAGTCTGTTCAAGATCGTGAGCTGGCCGTGGCGTGAGACCTGTTAGTTTCCGGTTGTTTTAGCTAGGCTTTCTCTTGATAAACACCAAAGGTAGAAGGAACACGGGAAGAAAAGGTCTGTTTACCTCACAGTTCACAGACTGGAGGAAGGGAGGGTGGGCGGGGTAGGCGCTGAGTCACAGGCCATGGAAGGGTGCTGCTATTGGCTTGCTCTTCATGACTTCCTTAGCCTGCTTTCCTATATAGCCCAAGACCGCCTTCATGGTGTGGAGGGGAGTGTGTGCGGTGGGGGGATGGGCACCCACCACAGTCAGCTGGGCCCTCCCGCATCAGTCCCCGATCAAGGAAAGGCCTCACAGACTTGACCACAGGTCACTGTGATAGGTGTCTTCTCAGTTGAGGTGGCGTCTTCCTAGATGACCCTAGCTTGTATGGAGTTGACTAACTAACCAGCATGCTGGGCTTCTGTCAGCTTCGAAGGTACACTCAGAGGGCCTTAATGAAGAGGACGTCATCTCACGACAAGACCATGAACAAGAGACTGAGAAACTGGAGCTGGAGATTGAGCGGTGTAAAGAGATGATCAAGGCTCAGCAGCAGCTCTTACAGGTAACCAGGGTGGTCAGGCATTCCCCCACATCACTGAACCCGCCATGGCCTCTGGACGCTCTCCCTTACACGTCACGGAACCTGGAAGACTTCTGCTTCATCTGCAGAAGTCAATAGAGGTGACATTTTCCATCTCAGTTGAGTTCTGCCCTAGCAGTTGGACCGCATCTCTTCCTCACATGGTCCCTACTTTACCGCGGGAAGCAGCATTGGGGAAGCTGGTTCTCACCGGCTTGCTGGTTCCTCAGAGTGTGTGTCCTTGGCCAGACTGACCTGCTGTCCTCCCTTTCACTTGAATCTGTGTGCCCTAGTAGGTGTTTCCTGATTATGGACTTTAAAATTTAATAGCAGCAGCTGGCCACCACATGTGACGATGACACCACCTCACTGTTGCGAGACTGTTACTTGCTGGAAGAAAAGGAACGCCTTAAAGAAGAGTGGACCCTTTTTAAAGAGCAAAAAAAGAATTTCGAGAGAGAAAGACGAAGCTTTACAGAAGCTGCCATTCGATTGGGGTTGGAGGTGAGGCTGCAGGGCTGATGTGGTGGGCGGGGTCGGAGGTGAGGCTGCAGGGTTGCTGTAGTGGGCGGGGTTGGAGGTGAGGCTGCAGGGCTGATGTGGTGGGCGGGGTTGGAGGTGAGGCTGCAGGGTTGCTGTAGGCGGGGTCGGGGGTGAGGCTGCAGGGCTGATGTGGGCGGGGTCGGAGGTGAGGCTGCAGGGTTGCTGTAGTGGGCGGGGTTGGAGGTGAGGCTGCAGGGCTGCTGTAGTGGGCGGGGTCGGAGGTGAGGCTGCAGGGCTACTGTGGTGGGCGGGGTCGGAGGTGAGGCTGCAGGGCTGCAGTAGGCAGTGGGCGGGGTCAAAGGTGAGGCTGCAGGGCTGATGTGGTGGGCGGGGTCGGAGGTGAGGCTGCAGGGCTGCAGTGGGTAGTGGGCGGGGTCAGAGGTGAGGCTGCAGGGTTGCTGTAGTGGGCGGGGTCAGAGGTGAGGCTGCAGGGCTGAGTTGTCTCTGCTGTCCATTTTTCTGAAGCATCCCATTGACCATCTCACTGTTGTGGCGTATTGACCAGACTGCTCCCAGTGTATCCCTGAGCCTTTCTCAGAGTGAGGTCCTAACACAGAATCCATATCCTGGGTTGACATATTTCAGTTAACAAGAACAGTTAGCCAGAAGTCAGAAAGTAAGGTTAGTGCATTTGGAGACTTCCCCAGAGCTGTGGAGTTTGAGGGATTAGGTCTCTGTTTATGTTTGGGCTGGTGGTCCTGGGTGCTGGGTTTTATGGCCTGCATGGGACTTCCATCATGGAGTCAGTGTGTTATGGCCTGGTGCCCTGTTACGTTATAGATAACTGGAGACTGAAGGGAGGCTGAGGGTATGGTGGTCCTCTGGCCAGCTGCCGCTTCCCTGTCAGCATATGTGGTGCCAGAAGGCAGTACCCAGAGCATGCTGGGTAACAGAAAAGAAAGCCCAGTAAAACCCTACTTTCCACCCCTCATAAAGGAGTGTATGCATCCCGGGTTAGCCATGTGGAGTTTGTCTATGCATTCCTGTCCACAGGCCTTCTGTCAACAGTGCATCGCCTGCCTCCACTGCTCCCTTTCAGAAATTGAAGACACGTTGTCCCTTGTGGTTTTACAAACTGTTGTGCAGTGAGGCAGTGCCCTCCTCCCGCCAGCTCAGCCCTGAGGCAGAGCCTGATCTCAAAGTCTGGGGAAGCTGGGTGTGGTGGCACAAGCTTTCATTCCGAAGAGTGCTCATGCTTTACAGAGGACCCAGGCTGGGCTCCCAGTACTCACAGCTGTCTAACTCCATTCCAGGGGATCTCAATGGGCACCAGACACACATGTGCTACACATACATACTTGCAAGCACTCATACATGTAAAATGAAAATTAAATTTTAAAAAGGTTGAAATGCTGTATATTAAAGTTGAAGTTCTCAGAAGAGTTACCAATAGGCATTTTTGTTTTCTTTTGATTTTTTTTCTCAGTGGGGCAGAGTCTCTCTGTGTAGCCTGTGCTGCTCGGAGTTGCTATGTAGACTTGGCCTTGAACTCCGGAGCCCTGCCCCTGCGTGTGGGGGTTAGAGGTGTGCCACCATGTCAGTTGGACAGAAACCCTGGTCAGCTTTGCCCTAAGTCTCTGCTCGCCCCTCTACTTTGCAACTTTATGAGATTATTGTTTTCATTGTCCGTGGTTACCACTTTGATATTCTGCTCTATACTAAAAATAATTTAAAATACCGTGGCTGGTCTAAAGCTGGGGCCTAGAAATTAAAAGCCAGAGAATAATATATGATCATGTAGGTATTACTCATTCTATAAACAGATCGTGCATTCGAACACATAAATGGTGGGATTGAACCCAGGGCCTCGAACAAGGCCATCCTGCCGCGGGCTGCAGTCTCTGCCCAACTGCCAGGGAAGCCAGGTCCTTCTCCTCCGGGATCCCATGGTCATTTCCCAGTCAGAGCCTGTGCTTGTGCGGGACAGCTCTGTTACAGACAGCCCTGTTCTTGCTTCCTTGTGAGGTCTGTTACCACCCTAAGCTCCCCTTGGAAACAGAAACGCTATGTAGTTAGTGCTGGCTGTTCTGAATACTGGAATATCTAAAACTAGATTAGATCGCCTTGGCTGGATATTTTATTTAACTTCTAGGTTTTACTTCAAAAATTGAAAGAAGGGGATTGGAAGATGGCTTAGTGGTTAAGAGCACTAGTTGCTCCCCCAGATGACCTGTGTTCGATCCCACACCCTTCTGTGGAAGCTTGTGGAGATTTTCATAGTTCCTAATCTCCTCAGGATACAGTTAGAGTTTTTCATCTGGAAGAGTCCAGTGTCTTCCATCTAGAGGCATTTTCTCCTGCTTGTTTCCCCTGTGCCTGACTTCTCCCTGCTGTTAGACGGTGCCTGGCCCTCAGGTGTGTCTGTGGCTGACACTACGTTCTAAGTTCTGGATATCCTCTTATATTATTCTTTGGATCACTAAACTGTCTTTAGGATCAGTTTTATTATTTACTTCAGTTGCTGATTTTTTTTTTCAGAATTCGCTTTTTTTTTCTTTTTTTTTTATTATTATTTTCTTTATTTACATTTCAAATGCTATCCCGAAAGTTCCCTATACCCCCCCCCCCGCCCCTGCTCCCCTACCCACCCACTCCCACTACTTGGCCCAGGCCTTCCCTTGTACTGGGTCATATAAAGTTTGCAAGACCAAGGGGCCTCTATACCCAATGATGGCCGATTAGGCCATCTTCTGCTACATATGCAGCTAGAGACACAAGCTCAGGGGGTACTGGTTAGTTCATATTGTTGTTCCACCTACAGGATTGCAGCCCCCTTCAGGTCCTTGGGTACTTTCTCTAGCTCCTCCATTGGGGACCCTGTGTTCCATCCAATAGCTGGCTGTGAGCATCCACTTTGGTGTTTGCCAGGCACTGGCATAGCCTCACAAGAGGCCGCAATATCAGGGTCCCTTTAGCAGAATCTTGCTGGCATGAGCATTAGTATCTAGGTTTGGTGGCTAATGATGGGATGGATTCCCGAATGGGGTAGTCTCTGGATAGTCCATCCTTTCATCTTAGCTCTAAATTTTGTCTCTGTACCTATATCCTTTCATGAGTACTTTGTTCCTTATTCTAAGGAGGAATGAAGTATCCACACGATGGTCTTTCTTCTTGGTTTTCTTGTGTTTTGCATAATGTATCTTGGGTATTCTAAGTTTCTGGGCTAATATCCGCTTATCAGTGAGTGCATATCTAGTGACTTCTTTTGTGATTGGGTTACCTCACTAAGGATGATATCCTCCAGATACATCCATTTGCCCAAGAATTTCATAAATTCATTGTTTTTAATAGCTGAGTAGTACTCCATTGTGTAAATGTACCACAGTTTCTGTATCCATTCCTCTATTGAGGGACATCTGGGTTCTTTCCAGCTTCTGGCTATTATAAATGTTTTGCATGCGTTTTGATTATAATCTGTGTGACAGTATTCTCAGACAGTGTCATCGTCTGTGGTTGGTTCATCATCATTGGTCTTTTTTTTTTTTTTTTTTTTTTGGTTTTTTGAGACAGGGTTTCTCTGTATAGCTCTGGCTGTCCTGGAACTCACTCTGTAGACCAGGCTGGCCTCGAACTCAGAAATCCGCCTGCCTCTGCCTCCCGAGTACTGGGATTAAAGGTGTGTGCCACCACGCCTGGCTCATCATTGCTCTTTTTCCTCGTCTGTTGCTGATTGTCTGAGCTGTCTGGTCAGGCCTGGTTTCATATGAGTAACAGACTTGGTGCTGGGCACCCTAAGGCGCCCACACTGATTCTTCCACATGAGTAAACCTTGTGTCCATAGTTGTCTTTCTCAGGCAGCCAACGCTTGCTTCATGTGCCCTGGAGCTGTCTGACACCTGCCTGAGAATATGTCTGCTTGGAGATATGGGTGGCTATGACAGGAATGAGAGAATATGTGGTTTAGGGATCATCATGTTATCAGACGATCCTGTATAATCATATGATCAGGCGATCCTGTATAATCATGTGATCAGGAAATCCTGTATAATCATGTGATCAGAAGGCGATCCTGTGTAATCTGTTTCCTCTGTGGCTCAGTGGCAGTGGCTACTGGCTGATGGCTCCAAGACCAAAGAAATGCCCAGTGAGGTCATGAGTACGGTTCCAAGTGGACATTTATAAAGTGGGGGATTTCTCTGATATCAGTTTTGTGCTGTGTGTTCTTTGTGTCATCAGTTCTGCTAATACTCTGTTCATGAAAAACCTGGCAGTTGATGGACTATTAAGTGAAGTCTAGGATTTTCTGTTATGTTATTTAAAAATTACTAGCATAAGTATGTGGGTGTTATACCTAAATGTATGTCTGTGTAGTACATGTATATGTGAGCACTACATGTGTGCCTGGTGCCCTCAGAGGCCAAAATTGCATCACCTGAATTGGTGTTATAGACTGTTGTGGACCATCGTGTGGGTGCTGGGAATGGAGCCCAGGTCCTCTGTAAGGGCAGCAACAGGTGCTCTTAACCATTGCAACTATTTCTCCGACTCCCATAGTTTATTTTTTAAGCATGATTTTCTTGAGTGTCTTTTAGTTTCTAGGCGACTATTTCATTATAAGAATGTACAGGTGGCCAGAGGGGAGAAAGGCTGGAGAAGCTCTGAGACTTAACAGTGGAGTAATGGCCATTGATCTTTGTTCCACTAGAGAAAGGCGTTTGAAGAAGAGCGAGCCAGCTGGGTAAAGCAGCAGTTCTTAAACATGACGAACTTTGACCACCAGAACTCAGAAAATGTGAAACTTTTCAGTGCCTTCTCAGGAAGTAAGTGTTCGTTCACATGTGTCTAGTCGGACTGTGCGCAAGGCAAGTGCAGAGCGAGCTAGCAGCACCAGTGTGCACAGGATGGCCGTCTGTGGAGCTGGAGACTTAGCCTAAGTGAAGCAGTTTCTGGTTTAATCTCTCTGCCTACCTGTGTTCAGGTTCTGGCACTCAGACCCAGGACCTCAGCCCAGAACAGCTACCACTCTTACCAATACCCCTGACCCCCAAATCAGCTTAATGGTTTATTTACTTAAGTCAGAGTTGGGTTCATGGGAGAAGCATGCATATAAAAAGTGCTTTTGTGAATTTATGATAATGCCATGTTCTGGAAAATTTGTGGTCTTAGAAACTGACCATTTTTAAGGTAGGCCCCTTTGTTTGCAGTGTGTGTGACAGAGATGGTAGTTAACCTGTTCTTTCTCAAATCCCACTCTAAATTGCAAATGGCTGATCCTGGTTGGTAAGCTTCGTGGATGATATTTTACCATGTGCCCTGCTCTCTCTCCTACTTGTAAACCAGGTTCTGATCCAGACAATCTTATAGTCCACTCGCGGCCACGGCAAAAGAAGCCGCACAGTGTGGCTAATGGGGTGCCAGCTTGCACATCAAAACTGACTAAATCTCTTCCTGCCTCACCTTCTACTTCAGACTTTGGCCAGACACATTCTTGTGTGTCTGAACACAGGTACTTGTTTCTAAATGACCTTCCACATACTTCTAAAAACAGCTAACATTGTATTGCTTAGGAGAAGTTGTTATTCTTGGTGGTGGTGGTGGTGTGTGTGTGTCTTACGACAGTGGATACTTTGGGAAGAAATAACTTAACAGTATGAATAAGTCAACCTAGACATTCACGCTGTCTGCACAGAGATTGCCAGCATGGGAGGGGTCACGCTAGGTTTAGGACTCTAGTAGATCTGCTCTCTACTCACGCCTGTCTCTGTTTACATTTAAAGTGTAGGCTTCTGGGCCAGTAGTGGCACATAACTTTCATCCCAGTACTCAGGGAACGGGCATCTTTCTGTACATGGTGAGTTCTAAGTCAGTCAGGGCTACATAACGAGGCCCTGCCTTAAAAGAGAGGCTAAGGCCGGACAGTGGTGCTACATGCCTTTAATCCCAGCACTTGGGAGGCAGAGACAGGTGGATTTCTGAATTCGAGGCCAGCCTGGTCTACAGAGTGAGTTCCAGGACAGCCAGGGCTACACAGAGAAACCCTGTCTCGAAAAACCAAAAAATAAAAAAAATAAAAAATAAAAGGGGGGGGGGCGCTAAGGTGATTATGTCTGGAAATCACTTAAAAATGTAAGTACTCGGGGCTGGTGAGATGGCTCAGTGGGTAAGAGCACCCGACTGCTCTTCCNAAGGTCCNGAGTTCAAATCCCAGCAACNACATGGTGGCTCACAACCATCCATATCAAGATCTGATGCCCTCTTCTGGAGTGTCTGAAGACAGCTACAGTGTACTTACATATAATAAATAAATCTTTAAAAAAAAAGTGTAAGTACTTTAATATTGAAGAATGCCATTTTGCTAGTTTTTCGGAGTACCTAATTTAAGTTTCTTTGGTGTGCCCATTACACGGGTATTGAAGGGCAAAGAGCCAAGAAAATCCACTTCTTCTAGTTGGTAAAGAAAGTTCCTACCTAAGGTAAAAGTATTAAGCGGTTTATTCACTACCCTTAGGACACACACATTATTCCCTACCCTTAGGACACACACATTCCCTACCCTTAGGACACACACATATATGATTTATAAGATAATTTAGTCCATTTTCAGGTCAGTAATCCAAGAGCTGTGGAGCAAATGTGAGAGATTTTTAAGCAAGAGGAGGAGAAGGAAAAACATGAGCTTTAAAAAACCAGTATTCCATGTTTCTGTGTGGGAAGAGATTGTGGAGTGAGCACTGTGCCCTGGGAGAGAAGGCCGGAAGGCGCAGCTGAGGCTGAGGCTGAGAGATGATACTTATCTGGGAGTGGCATAAGGGGAACCCAGAGCCAGTAAACTGAAGGTAGTGTAGACATGGGCGTGGCCATTGCTCTGCAGGCCCTGCTGCTCAGCCCCGCCTCATGGGTAGGTGGAAGTCTGAAGCAGGCTCTTCCAAGTGCAGTTAACAGAACATACTGTTAGTGCAGATGTGAGGGCAGTCAGACTTGAGACATTGAGGACCATCTACTCTAAACGATAGCCAAGGAGTGCATAATAAGCTTCTGAGATTTACCTTATTTCCCCAACAGTTCCATCAGTGTGGTGAATATAACTACTGAAGAAACTAAACCAAATGAGATTGGAAGAGAAAGCACGGATCAGAAGTGGAGCGTGCTGTCAAGGCCCAGCTCACGGGAGGGTTGCTACAGTGGATGTTCCTCGGCCTTCACGAGCACTCACATGGAACGAGACGACTTACCTTAAATGCGCGGGCTGCAATGCTGTTCCCAGATGTGCACTAGAGGAGTTGACACAGGGTGTAGCATAAAGTCAGTCGTCTAATTTAAGATGCTCAGAGTTGTTTGTTTGGACTTCGTTGTCTTCCCCCAAAGAGCTGAAATGCTAAGCTACTTAAAAGGATGCAAAAGCTTTGGTTGTGTGTTAGTAACAGAAGCATCTGGCTCTGTGAATGAAGGAATGGGTGGTGTTTGGTTGGAAACAGAAGCGCTGGAATGATTTCCTCTCCCAGGTACCGAGAAGAGCACTTTTAGGGACTGCTTACTGCAAACATTAAATGTTTGTCCCAAGTGTGGTTGGCATTGGAAGTGTAGCCTTTACTTGAATGTATACTGTAGATTTTTAACAAAGCAGGTTCTATATTTATTATGTTTAGTGTGATTTTAGGATTACCTCTTTCATCTGTTTTATGTCTGTACATAAATATACATGACTATGTTAAGAGGCTTTAAGGTTTAAGAACTTCACACCATGCTTGAGTATAGCATCTCATGCCGATCAGAATGTTTTCAGGGGCCTGGTGTTTACAGATGTTAGGACCACTGCCACGTGACAGTTCAGATTTTATTTTTAAGCCATCTGGGCAATAAAAATCCAAAGCCCCTTCATAAGCTGAGTTCAGATAACTAGAACTACTAACGTTACATTTTTGAGATTTTTAAAGCATTGTATTTTATTTTATATATGTGAATGTTATAATTTCTAAGAGGAATATTGATTATGGAGTAATGGGGGAAAGACAAAAGTATCTGAATAATAAGAGCATTGGATTGGGGTATTTGGGTGATAAAGGATATTTAAGATAGCTGGATGCTGATATTTTCCTTACCAAATGGGTGCCAGTACAGTCATTTCTGTACCAGCCAGGGCTTTATATCATTGCCAATAATTTTGTAATTAAAAAATTTTCAACTAGATACCACTACTAAAGAAATAAGACAATGTGAAGCGTTGACTTTTATAACTGAGACATGACACTCTGGGCACTGTGTCATCTCATTTTCAGAACAATCTTAGGCTCTTTCTGTTTCTGCTGCATGTTTCCTCGTAAGAAGATGGCACTATTGATAGTAATGACAATAACATAAATGTAGACGTAGGCCCAGGCTTCTCCTGGATGGGTTTCCATCCAGCAGCTTTTAAGTGCCTCACCCTGCTTGTCTCTGCACATAGACGCCGCCGACACAAGCCCTCGCTTGATGATGCAGGTAGTCCATCTGCCTTTCTCTTTCCTTGTCCCTGCTGTGACTGTTGCATTAAATTCATCATGCTACCAAAAGCGAAGCCTTGTGTTGTCTGTTCACTGCATGACTGCGGGTTTCGCAGCCGCTGCTGTCTGACTGGGTCTGTAAGACAGCCCGACCTGACAAGGCATTGCAGCGGAGCAGGTGGCCTCTCTGCAGCAACCATGTTCAGAGTTTCAGGAGCTTGCTCTTGAGTATGAGCTGCCCCTGCCGCCTGGTGCACGATCACCTTTTTACTCTTTAGTTTGACATTGCAGAGTTACTATAGTCCAGAAGAGAAAACCCAGCTGGGATGGTGTAATTACCTTCTGGTGAAGAAAAACAATCCGTTTTGAAGTAGTTACTAATTGTTTCTATCCCATGTCCCCACAGGGGTCTGTCTATCATATCACATACTTTGCCAATTACAGATATTCTTGATCATTAAAACTGTGCTTTATTCCTAAGGAGGGTTTTCTGGAATGGAACTCCTGCTTTTTTGCTATGTTTGCATTTCAGTGTGGGCTGAATTCTCATACTGCAAAGAAATTCCTGAGATAGTTCGAAGGAAACTGTAGAAGCAAGCCAGATCCTTTGGGATGTGCACAGATCTGCCAGAGGCTGTCCATTTTCCTAGCTCTCTTGTTTTGCTGCCCATTCCAATTCTAAAACGATCCTTAAGACATCCCAGAGTGTTGGGGGTGCGCACTGGAAGGCATGAGCCCACGGGAAAGCTCCTGGGACTCTGTCTCTTCCTTTGCAGGCATTTGCAGTGTACATCCACCACAGCAGGCTGGTCTTAAGACTTGATAGTGACAGAATCTCATGGCTCGAAGCCCCCTGGTAAGCTTACATGCTTTCCCGTTTCTCAATATGGAAATCTGAAACTTTGCACCTCAAGTTGGGATTTATATTCTTAGTATGGCCATTTTGAATTTTCAAGGCTTAAAAACTGATGAAAATGTAAGATACTTTTCTACTCTTAAATAACTTACTTACAATAACTAGAAACTTAGTTGAAAGGCCAGTGACAGAAGAAAGCCATGCTAAGATTAATAAAGGTGCATTTCCATACAGAAGTAATTTATTAAATGATAGGTTTGCAATACTAGCCACGGCGAGTTGTTTGCCTCGTTGTACAAATGAAGTACAATATGTTATTTGAGAGTAATTCTGTGGTTCCTATCCTAGCTAGGCAGGATTGTCCAAAGGCTTGTAATAACCTGATTTTTGTGGGAAACGTAGTCTATGGAGCATGATGAGGTGCCTAAAATCCAGTTTTAACCACCCCTGTGGTAGGGCCTCCTGAAAGGCCTTGGAACCCCAGTGGAGATGTCTGAAGTATGTAAGCTTGGAGCACACAAACCCCTCCTGTGACTGCCCTGCTGTAAAAGTTCTTCCAAGTGCATACACCTGTGTAGAGGTGTTCTTGAATTGAATCCTGGAACTTCAGTAAACACACTTTGCCCTGTGTGTGTGTGTGTGTGTGTGTTTGCTCTTCCATACAGTAACCATGGGCAGAGGACCTGCTGCTCTGTCAGGGTTTGTCTTGAGGAGCAAAAGATGGGCCTACTCCCCCATCACTGGGGATCCCTGGGCTGAAGGCCACGGGAAAACCTTGGTTATCGTAAGCCAGTGGTGTGCCAGTCACACATCTGAGCTGTTCCGGGTCTGCTTGCCCATTTCATAATAGTAATGGTGCCTGGCTTTCACGGGGTCTCCTGTGGGGTGCACTCTGCATTTATTGGTTTGCAGGTTTTTGTTTTTGTTTTTCACGAATGCTGATAGGCAGAGCAGATAAGATTTTCTCTCCCAGAGGAGACAGGAATGAAGCAAAGGTGTGAGCGTACAGGTGAGGTCAGGGAACAGATAATTTCAACCTTTTTTTCTAAATTGAGTGGCAATTTCTTTTTCCTCCTGTGGGCTGAATGTAAATTAAAGTGGAATGGACTATTAATTCAATGATTTGGTCTAAAACCACCAGTTGACTAGTTGACGTTTTCTTTTTTGTGAGCCCTTAGGAATACTGAATTTCAAGGGCTCAGGAGACTGCTGTGCTTCGGGTGGCACAGGCAGATTCCCATCCTTTATAAAGGTCTGTTGGGACGTTGTAAATATTGATGGATTTCATCAAGCAGCACATTTCTTTGTTCCAAGGGACGATGACACTGGTGACATTGGTTCTAAAGCTCTGACTTTTCTGGGATGCTGGATCCTGGTCTTTTTGTGTCTGTGCTTGACTCTTGGCAGACTTTAAGGTAGATCACACTACACATAATAAAAGTTAGACAGAATAATATAAAAGGCTGCAGTTCTGTGCGTGTGAAGCTCAGGCCGCCCCCTCTTCATCTCAGTCAAGGAGATGAGGACATGTCTCAGCATTGTCAAATTCGAAAGCAGACTGGATGGTGCAGGATCATCTTCAGATCCAGAGCTGAAAGGCAGGCTTGACAGTCTGCTGTGGAGGGTCGCTGATGCGGGCATTTCATCCACTTACTACAAAAACTCAGTTCTGGAGCCGGGTGTGGTGGCGCACGCCTTTAATCCCAGCACTCGGGAGGCAGAGGCAGACGGATTTCTGAGTTCGAGGCCAGCCTGGTCTACAGAGTGAGTTCCAGGACAGCCAGGGCTACACAGGGAAACCTTGTCTCAAAAAAACAAAAAAAACAAAAAAAANAAAAAAAAAAAACAACTCAGTTCTGCAGTGAGTTCACTGGTCATTTTGGAAGCTTCAAATAGTCTTCAAATGTTTGGGAGAAACATTTATTTTAAAACCTTTTTCATGATAGCTTTTAAATGTTTAAATGGTATTTTACCCATTTACTTATCAAAATACAGTGTAAAGAACACATTTTATTTTGGCTCTTTTATAATAGACCTCTGAAGGATTAGTAACACCCTTCTTTTAAAATTTAATAACAAGTTCATGTTGAATGGTAATTCAAGGTCGCAGAACTCTTAATGAAACCTGACCGCTGGGGCCTCCCACTTGGTCCCAGGATCTCCCATTTACTGTGCATTGCTGCAGTTCGTGTGGGTAGACTTTTTTTTATTTCTGACGTAGATGGACTCAGTCAGCGCGCATGTCTGGTGGTCACGTGGCGCAGAGGGTCCGTGAGGTGCACTTCTCAGTCTGTGTGGAGCAGGCTGCTTTGTAACAGTGACAGGATGTAATAAGCATTTTTCTTTTGAGAAGTCTTTTTTTTTTTTTTTTTTTTTTTTTGGTGAAAAGTAAAAGATCTGCTTTTTGGTCATTTTATTCTACTTAAGCAAAGAGACATAACTGCTAAAAATCTCTGCTATTCGATGTCAGTGAAATGAAACTTTCTAAACAAAGTTTCCTTGGAAATGCCTCAAAGAAAGAAATCCAGCATGTGGCCACACGGTGCTTTGGCACATCGTTGTAAACAGAGTGGTTTACTGGAATGTGAAAGACCATCGTGGGCCTTGTCTGTGTACAGCCCTTGCTCATTTTTGTCAAGAGGAAAGCTTTGGGAGCGGGACACCGTTCATAAGTGCTCCCAAGTTAAACTTTGTTCCTGTAAAGCACAGAAAGACTGGTAAATCTGAGGTGAACGCTGGACTTGGCAGATAGGACCAGAGAGAGACAAGAGTACGTATCCCAAACACAGTGGCTGGCTTCTGTGTGACATCCTGGAACGACATTGCTATTGACTCAGGGATCTCTCGCTCTAGGCAAGGTGGCTTGGCTTTGCAGACCACAGGTCACTCCATAACATACTGCTGGGGTGGCTCTGCCCAAAGGCTACAGATTGCCCCAAAGTCCCGGGAAAGTTTTGATAGTGACGGGTTGTTTGTGACTGGGCTGGCCCCACAGGCCTCGGCTGTGACAAGAGTCGCCCTGTGTGGGGTGCACGCCCTTTCCAAGCAGCTCCATTTTGAGTTTTCATTAAGTCCCATCTCCCTTCCTCAGAGCTAGTTCCTGTGACAGAAGCAAGTTGTAATGCATTCTAACATACAGTTCTTAACACTTGTTTATATGTTCAGTGAAAACCAACAACACACAGAAATTTGTATCAATTCAAATGAAATATACAGGGATAACTGAAGCATATTGCAAACCTCCTCTTTGTGTCTGCTTTGTGATACTGTTTCACAAGGTGAACTGAAGGCCCCCAGCTGCAGGAAACCATTTCAGATTTTCCCCTGGCTCCAGTTTACAAAGCACCCTAAGCCACACCCACAGCCTTCTCATAGTGCCATTTGCCCTCAGAGCTTATGCACCTGTCTAGCGTGTCACCATTTACAAGTTGTAACCCACTCATCAGCATTCAATCTTGCTCAAGGTAAAGTGTGAAGATTACAGTGGACTTGTATTCTTAAACCACTTAGTGGGCATGACATAGCCATTCAAATTCCTTTACTATTTTGTGGGTGGGGTGCATGTGGCATTCACAGAGGACAAAAGAGGGTGTTGGACTCCCTGGAGCTGGAGGAGGCTGAGATCTGTCTATTGTATGGCTGGTAAATGAACTCGGTCCTCTGTGAGAGCTGCAAGTTCCCTTAACCATTGAGCTGCCTCCCCTGCCCTGCTGGATTAATAAGTCAGGGCTAGGAAGCTTCTGTTGTCCTAGCATGGAAACAATCCCAGAGTGTCCAAGAGAACAAGAACATTGTGTTAGTGCAGCACTAGGTATGGTCACAGATGCAATCCCATGCGCCTTTGCTCAGTCTCCATCCAGGCAAACATGTTTGACCAGGCTGGGGGGGGGGGGGGGTCATCACCTCCCTGCCGTGTTCCTCTGCAAGGGCCATGGTCAGCAGTGCTGGCTTCACTAGAAGAAACTCAGGTTTGAGTCTGTGTGTAACTGTCAGAAACCTGATTAGAAGTCATATACAGAAAAGCTGACTTTCACAACTCATGTAACAGTTCATTATAAAAGCAGCAGTGTATTGAACAAAGCCAGATGGAAATACAGAGCCTAGGGATAAGAAAAGATCTGCAGAAGTGACCACAGCAGACTATAGCCCTCTAGACCAGCAGGAACCTGGTCTTGGGAACCTGTTGTGTGACAGAATTTTCTGGGCAGATATAACACACGTTTCCTTACCTCACTTAGAGATCCCATAACAGACCAAAGTATGGATACCACCGAAGTTCAGCTTGGTGAACCAGTGAATTATTGGGGTTACTTACAGGAATGTGAACGAGGAGTTATTTATAGGAACAGAAATGACTCGGACAGCTGCATCACCAAAACCCACCAGTCTTAGGGTTTCTGTTCCTGCCCAACATCAGGACCGAGAAGCAGTTGGGGAGGAAAGGGTTTATTCAGCTTTCACTTCCACATTGCTGTTCATCAAAGGAAGTCAGGACTGGAACTCAAGCAGGGCAGGAAGCAGGAGCTGATGCAGAAGCCATGGAGGGATGTTACTTACTGGCTTGCTTTCCCTGGCTTGCTCAGCCTGCTCTCTTATAAACCCAAGACTACCAGCCCAGAAATGGCACCACCCACAAGGGGCCCTCCCACCTTGATCTCTAATTGAGAAAATGCCTTACAGCTGGATCTCATGGAGGCATTTCCTCAAGGGAGGCTCCTTTCTCTGTGATAACTCCAGCTTGTGTCAAGTTGACAAAACCAGCCAGTACACCACCGCAGCACAGCTAACAGCTCACGAAGCTGGGACCCTGGAGCACACTGCGGTCAGCTCAGCAGGCTGGAGAGTGTCCCTTCGGAGCAGTGGAGTAATACTTCAGTTAGTCTAAACAGCTCAGCTGGCATCTGTTTCCAGGCCGCTGGTTGGTTTCTCAGTGTTCTTGCCCCTGGGGGTGGAAGGAGAGCTTAGTCTTTGTAGCTTAGTTTCAGTTCATCTGAGGAGGACTCTCGGTTTTTATTGCTTACTCTAGCAGGAAGGACCCTTGTGAATGGTCAGTCTTGGGAACTTCTGAAACTGCGTGGTTTAACCTTCCTGCTCCAGAAATTTTCTCTGTGAGATAGAGTGTTTCAGTCTCGGAGGAAACTGGTATACAAAACAACTTAACCTACATCTCTGGGACAAGAGGTACATGACATTAATGTGTTAATGCTTATGAATAAATTATTTTTACCAATGTTATATAGGGGAAAATTCCACGTTATCCATATTCTTGTTCCCACACAATTGCACTCCATTAACTGTTTTTGAAGGGAATGGGGTGGTCTAACTGCTACCACACACATGTGTGTCCTACTCACAGACATGGCCTAGAGAAAAATTGGTCGAGTGGAGAAAATGGGGAACCAAGATTATTCTTAAGGAACAACCTTCTCCAGTGGTCCCCTGAGAGCCCCGAGCTCACCATTCCTGAGGTGGCTGGGATGGTGGTTCAAATCCCACTGGGCCCTGCGTGCTTTTGGACTGAAGGCTTCCAAGAGGCTACTGGTGCTAGGTTTGTTTCTGAACTGGATAGCTCTCAACCTGTAGGTTAAGTTCATTATCTCAGCTTTAGAATCACAGAAAGTATTTTCAGGGAGGTTTGGAAGGAGTTGGAAAAGCTTTCCTCCTAGCCTGTGTCTTCCCCAAGTCTTTCAGAAAACAGACTGCCTGACCCAATGCTCTCTGCCCCGGGGAAAGAGGTCCTTTCCAATGGCAGAAAAGCGAGAGAAGAAAGCTTCTTCCTCAGGCACTTGCTGCTGAATGCGATCCACAGTTCTCTGCAGTTAAGAGCAAATTTTCAGTAAGGAACTGGGTCAGTAACTCTCTTCATTGCTGTGACAAGATGCCTGATGCAAACAACTTGCCAGTGGGTCCTTTGGCCTCACGGTTGAGGATACAGGCAGTCTCTGTGAAAGGCATGTGGTGGGAGCAGAGAGCCGGCCGGTTGCATGGCATCTGCATTTGGAAAGCAGAGAGAAATGACTGCTCACTTTCTTCTCATTCAGACCAGGACCTCTGCCCAAGGAATGGAGCTACCCACAGTTAGGGTGGGCCTTTCAGCCTTGGTGAATGCATAGATACACTCCCATAGATAGAGAGGCTTGTCCTCTGGGTGAGTCTAGGGCATGTCTAGTTGATAGATTGGCCATCACAGTAAGTTGTGTTACATAACTGGCTCAATTTAACATCTGAGGAGGCAAGGGACTACCATTGCCTCATTTTGGTGGGACTTGATCTGGGAACCTCATTTCCTTTCCAAGACAGGATAGCTGATGTCATCAGCCTTGGAGGGACAGATGCATGCCACTATCCAGAAATAAGTGCATATGCTTGATTATTAACAGTCTTTCCTTCCAGCTACAAGTGGGCCAAGGGCCTCCTCTACGGTTACATAGCTAACGAAGACAGAATTCATGTCAGAATTAACACGTACTGGAAGAATTGTACTGAGAACCATGGAGTTATAATGATGGGCTGCATCAGTACAGAACCCTTAGTACTGCTAGCAAGACGTAATAGCTTTCACTAAAGTTAAGTTGGCCTGAACCTTGACTTACAAGGACCAACCTATATTTCTGGCGGTGGGATTAGGTGATGCACAATAGAGCCCAGCAGTTCTTTGAGTCACTATTATACTGTTTTGTTCATAGTTTTAGAATACAGCTCTTGATAAAATTACCACCACCATGGTAAAAATTACTATATCTACTCCACCATGGTCATTATTCTTGGTAACATCACCATCATAGTTTATATGAAAATTAAGGCAAATTTCTATTATTTTAACTAGAATTCTGAAAGAATTCCTTCCATTCTGTATCCTGAAGGATATGGAAGAAAACTGGCATTACAAAATATCTGGTAAATAGAAACTGTTACATGTTAAACTGACCTCCCCTAATTTCGTGTTGAATCCTTAACCCCTAATCTCTCAGCAATGAGGATCCCTCTCTACTAAAATGAAATCAACATGGCTTCTATTGCAATGGCTGGTGTTACAGAAGCAAGGGAAGATGTGAACATGGACATATGAAGAGAAAAGGTCGTGTGAACATGAAGATGACTTTTCACAAGCCAAAAAGCAAGGCTAGAACAGATTTCTCCTGTAGCCTTTAGAAAGAACTCCCCCACTGATAATCTTGCTCTTGGACATCTAGAATCATGGAACAATAAATATCTTGTTATTGCTTCTTTCATCTCCTTTAGAGCACTTAGTTATTGCAACTTTAATAAGCTAATGCAGACAATTTGTGGCCATCTTCAAGTGTGGGGGCTGAAGTAAAAAGTGCTAAAGATGAGCTATAAACAGAAGGCTTCTGTCGATCTTCAGCCTTGGCATGCAGACCGGGCCATCAGGATGGGTCTTGATTGGTTTCCATCATGAGGCAGGTGGAAAACAGATTCCTTTTCAGTTAATGGTTGTCATGCCAACGAAAGACACTGGCAAATACTATGTTTGCAGATTTGTCAGCCTGTTCTCTAAGCCTCTCAACTTGAAGTCCATGAAAAGCGCAGCGTCTCCAAATCTTTGCATCCAGGATGGACTGGCTCAATAAGAAGCAGTTTTATAGGATGTATATGTGAAACACGTTAAGTTTGCAACATTAGTAAAAGGCATGAATGAGAGTGGGTTTTACATTAACTACCAAACCAACGTAGATAGAGGCTTTACTCATAGTGAATTTATTATGATCCCGCATGGATAGGACAGGCACAAAGTCACATCTACTCCTGCAAGTAAGTTATGTTGTATGATGCATAGACCTGCTCATGCTGGAATGTCTGTAAGTGCCACACACCCTGTCCTTAGCGCTCATGATGACCTTCGAGTGGATGCTGATCCAGGTCAGGATCTAGGGATACAAGTTGATTTGTTTAGCTAGAGAGGAAAGATTTAGGAATCAGAGGAGGCAGAAAGGTTAGCTGTCTGTGTTCAAATGTGTGAAGAGTACCTTACAGAGAGAGACCACTGTTTCCAGGAAGTTCCCCAGGTCAAGGGCCAGGAATGAGAAGATAACTTCCAGCCCAAGGTCAAGAAACGATCTGCAATTATTAGTCTTCTTTAGCTTGCTGGGTTGGTTAGTAAACATTCTTAAAGAGCCACGAAAAAGCTGAAACCTATTTCCTTTTTGTTGTTGTTGTTGTTGTTTTTTAAAGACAGGATCTCACCAGTTAGCCCTGGCTGGCCTGGAACTCACTATGTGGACCAGGATGGCCTTGACCTCAGCAGCAATTTGCTTGCCTCTGCCTCCTGATTGCTGGTACTGAGGACATGCACCACAATTCCCGGCTTTGAAACCTACTCCTTATGGAAGGGAAAGATGGGTGTGAGGTAGGCTGGAGGAGCTACGCTTCAATACCAGGTAAGGATGGCCATGTGATTCTAGAAGGGGATGCCCTGTGCTGCAGGCTTTGCATGAGTCTTAAACTGTCACCCTAATGCTGACAGTTTCCTCTGTGTCAGGAAAATAGACTGTAGACTTACCTAACAAATTGAGACTGCCATTAAAAATGGAGGTCTTGCGGCCCTGGGATGCTGTGCAGTTTTACCTGGGCAGACATTACTTGCTCAAAGACCAGATAAGGACAGGCTCTGGAGTGGCCTGAATACTCCCCTTCCTTGATGGAAAGCAGAGACAATTTGGCATCAGTGTTAAGGTCATTGAAGTGAAGCTACATTGTCCAGGGTGAAATCTTAGCTCCACACCATCAAGCTACAGTCAACCACTGAGGCACACACCAGGTTTTAGGTGGAAAAACACTGAAGAACAAGAGTACCTATTAAGGCAAGGTCAGGCCAGACCCCCTGCTTCACAATTAGCATCATCAGCTCCTCGGAACATCCACCTGTGGGTCAGCTTTGTTGCCTGTAAGACAAGGCTGAAAAGCTTGCCTACTTTACACGGTTCCTACTCTGATTGGACGGTGAGGATTCAATACAGATCAGAGCGAGAGGAAAAGTAGCCAAGCAAAAGTCCTTCCCCACCACGTTCATCAAGCCTTTAAAGTGAGGGGCCCTGATAGTGCTAACCGTCAGCTTGACGCTGGGCACACCCATCTCTGATCAAGTTAATTGTAGTGGGGAGACTCTGTCTGCCACTCTGGGCTGCACCATTTTCTGAGGTAGTTTCAAGACTGCATTATGAAGAGGAAGGCCAGCTCAACACCTGCATGCATGTGTGCATCCTGCTTTCTGTGACGGGCTGCTTCAAGACCCTGTTGCCTTGACCTCTTTGCCATAGTAGACTGCACCTTGAACTGTGAGCCAGGAATAAAAACCTATCTTAGTTACTTTTTAATCACAGCCTCGGGAAGAGAAACTAAGACATGAAAGCAAACCTGGTTCCCAGCCTTTCCAGTCTGCCAAGATTAGAAATATACTAATTTGCTCTCGGGCGTCCTTTGCTCTACCCTCTTCTGAGAGAGCTCAGAGAGCTCCTTGCTTTGATAACATTTGGGTTCTGGGAAAAGAATTTACATCATTTAAATTTTTATTGGTGTTTAGGGAGTGTACAATAAATTTAAACTCATATGGTATAATTGGTGTTTTAATTGTCATTATGAGTTTAATGACATTCAATTTCCTTTATAGCCATAAAGAGAATTTTTATTCCTGTTGATACTTAAACAGAAGAATCCCCAAGGAAATGCAGAAATCTTCAAAGTGTGTTCTCTTTCCAGTATTCACTACTCGCTGAGCAGAGCAATCCAGATCACACCCCCAGGACCTGATGACCCCATTAGAGCTCCCCTTCCCTATTCTCTTAGCAAAAGGAAAGGCTTTTCATGAGGTCATATCTCTCATGCAAAATCACCGCACAGAGTTTATCTTTAAATTCTCTTTATTTATGCTGGAAAAATCACAATACACATTTAACCAAATATCTGGTAATTTGACAATAATATCACCCATCTATTTTACATTTTAAAAAATACCCTAAAAAAAAAAATACCCTGTGTAGAGACTTGGAAAAGAATGCCTAGAAGGGTCTCAAACCGACTGAAGTTTAAAAAAAGGAAACAGGAGCTCTTGGAGTTTTACAGTGAACGTTCTATTTACTACAAGTCAAGCGTTGTGCTGCGCTATAGACAGGGGTGGGGTGCGGGGAGCAATGCCAAGCAAGAGATTCAAAAACAATTGTAAGATGAATGAGCAGAAGACTTTCAGACCACACAATCATGAAATGGTGTAGAGCCAAAGAGTGATGGAGAGAATAAAAGTGGTAGAGTTACCTACGAGTTAACCTAGGTCAAGACTGTTTACCTAGCCCTTCCTAGCACTGGAGTGTAGGGAAGACTACTGTCACATCTTACATTTACTCATAGGTAGTGCCCCAGCAGCCGGGGTGGGATCCAGTCACTTGGCTGCAAGTCAAACTTCTCCACAAAGTCCAGCATCAGGCCCCGCCTTCTAGGGCCCACCTACCTGGCAGCAGGCCTGGTCGCAATCAGTTCAGCAGCAGGCCCCGCCCCTCGGCAGAGACCCCGCCCCGCCTGCCCGTCGGACATCAGGGGGCCCGCCCTTCAAGAGGCGTCATTCCCGCAGCCTCCACCCTAGGCATGGCGCTGTGTGACTCCACTCTGCTGCTGTTGCTGCTGCTGCCGCTGGCACGGCTCTCGGCTGGGGACTGCCCGTGCTCCGAGGCTGCTCTCTGCCAGCCGATCCGCCACCGTCCCGACTTCGAGGTCAGCACTCCTTTGCGGGCCGGTCTGATACTCAAGGCTGTAGAAGTTGTGCGCTCACTGAGCACCAGAGAGCCTTCCTCTTTTCAGATTTCCTTCAGAGGTTAGGCAACTTCCCAGGCCGCAGACTGTGAGCTCCTGCTTGAGCTAATAATGCTCCTGCCTCATCAGACTCCCGAGGCCAGCTCCTCCCGCTAACCGCTCAGCCACCTGCGGGGAGGGTAGGAGAACCGGTTCTCGGTTTCCAAGGCAATGCACATTTAGTAGGAAAGTGTCCACCTGCGAAAGTACATCCGAAAGCAGGATGTTCTGATAACCTTTGTACTTGGTACGGACTAGTTTTTTCGTTTATGGACACCCACCCACGCAGGAAAATGGCAAAACCAGCTATTTGAGTAAATTTTTCTTTAACCCAGCAGAACGGCTTATAAAGCTTACGGACTTACCACGAAGCAGTGGTAAAATCGTGTGACTGAAGTTGATGACAGTGGCTGGACCTGGAGGTCAGCGATGTTAGAGGGTCCAGTCTCAAAAAAAAATTGTACAGAGAAGGAACAAGTTCATGGGTCTTAAACTTATATTTGGTTTTGAGACATAGATATTTAAATGCTTGTGTTTGCATACATTGTTTAGGAAAAAAATAGTGACGATATTTTATAGACTGCCTACTGCGGAAACTGAACTTTCTTTAAAAAGAAAAATTTAGGTGCATTAACATTTCTTTGAGCAGTGGTCATTAGCAGCACTCAGATCATTAAGATCAGAAATTAAAATTTGGGAGAGAAAGAATTAGCTGTTTGGCAATGGATAGCTGTTACTTTTAGTTTATGGTCTGGTGGATCTTTCCTACTGTGGTGGTTTGAATGAGAATGGCCCTCATGGAGTCACATGTTTACATGCTTGTCCCATAGAGAGTGACACATTAACAGGTGTGGCCTTGTTGGAGGAAGTGTGTCACTGTGGGATGGGTTTTGAGGTCTCTGAGCTCAAGCTAGGTCTAGAATGGCTCAGTCTTTCCCCTGCTGCTTATGGATAAAGATGTAGAACTCTGAGCTCCCTCTCCAGCACCATGTCTGCTTGGATGCTGCCATGATGATAAGGATTAAACCTCGGAACTGTAAGCCAACCTCAATTAAATGTTTTCCTTTATAAGCATTGCCATGGTCATGGTGCCAATTCACAGCAAAAGAAGCCCTAAGACACCTGCTTAAGAGATTAGTTGACTGGTTCTGATTGGTTAAGTAGAAACCCAAGGCAGTGCTCAGCTGTTTCAGCCTAAAGCCCCTCCCCTCAATTAAGTGGTTTTATAACAATCTGATTTATTGTGGCACTCAGCACTTAGTGGGTGATATAGTATTTGTGAGAATTTTTCATTACATGCAAAGAAAATTATACTCATCCATAAACTCGTAGTAAATGAGGCCTCACTAGCCTTTTGCTTCTTGAAATGGGAAGACTATAGATTATAAGAGTCTCCTTCCCCACTGAATATATTTGTGTGGCAGAATTACGAGGGACTGACCTATGCTTTGAGAATGAACCCATTTGTACTGCAAGTTTTATGCTGATTTGACACAAGCTAGAGTCACCAGGGAGGAGGAATCAAGTAAGAAAATGCCTCCATCCAATCCGGCCGTAGGAAAGCCTGTAGGATATCTTCTGAATTAGTGATTGGTGGAGGAGGACCCAGCCTATTATGGGTGGTGCCTCTCCTGAACAAGTAGTCCTGGGTTCCTTGGCAGTAAGGAGCCTTTTTCCTTGACCTCTACATCAGCTCCTGCCTCCAGGTTCCCACCCTGTTTGAGTTCCTGTCCTGATTTCCTTTGATGGTGTCTTAGTCAGGGTTTCTATTCCTGCACAAACATCATGACCAAGAAGCAGTTGGGGAGGAAAGGGTTCATCTCTGAAAGAAGTCAGCACTGGAACTCAAGCAGGTCAGAAAGCAGGAGCTGATGCAGAGGCCATGGAGTGATGTTCTTTATTGGCTTCCTTCCCCTGGCTTGCTCAGCTTGCTCTCTTATAGAACCCAAGACTACCAGCCCAGGGATGGCCTCACCCACAGGGGCCTTTCCCCCTAGGTCACTAATTGAGAAAATGCCTTGCACCTGGATCTTGTAATGGCATTTCCTCAACTGAAGCTCCTTTCTCTGTGATAACTCCAGCTGTGTCAAGTTGACACAAAACTAGCCAGTACAGATGTTGAACTGTGATATGGAAGTATAAGCTGACCCAAGTTGCTTTGGTCATCATGTTTCATCACAGTTAATAGTCCATTCTCCACCATGGAGATCTAACACCTCTCCCTTTGTGTTTCCAAAATTGAGAGTGGTTGCTATTAGGTCACAGGCCCTAGTTAGTTGTTTTGTTTTTAACAAATTGAGTCTTAAATATGATAATTAAAACATTGAGCTATCCAGTTTCACATTCTGTGTGTAGTAACTTTATTGAATGGTTGCTTGGCAGAAAAAAATAAACTGTGCATAGTTAATCCTGAAAGGTAAAGGCATGAAGATGTTCAATGGCAGCCTTAACAGTTATGGTTGCTCTGCACAGCCCTACTGGTCCACTCTCCTGTGGGCCCCTACATCTCTATTTTCAGTGCCAGCATAATGTGCCACCCCTACTTCAAACGCTAATGGAACTCCAGAAAAACGAACAATTCTGTGGTCCTCAAATACTGCTTGAGAATACCATCTACCTTATTAATTTTATGTTGTTCCTTTCTCTTTCAGCACTTCTGTGTTGTAGCTACCTTCTTTTCAGTTCCAGAATCTCGGAACTCTCTTTGGTTGTGGGGAACTTGAGCTGTAGGAACTTTGTCCTAATCTGCAGATGTTCACTCGCCTGTAGGCGATCTTCTTTTGCCATCCTCCAGAATGCAGAGATTCCCTCACGTGAAGTCATCATGGATGGTTTCTTTTACCACCTAGATAGCAGATTCACTGAACATGGTATCAAGGCTCCTGCATTTCCTTCCAGGCCTTGATGCTACTGTAATTTCCTAAGGGATCTTGGTATTTGTTAACCTCTGCGCCTCTAGTGCCTAGCAAAACTCCTCTCCTACATGTTCATTAAGGTTGGTTCTACCCATAAATGAATACCGTCAGGTAAAAGGAACATGACCAGTGAAGCCTTTGTGTTTCTAGGATCATCTCTAAGGGAAAAACACTGGAGGAACAACATTAGCTACTTTAAAATTGGACTTGACTACAACTCTGTCAGCTTCATCCAAAGGCACACATAGCAACTTAAGCAGTATCTATGGCTCCATCTGAAACAGGCAGAAGCTTGAAGATCATCAAACTCTGCGAGCTCTGCTGCTCCAACCTTCGCTGAGGTCTCTTATGAGTTCTGGCGATATTCATCTAAACTGTGATATTCCCCTTCTGTGGTTCCAGAGTGGGTCCCTTTTTAACCCATTCCTCACTTCAGCACAAGGGAATTTAGGAGGCATTCCTTTTCCTTTTAAAAGATACTTGTGTCTAGATATTAGGTGAGGAGTATTTCAGGCAAAAGAACACATAAACCATAAAGATGTAAAGCTGGTGGTTCTTCTCATTTCAATTCTGTCACACTTATGTGTTTATAAATGTGTAAAAATATAATCGACAGTAAAAGTATGAAACCTTAAATGAAGCTCCGTGGCTCCAAAGGCCACTCAGTCTGTAGAGAAGTTCACTGAGTTGCAGTCTGAGTGGCTTCCTTAAGCTAGATGAGTGGTGTTTTCATGAGAGTCCATTACAATAAGGTGGTTTTATTAAATAAAAATGGTTTTGTTCTCTCCATTTCCCTCAGGATACTAACTTTTCAACAGGGCTGGCTTTCATGAATTACCCCAGATTCAACAGTCTGTTCTCTTCTATGCTTTTTCTAAATTCTAGGTTTCTGCAATACTGAACATTTATAGTCACTGTGTTCTTTCTGTCTTCAGGCCTCAACACTAGCCAGTACTTCTTCCAGGTTCATGCAACCACCAGTAAAATATACTGGTAACCTGATGTCTTCGTGTTACATCCTCAGTGCCCACTGCCTGACCTACGGAGGTGGTTCATGTATCTGGGTGTCAGGCCTGACATACGGAGGTGGTTCACGCATCTGGGTGTCGGGATGGTAACCTCAATTTAAGTGCCAGTGTCCACCCCTGTTTTTCTGGCAGGTCTTTGTATTTGATGTTGGACAGAAAACCTGGAAATCTTATGACTGGTCACAGATTACAACTGTGGCAGCATTTGGAAAATATGACCCAGAACTTATGTGCTATGCTCATTCAAAAGGAGCCAGGGTAGTGCTAAAAGGTATGTTTTCAGCAGACACACAGCTAGCCAATGCAAAAAAAAAAGTGTACTGTTTACTGTATATAGTCCCTTTTATGCCTTTTATTCATAACCTTAGTTGTAGATACCATTAAATCTATTCCACAAACACAGTTTTAAACAGAAATAAGCCTACTTCTTGTTTTTGGGCAAATGTGATTGCTTAGTTATAGCATGCCGAACTTTAGTAATGGTCTACAAGTTCTGCTTCTAATTCAGGATGATTTTAGCTCACAGGGACTATTTTGAAGATTAGCAAACAATGGCTGTCATTTGGTACTATTTCTCCACTTGGAAAGCAGATTAGAGGCTTGATATTCCAAAATTCATGTGTTTCATAGACATTATGATCTCTTTGGGAGTGGCTTTGGGAAGTAAACAGTTTTACCTATGAAAAGTATCCATATCCATATGTAAATATGTCTGTTCCTTCCAAAGGTGATGTCTCTCTGAAGGATATCATTGATCCTACCTTCAGAGCATCGTGGATAGCTGAGAAAGTTGATTTAGCCAAAGCACAGTATATGGATGGGATTAATATAGACATAGAGCAAGAAGTTAACTGCTCATCTCCTGAATATGAAGCATTGACAGCTCTGGTCAAAGAAACCACAGAGTGTTTCCATCGTGAGATCGAGGGATCACAGGTAAAATAAATACTCATTTTTGTTGTTGGTGGTGGTTTTTAATCAAAATATATTTACGTAAGTATGATTAGTGACATCTTAGTTTTTAGCAATGGGGGGAGAGTCTCCGCACACATTTCCCAAATCCCCTTTTCTGGGATGTCACTGTTAAGGTCCTAGGTTCCTATCTATATCAAAATACAACACAGCATTTGTTCTGTCCTCTTGTCAGCAGCACTCTACACTGTGGGCAGCAAGAAGCCAGGAGGGCCTAAACTGGCTTTTACCGGTACAGAGCAGAAAACTCAGGCACTATAGGAAAGGATAGTGCTAGGGACAGATGCACTCTCTGTAGGCTCTGTAGTATTTGCAAAGCACTCAGGGCCCATGAGAGCTCAAAGCACTAAGTCTCTGGAACCAGTCAGGACTGTCAGTAGGGCCAGGAGCATAATTACAGCAGACCTCAACACAAGGAATCTTGTCAATGTGTAAGTACACAAGTAATCTTGTCAGACAATGTGAAAGTAGCAAAGGGCAGTGTGTCTCCAGAGCAGGACTGTTAAATATGTATGTACATTAAAAAATTCAGGATCTTAAAAATGAATAAAAACCTATGTATACACACATATCCACATGGGAGAGTCACTTCCAGATATATACATGAGGCCCTTGGTACAACTTCTAGTACACACACACACACACACACACACACACACACACACACACACATACACACACAATTACTGAGAAAATTATCGCTGTCTTTAAACATATGTGACAACACATGTCTTTAAACCTAGTGCTTAGTAGGTAGAGGCAGGGAGAGTGGGAGTTCAAGGCTAGCCTGGGCTGCATAGTGAGATGCTATCTCAAAACAGCCAAAACATTTAAGTAGACTCACACACATTGTCCTTGGTATCCATGGAAGATTGTTTCCAGTGGATAAAATCAAAATCTGTAGATGCTAATGCTAGAGTCATGTACATTAAATGGCAAAGTATTTGATATACTCTATGCAAAACTACTCATAGTCTTTAAAATCTTTATATTACTAATAATACCTAATACAATATGTTATATACATAGCTATTATATTGACTGTTGAGGATATAAAGTTAAGAATATCCACACATAGAAAATTTTAGAAATATCCACAGTATAAAAAATTAGTAAACATTTTATCTGTACTTTGTAGAATTTATAGATGCAAAAAATCACCCTTATATAAAGTATGTATAATAAATATATTCTTAGTATCTATTATATATACATGTAATATTCATCCAAGGTAGAGCACCATAAGTACTATAAACCAATGATTCTGAAGCTTACCCTAGGATCACATGGGGTGTCATTTAAAATTTCCTGACATTAAATCATTGCGTGTGGGATAGAGCTTAGGGACCTGCAGTTTTACCATGGGCTTTGGGTGATTCTGATAGAGCTGGTTGTCACATGAGACTCACTGGTCAAATTATATGACACAGAGGGAAGGAGATTCGTGGCTTTGACTGGGATGACAGCATAACCCTTACACTCAGAGAAAATGTTCAGAAAGTGATTAGCAGTGTTCAGTGGAATTCACCACAACATTAAAGGTCACAGCATTAGGAGGGTTGAGAACCGCTGGGTTAGAGGTACTCGGTTTCTCCATTACTGCAAGACAGCTCCATTTTGTAATCAGAGGGAATGACAAAATGGGTCCATTATATAAACACTTTACTTCACAGCCATTTTTTGTAGAATTTTTAATACTCAGTGAAGCATAAGGAAAAACTGTGACAAAGTTTGGTAAGATAAATCAGACAAAATATAAATATTTTAACATACTCATTTATATCTATTAGGTGTTTACTAGGTGCCTAATTAAGGAAAACACTTGGTGGAATTTTAGACTGTTTCTAGACATTAAAATAAAACTTACATTTAATTGAGGTAAAAACCCATAGTTTAAGATACTCATCCTTGCCGGGCGGTGGTGGCGCACGCCTTTAGTCCCAGCACTTGGGAGGCAGAGGCAGGTGGATTTCTGGTTTGAGGCCAGCCTGGTCTACAGAGTGAGTTCCAGGACAGGCTACACAGAGAAACCCTGTCTTGAAAAAACAAAACAAAACAAAAACAAAAAACAAACAAACAAAAAGATACTCATCCTTGTTGATCACCATTCAGAATAAAGAAAAATTTATTACCTGTTTCACTTGGCTGTTTCCAAAAACTAAGATCATTTAAGCATTTTGAGTTGACAAATAAATCCTAGTTCTCTGACTGTTATGTATGTGTAGTATTTGGCCCATCCTACCATGTCATATAATTGTGAATCAGGGACTAACTCAGAATACCATCAGGCAGTGCCAACGGGTGACCTGCATAGCCTGCACAGTACTTTAAAGTCTTCTGTATTTGATTTCTTTTCACATGGCTTCCCTTTCAACTTATTCAGGGGCTCCAACATCATGCATTACCATTGAACTTGCTCCTTCCAGTCAGTGAGTTCCCAGCCTTTGAGAACATTTGGAGTTGAAATCCTTTTTCTTTACAGTGCTCTGTTCCTGGTCCTTATGTATCCAGTTATAGACACAGGCCAGTCCAATGTAGTAACAAAACATATTTATTAGAGCTCTTCTACATGTATTAAATTCTATATGCATACATTATAAGCATTTCTTTATTTTTTGAGTAGAACAAGGCAAGAAAATGTTATGTAAATAATATGTAGTTTTTTCACAGGTAACCTTTGATGTAGCATGGTCACCAAAGCGCATAGACAAAAGGTGCTATAATTACACTGGGATCGCAGATGCCTGTGACCTTCTTTTTGTGATGTCTTATGATGAGCAAAGTCAGATCTGGTCAGAATGTATTGCAGCTGCCAATGCTCCCTACAATCAGACATTAACTGGTAAGAATCCAAAAAATGATCACTTAATTAGTAATATTTATTCCAAAACCTCAGACACTAAAGTGTATTTTAGTATTTCTAAATTATTTATACACTCTTTCTATATAAAACTGTGCTTTATGAATAAAATACAATAAAATGTATTATAATAAAATATAAAAATTTGAGAGTTTTAGTATTTTCAAAAATATTTAATTTTACTTACCATATCCTTATGGGATAGCTTTATTATCATTGATTCTACATTATAGATAAGATGGGACTCACATGGGTATTTTTACTGCAGGCCATACTCTTGTCATATGCCAAGATATTTCTGTTTAATATTATGAAAGTTAATGCAGAAATTCACAACTAGCTGGGAGTTTAGATAATAACTGTGTATGTATATGTATGTATATATGAATGTTTATGGACTCAACCATATATATTCAACCAGAAATGGGGATTCATGGGTATGCTGTATCACACACACACACACAGCTCAAGAACCATTTGTGTGGTGGATAGAAAGACTTTAAGAGCCAGAGTTGGGGAGATGTTCTGTGGTTACAACAGCACTGTGCACTCATGACTTTAGAGCATCTGTGGCTGTGGCCTAAGATTGGCCCAAGGTGATGCCAGTCAACATTCTCAGGAGTAGTTGGAGCTCATTCATGTTTCTTGTGTTCTAAACTACAGCTTGCTACCGTATAACAGCACGGGCATTTTTTATCTCCACCAGTCATTAGGAAGCACACATCATTATTTGTAATCATGGGACACTTGAGTTTCTATAAGAAATTCTGAATATCACTGCCACAAAGTTTAAGATTTATAGAACTTTTTAAATATATGTTAGCAGTTAGTACCTAAATTAGTAGGATTTCTTGAAATTTTCATTTCTCCTGTATTTTGTGTATTTTGTTTCCAGTGTCATCTATACTGGATATCATCTCTTATTTAAACAAAACAAAACAAGACAAAAAAAATCTTAGAAAGTAAGACATAGGACTTCCAGTTCTTAAGGGATAGCTTTTATGACATTATAGAAGAAAACTCACTTTGCATCTGAACAAGTATACCTGTTTTTACAAACTGAAGATTCGGCATGGTTGCCCAGATTGTATGTACATATTAAGAGATATATATAAACAGAATAATCCTGTGTTTTCTATCCCCATGTAACTAGGATATATTGACTACATCAAGATGGGCATTAGCCCTCAGAAACTTATAATGGGTGTTCCCTGGTATGGCTATGATTACATTTGCCTAAATCTCTCAAAGGTAAGAACAACTTATATTGGGTATATGTCATATCACTCCATTATATATTTTGTTCTGCTCTGAATATATGAAATTTTATTTAGATTTCTGAATGCATTTTGAGGATAAGCTTTGCTTCTTTTTAAATCTTTTTTTTTTTAATTTTTATTTTGGTTTTTCGAGACAGGGTTTCTCTGTATAGCCCTGGCTGTCTTGGAACTCACTCTGTAGACCAGGCTGGCCTCGAACTCAGAAATCTGCCTGCCTCTGCCTCCCAAGTGCTAGGATTAAAGGTGTGCACCACCACACCCAGTTCTTTTTAATTCTTTAATATCATGGGAGTTTCTGAATGTAATGCATTTTATTTTATTATCAATTTCATTATTATTCTGTATAATCAGGTTATTTATAGCATATCTTTTTTTAAAAAAAATTATTTATTTTATGTACATTAGTCCACTGTAGCTGTCTTTCGACACACCAGAAGAGGGCATCAGATCCCATTACAGATGGTTGTGAGCCACCATGTGGTTGTTGGGATTGAACTCAGGACCTCTGGAAGAGCAGTCAGTGCTCTAAACTGTTGTGCCACCTCTCCAGCCCTATAACATATCTTTTATTTCTCCTTTAGTTCTTTTTTTTTCTTTTTTGTGGGAAGCGGGTGTGGCCACGGCTGCGGCCCCGTGAGCCAAGACTGCCAAGCCCCGTGATTCCCTGCTTGTTTACCCAAAACCTGATTATGCGCAACTGAGTGATCACGAGCTGTCCACATGATGCATAGCATCATACAGCATGGTATTGAGTCACTGGCCTATCAACGCATACCCTGTCTGCATGCATGGCTCGTGTACAGAGCGTGCTGAATGCTGATGAAGAGTGCTGAATTATGATGAAGAGTGATGAGAGATGAGTGCAGAGGATGGAAGGGGATAAACTGGGCGATTCCCCCACAATAAACGGTATAGAGCTGAGGCAGAGAGCAGTAGACAGAATAAAGGAAGCTGGGGCTGGAGAGATGGCTCAGCGGGTAAGAGCACTGACTGCTCTTCTGACTTCCTCTTCTGGAGTGTCTGAAGACAGCTACAGTGTACTTACATATAATAAATAAAAAATAAAAAATAATATTAATAAAGGAAGCTGCAGCGGGAAGCTGCAGAAGCCTTGGCATACGTGTCGTCTTTGCCCTACCTCTGTGGGACAGAGTGTGGGGCCCCCGACATTTTTCTTTTTCTTTTTGGAGACAGGGTCTCACTATGTATGCCCTAGCCAGAGCTTTTGAAGATTGCTGCTGGCTGTGTCCTCTAGCTCATTTTTTCTTTTTATCTGCTTATATCTTTTATTTCTAACAGTTTTATTATTTTTCTCATTTGACTTTTAACATTTGCTCAATAATGACACGTATATGTTTGAATTCCTAGGATGACATTTGCACCATTGCAAAGGTCCCTTTCAGGGGGGCTCCTTGTAGTGATGCTGCAGGCCATCAAGTGCCCTACAAAGTGATCATGAAGCAGGTAAATGGCTCTGTCTCCAGAAGCCAGTGGGATAAAAAGCAGCAAGCTCCCTATTATAACTACAAGGTACATTTTCACAATTTGTGAACATTTATGATGTTTACATAATTTTATTATGTTGTGGTTAGGTGTTTGGCATTAACAGTTACCAGTTTTACTGTTTATTTGTGTAAGCCTGTCTTTGAATCTGTGTAATCAGTAGATTTAGTTCCCCAGAGAACAATTCAAGTTACATTACTAGTATAATACTCTGCTTGGTCAATTTCCTTTTGAAAGTTCTATAAAATGTGCATATCACAATCAGGACTTCCTTAAGAGTTGGCAATTATGTTAAGGTAATTGTTTTTGGAAGGCTTTGGTCTAAGTAGTTTTATGTTTGAAAGTCTTCATATGAAACACAGAGTAGTAGATGAGTCATGATATATTTTTATACTGAAAATAACAGCATCTATCAAGTTTATTCTAAAAGTAAACAAATTATAAGGAATGTTAAAATTTAGAGACAGAAAAATATTACATAAGGAAACATAGCTGGGCAGTGGTGGCACACGCCTTTAATCCTAGCACTTGGGAAGCAGAGGCAGGCGGATTTCTGAGTTCCAAGTCCAACCTGGTCTACAGAGTGAGTTCCAGCACAGCCAGGGCTACACAAAGATACCCTGTCTTGAAAAAGAAAAGAAAAGAAAAAGGAAAAGGAAAAGGAAAAGGAAAAGGAAAAGGAAAAGGAAAGAAAAGAAAAGAAAAGAAAAGAAAAGAAAAGAAAAGAAAAGAAAAGAAAAAGAAAAGAGAAAGAAAGAAAACATGAAGAACTATGGATATGGTTAAAAAACAATTAGGAGCAGCAATAGACACATCTATTCCAGAGTCATAGAATTGTTATGTTTCACAATCTGGTGAAAATAAACCATTTTTTGCCTAAAAAACTTGAAGTACAAATTATCTTTAAAAGTCTCTTTGAATTATGTTACTTTAAGAAATATAGAAATAATCATTATTTGTTGCCTTTATAGTATTGACTGATGATCTGATATTTGTTTATAGAAAATTGATTACAAACATGTTACTACACAAATAGAGTATTAAACACTCTGGACTTCAGAGTCAAAATTATATGCCTAATAGTTAAACTTGGGTACATTATAATTCTATCATATATATGTATGTATATAATATTGTTTTATATGTGTACTGGCTAGTTTTGTGTCAACTTGGCACAGGCTGGAGTTATCACAGAGAAAGGGGCTTCAGTTGGGGAAATGCCTCCACGAGATCCAGCTGTAAGGCATTTTCTCAATTAGTGATCAAGAGGGGAGGTCCCCTTGTGGGTGGTGCCATCTATGGGCTAGTAGTCTTGGTTCTATAAGAGAGCAGGCTGAGCAAGCCAGGGGAAGCAAGCCAGTAAGAAACATCCCTCCATGGCTTCTGCATCAGATCCTGCTTCCTGCCCTGCTTGAGTTCCAATCTTGACTTCCTTTGGTGATGAACAGCAATATGGAAGTGTAAGCTGAATAAACCCTTTCCTCCCCAACTTGCTTCTTGGTCATGATGTTTGTGCAGGAATAGAAACCAAGACTAAGACTATATATATATATATATATATATATATATATATATATATATATATTTCTAGAGCTCTGTTCTGAGAACTGTTAACATTATATATAGACAAACACATACATGTGAAAATATGGATGCATGTACTATGACCAAATATATTTAAAAAACAGACAATATCTGTTGCCTGAGATTTCTATTGTATAGAATTATATTAAAATATTTTTAAAAGGTTGCAATACATATAGCTATTTATTTAACATAGAGCCCATTTTAATCCACTCAGAACCAGGCAGGGGAGAAGCATTTTATGGTTATAGTAATCAGTTATATATAATTTAAAACACATATATTGTCATGCACTGTTTTGTAACCATTGGCTTAATTTTTCTTCAGTAAGGGAGAAGATGTAGGAACATTCTTTTTTTAAAAAAAAATAACATTTTTAATTGATAAAATTATATCTAATTATGGTATACAACCAGTTTTGATATATGTGTAAACTGTAGGGTGGTTAAATCCATTACTTAACATCTTTTATAACTAGTATGTGAAATCATAATCAGTTAAAGTCATCAGTCTTCAACGCTATAAACCCTTGGTACCTCGCTTAATTACAGTGATGATGGCATTCTGCATTTATCTCTGTGTGACTAAAACAGTGTGTCCTTTGAACGCCTCCCATTCTCCCTTCCTGTCTTTAACAGAAGTACTATTTTAGTTATTCTTTGAAAGAATAGACTTGGTTTTTAAGTTAAGTATATTTAGTTTATTTTTCCTGACACACTTTATGATATTTTTATTCACATGTATTAGTTGCAAATATCAATGTGACTCAGTATGGTTTTCAAAACAATACACAGCATCCACCAATAAAATCAAGATTGATGTCATTTTTACTTATCATTTATTGAACTCTCAACTCTTATTTATGAAATATTCATTTCATCTGACAAGTGTGTCCCGGTAACCACTATCCAAAATATACTACTTGATGTTAAATAATTCATGAAACATTTAGGGAGCCTTGGAAAGCAGTTAGTGGCACTTTAAACAACATTCTATTGTTACTGTTATGTTCCGTTTGTTTGTTTGTTTGTTTGTTCAAGACAGGGTTTCTCTGTGAAGCCCTGCCTGTGCTGGAACTCACTCTGTAGACCAGGCTGGCCTTGAACTCAGAAATCTGCCTGCCTCTGCCTCCCAAGTGCTGAGATTAAAGGCGTGCGCCACCACCGCCGGGCTCTCGGTCTTAGTCACATTAAAATAAAGTTTCTGTTGTGCTTGAAAAGAATCATTCTGCTCCTTTATCCTGCTCATCAATAGCAGCTTCATCCTTAACTCAGTATTCTAGAACCATGTATAGTTTACACATGCTTAAACCAACTAATGCACGAGATAAAGAATTAAGAGTGAGGTGTGCCTGTGCTGAATGAGCCCACAGGGCTGCAATGCACTGCAGCCTACGTGCTTACTAAGTTCCTCTTGCTCTCTAAAGTAGGCTAGTCGGGGAACTGACCCCAAGAGTGCTACCAGCGACAAAATATTACTGGCTCATTCAGAGCTGCCTTTAAGCACTTTCCTAATGCATTTAAAAGCAGTAAATTATTTTTCATTATAGTCCTTTTTCCGTAAAACATTTTTTCTCCTTTGTTCATTCTTTTGCCTACATCTGGTCCTTTAATTTTCTTTCTTTTCTGATAACCTGTGTTTCTGGAGAGACAGTGTGGCAGGGAGAAGGTAAGTGTGAGGCCTCAGTATGTTCATTCTCTCAGTCAGCTCTGTGCTGAGTCACCCCCAGCCACCTCTCAGAATCAGCTCTGTAAGACCAGCAAGGAGGCGGCACTTTCCTCCTCCACTGCTATTACCTGTTCATCTGGCTGATTTATCACAAACAATATTCATCTGTTGAACTTCTAGGTTGGCACACTTCCAGAAACTGCAAAGAACATAAAATCAATCAATCAATCAATCAATCAATCAATCTGATTTTAATAAATAGTAACAGTTGTTTTATTTGGATTGTATTTAAGAGTTGCCCAGTGGACTATTAAGACATAATAGAATGAAATGTTTGACCCCAGCACCTGCCTTGTTTAATCAACAAGCTTTATGTAGAGTGAAACCCTGGATCTGAACTGTCAGTTCTGCCTGGTGTTTTCTGGACAGGGTCTCACTGGAGCTCAGGCTTGCCCTGAACTTTTGACCTTCTTGCCTCATCCTTGAGGCTGCCAGGTGTTCATCACCAGGCCCTGCCCACGTCTGAGCATGTAAAAAAGCTCTACAGTCCACAGTGATTCAAGTGTACTTCTTGGTTGCTAATAGTCAGAACAGATCAAATAAGGAATCTTAAGACAAAGAGGTTCTTAAATAAAATGCCTCTTAAGTAGAGGTTAACTTGTGTAATATTTATTGTTGCTAAAGTACCATAAAATAATATTTAGAAATATCAGGTATATAAACATGAAAAATAGAGCAGTAAAGTAATGTGATATAATTTTTTAAAATTTTAATGCATGCATTTTGAATCCTTGAATTTCAGTATTTTTCCCTTGTTGTAATGAATACTTTACATTTCCAATTTAATTGTTTCTGTATAGGATCCTGCTGGCCATTTTCATCAAGTGTGGTATGATAACCCACAGAGCATCTCACTAAAGGCAGCATATGTCAAACACTACGGCTTGCGGGGCATTGGCATGTGGAATGCAGACTGTCTCGACTACTCAGATGATGCTCTAGCCAGAGAGCAAACACAAGAAATGTGGGGAGCCTTAACACCAAGGCTGTGATGGGGAGGAGCATCTTTTGTCAGACTGTTAAGACTTGCAGGGCTGACCTGTATGAGCCTCTTGAAGAGATAAAAATGTATATATTCCTGTCATGTTGCCATAGCTTACTTATTGGTACACTAGATTACACAGGTAAGAAATAAAGAAATTTTTCATTTGTACTTGAAAAATACATATCTTAGATATCCAGGAATATAAAAGGAAGAAACAAGTCAATTTACTCTATTAAATATTCCTCCATGTTTCAGAATTATAATTAGAAAAGTTGTTTTCAAAATTTCATGCTCAATTTTCTCTGTTATTGAAATATACTGTTAAAAATCAATACAGATTTTAAAAATGTGTAACTGGTAGATAAGTGAAGATAATGGAGAAGGGAGTGCACATGACCACAGTATGCTATACACATGTATAGAATATTATAATAAAGCCCACTATTTTTATATTAATATATGCTAATAAAAGGCCAACAAGAACTATGTGTAACTTGAAATGGAAATCATTGGCTTTGGATGCAGTCTTTAAAACTTAGACTTTGAGAAGCAGTTTATGTTGAATTTATTTCCAACAAATCTTGAATTTAGAACCAGGAATTTGGCATCTCTTTTGGGTCATAAAAATGAGTAGGCATGGCTTTTCTGGTTCCTGATTCCTTACAGTACATATGAATATTTCAGGACATACACACATTAGAGTCACTTAAACATTTAGACAGCTTATGAGATAAAGAGAGGCATGCAAATGGAATTCAAGAAGATAACTGAGTAGTACCTCAACAGGAGACCAGAGCTACCTGACTAGATCCAGGTGAGTGCTTGCCTAGGGTCAGCTGGTCCTGAGCCTCACCCGAGAGTCACTGCTCACTCTGCAGTCGCCCAGGGTCCCTCATGGGTTAATACTCACTTCTTGCCTACTTTTCATATTTTTCTTCTGCATTTGCACTTTGCTTTTAAGCTACCTAAGAACATTATTCTTTCAACTTGTTCCTTTTTCTAAAAGACTATTTTTGGGAAAATAAATGTCTAGCATAAAGCAGTTCTTGTTTTCTTTCTCAAAGTAACCAATAAAGTTACAGGGCTGGTAAGAGCACTGGCTCTCTTCCAAAGGATTTGGGTTCAGTTCCCAGACCCACATGGTTGGTCACAACCCCAGTTCCTGAGGATCTGATTCATTCTTCTTGCACACACATGGTACATAGACATACATCCATGCATATAAAATTAAGTAAAAATAAAACAAATCATTACATTATATTTATATTATTTCCTGAAAGAACAGAGATTAAATGTTTGTATCCTTTGAACTCCATTACATAAGGCCTATATTCTTTACATATGATCACCTTCCAAATTGGAATAAGTGATTAATCAACTGTCTGTTATGACAATATTATATTTTCTATTTACATAGCTATTTATGACAGTAAAACTTTGATTCCATGGTATATGTTGAATAACTTTGTATTTCTAAAAATCACTTTACATTTCTAAAATTAATACAAATTAAATTATTAGACACAAATTTGTTATACATGTAGTTGCAATTGTTTTTAATCAAAATGTGATTAACAAAATTGAATTTACTAAAATATGTTTTACTAATCATTGATTTTGCCATCATACTGGTAATTATTTTGTAATAAGTAATTATAAAATATAGTATTACAAAATAAGTAATAAGACAAAATCTTTAAAATGAACACCTACTGCATAGATTTGTGCTATAGTTTACAATACCCACGCAAAAAAGTAAAAATTAAATCTAATTTTAAAATTTTTTCTTTAACTGTTAAATCAACTTTGTGATTTAATAAAACATTGCCAAGAAACACAGTGACTTATTTTGATCAAATAAAGAGGTAAAATGTCCCCTGATATAGCTGACTCTTGTGAGGCTATGCCAGTGCCGGGCAAACACAGAAGTGGATGCTCACAGTCATCTATTGGATGGAACACAGGGCCCCCAATGGAGGAGCTAGAGAAAGTACCCAAGGAACTTAAAGGGGCTGCAACCCTATAAGAGGAACAGCAATATGAACTAACCAGTACCCTCAGAGCTCGTGTCTCTAGCTGCATATGTAGNNGAAGATGGCCTAGTCTGCCATCATTGGGAAGAGAGGCCCCTTGGTCTTGCAAAGATTATATGCCCCAGTACAGGGGAATACCAGGGCCAAGAAGTGGGAGTGGGTGGGTTGGAGAGCAGGGTGGGTGGGGGGAGGGTATAAGGGACTTTTGGGATACCATTTGAATTGTAAATGAAGAAAATATCTAATAAAAAATTGAAAAAAAAGTTAAAATGTCAAGAGGAAAACAAACATACACATCGGAGGTCGGAAAGGTGCACCCATTTTCTTCTGTGTCAGTTCAGCTTTTAATGTCTGTAAATCTGAAACTGCTTGTTTTCTCATCTGTAGAAAGAGGTACCTTTAGAAAGTGAACTTCATCTTATCCTCCTACAAACACATCATTGTTGGAACTGTCCTCATTTGCCTTTTATGCCTTCATTCTTACTAGATTTCTACAATAAATTAATATACATCCTGTTTAACAGGCACACTTAACTAACTAGACGTGCATGAGATAACGTCCTTTATGTGTATATGAAGGGCAGTTGAATGTCTTAAAACATAGAGTAAAAGGAACCATACTTTTTACTTTAATTTCAAAATCTCAATGTATAGCAGGTCAAACAGATGCTAGCAGGCCCCTGACCAAAAGACTCCTTTGGAAAGGACAGGGAATTAAGAAGCATGCTAGGATATACTTTGTGCCCAAAATGCTTCAAAGGGTCTTAAATCTTTGCTGTTCGTCATTTCATAATTAAGGAAACTTGAGTACTTTGCTCAGAGTGTAAAGCACAAGGTTGGAGCAGCTATGAACTCTTCCACATACTTTGTTAAGAATAAAGAACTCAGGCTTCCCTGGGTTTATGGTGTCACATGCTGTATTTTTAAACAAATTTTGTTAAGATATACCATTAAACCTTTAGAAGCACTACTTATACTCTGTTACCTTGAATAAATATGGTTGCAAAAGGCTCAGACTTGCTTTTCTGCCCCTTACTTCTGATTAGCATTGGTGGGAATGTTTTAGGTAGTTTATTCACGAAGCAATAAACACTTAGTATTGGTTATATATCCTTTAGGCATTATGGTTAAATATAAGATTTTTTTTCTCCTAATCCATAAGCCCAAAACTTTACTTGCTTTGTGTCTTTAAAACTAAATTATTATTAATGCTCAAGTCATAAGTCAATTTGTAAGCTGTCCAAAGTGGTAGACCATTGTAAATTTAAATTATCAAAAGGTAAATCAAATTCAAAATGTGGGTCCTTAGTCACACAAGCTACATTTGAAGTCCTTAATTAATATCCTTAGGTAGTAGTACCAATCATATTCAATAGTGAGGTATATAATCTCTATTCTAGAAAGTTCTGTAGTGAGTGCTAATTCTAGAAAGTGATAATTCTGTACCATGAAGCTATTCTGGAAAAAGAATGAGTGGAGAATTTCTGGAGACAGCTTTATATATATATATATATATATATATATATATATATATATATATATATATANTATATATATATATATATATATATATATATATATATATATATATATATATATGTGTGCTTTAATGAAAGAATATATAGTCTCCTGTTCAACAAAAGAGTTTGTTTTTTAAAATCTCAGCAAAGAAATGCTTGTCTATAATGCACAATGGGCTGCAAGAACCTCAAGGCTGAAACAAACAAAATAAAAAACAAAACCAGCATATGTAAAAACCACAACAAAGGCATCCATACTTCAGGGATTATCCCTATGATACAATTACACATAATTTTATCAAAAAAGTTAAGAATGCTCCAGATCATCTACTAAACATCTAGTATACAAAAGTGCCTACTGGAGAAATAAGGCTTATACCAAGGCACTCTCTGCTCTGAAGGAAATTTAGCATCCAGTAGAAGAGCGATGTTTCCAATGTATGAAAATAACAAAAAAAAAAAAAAAAATGATTACCCAAGAAAAGGGAAGAAATTGAGTGGGAGTTAGGGGCTTAACCGTAGGTTCATCAAATTTATAAATGTCTGAAATACAGGATCTTGTGCATGCTACTCAACTGTAGGAACTATTTTTAAAATGTTTTTATCTTCTTTTCATATTGTACTGTCTCACATGGTCCTTTAACCTTTAATTACTTTGAGTAAACTTTTACCTTTGCTGTTACAACATGCATCTTTTTATTGTACTTAGTTTTCTCCATGCATTTTGTTTGTTGTCATCTAATTAATGCTAAAGGAACAGTTGAAGAAGAGTCAGTCCTGGCTACCCTTTAACATTCAAGGTTAAAATGCCAGACACTTTATTTTGAGATGAATGCTATAATCTGATGAGGAAACACAGATTACCTTGACTTCTAATATGAGTTTCATTTTATCAGTATCCAGTTTTCTCTTAAGTTGGTCAATTGCATGCTGTACTTCAGTAATCTGGATTATAAGATAATTCTGTGTGGAACATAAAATTATTTATTTAGTATATTTGTATATTTAGTATAAATAGCCTTATGAACATAAACTATGAAGTGGCCATTAAAATCTATTTCAGAAGACAAACTTACTGTTTTGGACATGTCTTTCTGTTGTGATCTCGTGCATTAGGGATTACTTCCTCTTCTGTTCTACACTAGTCATTGATTATTTTTAAAAAATGAGGCTGGCATTATGGTGCATAGTTGTAATCTCAGTGTTTAGGAAGCTGAGGCAGGGGAATCTCAAGTTTAAGGCCAGGCTGGGTACACAGTAAGATCCTGTCTCATTAAACAAAATTGCTGTTTGTAAAATGGACCATCATTAACACTATTAACTTATGAAAATTATTAGCAAACACCTAAAAATTAACATAGTATGTTATTAGCTGAATCAGATTAGGACTATTTAAATATATGTGTGTGTGTGTATATATATATATATATATATATATATATATATATATATATATATACAAACTGCTTTATATAAAAAAATATAAAAATACCTTTTCTTGGAAAACCTATGCAGGACCATGCTCTTTATTAAAGATATTAAAGAGATTTAAACTTCCACGTAGGACTGTGGTGGCACATGCCTTTAATACTCGTACTTGGGAGGCAGAGGCAGGCAGATCTTTAAATTCAGTGCCAGTCTAGTCTACAGAGTGAGTTCCAGGACAGCCAAGGCTACACAAGAAAAACTGTCTCAAAAAACAAAACAAACAAAAAATTTTAAACTTCCCTTGAGAACCAGATTCTTATGTTGAACCAATAACGCTGTAAGAAAAAGTATTAACTATGTAAAATAGTATCAATTAATATGGCAAGTAATTATTTTAGCTTAGCTAGGTTTTTTATATTAAATTTACCTAAAGTAGTAAACATTCACTATTTCATAATGTCTACAATGAAGTCATTATCATAATTGACATATTTTTACCTCTTTTGGACATGTGTGATCTGTCTAACAAAAAGCAAAGTATTAAGTGGTTCCTGCGTTTATTCTATTATTTATGCCTATTAAATTATGTGGTAGAATTATAAATAAAAGATAATCTTGTCTGTGGTGTAAGATTCAAGACTATCTCAAAAATGATTTGATCAAAATTTCATATAATTTAAAAAGTTCTTTAGAATATTCTAAATTCTGTGGGTACTTAAAGCCCTCTCACCACAGGACTGTAGTGGGCTCAATGCCTTACTCTAGTTACCGGGTATTTATCTCTTTGTAATGTTAATTTGTCTAAGGCAGCCAGAGCATTCCTTGGTAATTGTTACTGATTCAGAGTTCTGCCTAGGGAAAGGAAATATTTCTATATTTCCTAACTCTGGGCCAGGTTTCTCTCCTATTTTAAAAACATACAATCCTACTTCCTGGGTAGGACTTTTCTCATGGAAGAGGGCACAGTTTACACAGTACCTTAGAATCTGAGATATTTGCCAAATTCCTTGGTCGCATCTTGATCTCCCTGGCTTCAAGCTGCATGAGCAGTTTTTTATAGTAAAGTTCCAAATCTTCTCGAAGTTTTGTTAAAACTTCCTCCAATGATGCTGTGACTTTCTTGGTGTCAAAATATTTTTTCTTCCAGCTATCAGAGGCTACAAACAAAACATAAACTACAAAAGTTATAGGTTGTTGCCATTAAAGGATTAAACTTTTAAGGTAAGAAGGACCTAGAGTTTAACAAACAAACAAACAAAAATCAACAAAAAAGCAAGAAGCAACCAATTAAAAGCATTTTACTACTCTCCTTTTTTTTCTATCTCTTATGGACTTATTCAATATTTTAGAGCTGAGAGAAACGTTTGCTAGTTGATAATATGATTGGTCTGTTGGTTTAAATGAGAAGGACCCCTATAGGCTTATAGATTTGAATGCTTGGCACAAAGTTAGTAGAACTCATTGAGAAGGATTAGGAGGTGTGGCCTTGTTGGCAGATGTATCTCTGGAGACAGGGGTGGAGGTAGACTTGAAAGGTTCAGTTTCTCTTTACCTCCTGCTTGTGTATCAGATGTAAGCTCTCAGCTTACATCATGCCCCAACTGCCATGCCTCCCTGCTTGCTCCCATGTCTCCCACCATCAAGATCCGGAACTAACTGGATCATGTCTCTGGTAACTATAAGCAAGCCATCAATGAAATGTTTTTTGTTATAAGTTGCCTTGGTCATGGTGTCTCTTAACAGCAATATAAAAGCAACTAAGACAGAAGCTGGTACTAGGGTATTGCCATGACAGACCTTTGCATGTTGTCTGTTGGAAGAATGCCGACTTTAGGAATTTGGATTAAGAAAGTGGTTTAATGTTGTAAGCAGGGTTTAATGGGCCATCCTAGAAGACAGTAGTGTTGAAAGCAATGTGGACGATGGAGGCCCAGCTCAATGTTTCAGGAGGGAGCAAAATTAGCAACTGGGCTAGAGACAATTATTGTAATCTTTTGGCAAAGAAAGTAGCTACATTTTGCTTTTCTCCTAAGAATCTCCCTGAAGTTAAACTGAAGAGTTTTGGACTAATTGGACTGGCAGCAGATATTTCAAGACAATCCGGTATTGACTGTGTCAGATGGTTGTTAGTGACCACTCATACAGATCTCCAATGAAAAAGAGCAAGCTGGGCAAATGTAAGTCTGAGGAGAAAAGGGGCACAAGGAAATTAATACCAGAGACAAGTCCTGTGCACAAAGAAAGGAGAAGCTTAAAGAAAGCTGATGTTAAGTGGATACTCAATGGAATACTAAAGGGAGGGAACCTTCAGCTAACTCTGCAACCTGTGAAAGGAAAAGGCTCAAAGGGTTTCCTCAGACTACAAAGCAACTACAAAGGAAAACCTTATGCAGATGTAATTAAGAAGAGGCCAGCTTTGGGCTCAAGCAAGAAGACCACGGCAGCTTCATCTACAAGGTTCAGATTTTAGAATCCAGGATCCAGGAATGAAAGGGTTATAGAATCTTTCTCCATGGTTAAGGAGCACTGCTGAGGCCAGACATGGTACAGGGGACTCACTGTATGGTGGCCCAGAGAGGCCATTTGTGTGAAGCTGTGAAGTGAAGCCTGGGTTGTACCGGGCCCCAAGATTTTGGAAATGCCAGGGCCTGGGTTGTCTGCTGAGAGCTACAAACAAGGAGAGAAGTGCATTGCAGTCAACAACTCTGGGATGAGTGGGGCACTCTAAGAGCCATCTAAGTCCTTTGGCGTCAGAAATAGAGTTATAGGATTTGGAGTTTGCACTGGTGGGTTTTAGTCTTGCTTTGGTCCAGCATCTCCTCACTCTGCCCACTTTCCTGCCTTTTGGGTCGGTAATGGATGTAGGGTGCACAGATTAGAATGAGCATTGGAGAAACCAGGATTGTCAATCACCTGGGACAATTTTCTTCAACAATAGGAAAATGAATGACACCTAGTCACCTGTGATAATCAACCTGGTGATTCTTTGCTGTTCTATTAGGAGTCACCCTCCCTCCACCTGGATTCCCCCAATATCCTGAGTATTATTTAGGTCCTAGTCCTGCAATGAATAGAACACATCCATATGAAAGAGGCACCATGTATTCTAAATACTTCACCAACAGAATCTATTCTTATACTTAACACAGACCCTTCCTCTGGAGCCTAGCCCTAAGTTCTGTTTATCAGTCAACAGAGTTCATCCTAATTGTAAAGGTCAAAGGTCACAAATTCTACTATTTTAAATGTGCAAGAAAAGTAAACCATGAGGTCAGTCTTTGGAAGGCTATGACCCAGTGGCTGCAAAGATGGCACTGTCCCAAGTTTCATTCCTCACCTCTCTCAGATTATCAACAGCCCTGCCACTACCACACACATAACATATATTCTGCGTCATTGTATGTTGGAAGTATGTAATTTGCCTTTTGATTTTAAAAGCAGTTGCACTTAGATTGCCTTGATTCTCAGAATTGGGCTTTTAAATAGTGTTTTAAAAACACACATACACACACACAGAGACTGAAATATTATAGAGATTTTTGAAGTTACACTAAGTTCACTTTGTATTGTGTTATGACTATTTGAGTTCAGAGAATGGAATGTGGTGATTTGAGTGCTTGGTGTGAAGTTGGTAGATTTCTTTGAGGATTAGGAGATGTTGGTTTGTTGAAGATAGTATGTTACTGAGGTGTGGGAAGCAAGTGAGACCGCCGCCGTGATCCCTGTTCAACCTGAGCCTGCGCACTTGGACGATTCTGTACTGCCTGCCTGCTGAGTCACTGGATTATCATTGAGCGCCCTGGCTGAACTCTGACCGGACCCAGGAGAGAACTGAAAACAGGATGTGCCCCGGGGGAAAGGAGAATGGTGTGGGGACTGTAAACAGTTCAGTTGGAGAAAGCAGTTGAAGAAAGCAGTTGGAGTTAGTTGGAGCTGGGAGAGGGTTAAAGAAAGCTGTTTGTGAGAGGGAGAGGAAAAAACTGCTCGGAGAGATAAAGAAGAAATCTGTTTGAAATCTTCCTTGGCATTTGTGTCATTCGCCCCTCCCCCCTTCTCTGCCGGTTGGAGTTCAGGGGTTTGTGACACTGAGGGTGAGCTTTGAAGTTTCAAAAGTCTACGCCAGGCTTATTCTCTCTTGTTGCCTTCTACTTGTGGGTCAAATGTGCCAGCAACATGACTGCTTGCCTGTTGCCATGTTTCCCACCATGATAGACTAACCCTCTGGAACTGTAAGCAAGCTCCTAGTGAAATGCTTTATTTTGTAAGTTGGCCTGGTCATGGTGTCTCTTTACAGCTATATAACCAAGCCACTTAGAAACAGACTAAAATAATGATACATCTATGAATCATAACCAGGTTTGTCTTTAAACAGTGTTTGAAAAGTCTTTATTAAAAAGTACTGAGGTCACCATAGAGAAAGCTCAAAGGACCTAAATTCAGTTCCCAGCCCCCATATCAGGAAATTCATAACGACCTCTAATTCTAGTTCCTGGGAATCTGATGTCATTTTCTAGTCTTGCAGGTACCCATATATATTCACATAGTTGTGTGGGCATTCACATAAATAAAAACTTAATAAATTAAAAATAGCATACAATATATTTATTTTATTTTTGGAAGATATGATAAATTCTAAGGCTGTTTCATTGATTCAACCACCACATCAAATTGTTTTGTGAATCAGATGACTCACATTCACAATTTATCAAAATTACTCTATAAATATTTCCCTTATGTTCTATAGCATAGTATGTACTAGATTTGGAATACCTGGGACACATCTCTGTATATATCTTTGAGGGTGTCCAACGAGGATTAACTGAGGATGGAAGACCTATCCTGAATGTGAGTGGTGGCATACCATGGGTGGGAGGAGAGAAAGCCAGCAGGACCCCAGCATCCACCTCCCTGCTTCCTGCCTGAACCAGTCGTCTGATGTTTTCTCCACATGCCTTCTGCATGGAATGGAATTTACCCTCCTCAAACAGGAGGCAGAATTCTCACTCTGAAAGGCTTCTTCTGTTTCAGGTTGCTTCTATCAGGTATTGTGTTACAATAATGAAAAAGGTAATTAATACAGGCAATTTCTCAAACTGGAGGCCCTTTGCTGAGAAAAGTAAATTATTTCAGTACTAAGGAAAGTCTAAATATAAACAGTCTGCTTGGCAGTATGCCACCAAATTGCCCTGTGTTTATTTCTTTGAGATTATCATAGAACTGAAAACATAATGAAAAATTCTACATTTAAGATGGTTTGATGACAGCTGCATAGCTGTACGGACCTTCAGCTCAGTACTTAGCTGTCTCTCCCTGCCCTGCTATCCACTCAGCAGCTCACAGTACAGTCATCTTTCTGAAAGCTGCATTATCTTCTCAGCTGTCCCTCTGACCTTGTAACCTTTACTTCACTCAATGGTAATTAGCATTTTCATTTAAAAACAAATAGTTTTACTGCAAAGCCCTAGGTGTTTCTCTCTCTCTCTCTCTCTCTCTCTCTCTCTCTCTCTCTCTCTCTCTCTCTCTCGGCAAGCCAGCCCTCCCCCACACCCCCTATGTAGTTCTGGCTGTTCTGGAACTTGTGTAGATTAGATTGGCTATGAATTCAGACATCTGCCTTTCTCTGCCTCCCAAGGTGAATGCCACAGCACTTGGTGCTGAAATGTTTTTAAGACTATGTAAATACCTAGCTTAAAATTCTCCAACAGCTTCTACCTTACTTAGAATAAAATTTTCTGAAGTTGTTTTGTTTTCTTTGTTTGTTTTCTACCTTCCACTTTATGTTCCAGGTACCATGGCCTTGTTTCATCCATGAATACCACAAGGCTCTCCTCTTCATCTGATGAGTATGGTTCCTCTTATGTACACTGCTGTTTCTTTACTTGCCTGCCTCATTAATCTGATTTGGGTATTTGTTAAGAAATACATTCCTAGGAACCCTAGCTAAAGGCCAATAATGTGTTGCTCTTAACTGTGCTGTTTTTAATGTATATTTTTAAATTTGTTGTTGTTGTTGCCTGTATGCACATCTGTCCATCATGTGTGCATTTCCCACAGAGGCCAGAGGTATTGGATCCCCTGGAACTGGAGTTACAGGTGACGGCTAGCTACTGTATGGCTGTTGAGAACTGAACCTAGATTGTCTGGAAAAGCATGCAGCTGGTTCTCTTACCACTAAGCCAACTTTCCAGCCCCAACTGTGATCTTTCAAATTAGCTTTAAAATGTGGATCACTAGTTGATATTCTCTTGTTATCAGTCTCCTACCATTTAGAAGCATACTTCTCATAGCAGGGTAAGGACCAGGTCTATTCTCTTCATTCTTGCATTCTTAGTACCTAAGATAATAGTCAGCACATAGCAGGATCTCTTCTCCCTCCTCTTGTGTGCATTACTTTTGAAGTAGTGACCAATAATTTCAGATATGGAAAGAGTAATAAGTCCAAGGAAAAGGAAAACCTTGCCTAAGTAAGTGTTGGAATCTAGTCCCTGTGACATCTACTCCAGTGCTCATTAGATACCTCCAGCATTACCTAAGGCTGAGTCACTGCTGCTGCTTCTAAGGTAATGATTTAATATTCTTAAACATGTTCATCTGAGCTTATGAAATGGACCATGGCCTTCAAGCTACTTTTTGTGCTATTTAGCATTTTGCTATAAATTAAGAATTCTAAAATAAATTAATCCGACATATGGCTTTTTCTTCATAATCCTCAAATTCAACCCAAAATGAAGGCCTCTCAAATCATCTAACATTCCTCAAACCATTATCTGTAGAGGAATTTAAATTTAGAACATGGCTTCACTGGCAAGAGATCATATCCGAAGACCTTCTAGGTCTGTGTGATATGGCTGGAATATAGACATGTCTTTAGGCCCAGGAGACAGAGGTAAGCAGATCTCTGACTTCAAGGTGAGCCTGGTATAGAACAAGCTTAGATCTAGACACGGTGGTACACACTCTTAATCCCAGTACTTAAGCGACAGGAGCATGCACATCTTTGAGTTCTAGTCCATTGGATTGAGTCAGTGAACTGGGAGGCAGCTGAGTTTGTGGAAGTTCAGTATGTAGAATTCAGAGGCAGTTTTTACTAGGGGAGTTTTATAGAGAGAGGTTGACGAGAGAACAAGCTAGACACAGGTAAAGACAGAATGAGCCACAGAATGAGGAGCCAGAAGATTAGAACATATTGTTAAAGTTAGTATGAGGCTAAGCAGAGCAATTCAGTGAGAAGTCAGTTTGAATCAGTCAGCGTGGAGAGGAGTTTTGAGCTGGAACAGCTGAGGTGACTAGCGAGCCAGAATTCAGGAAGAGCTAGAAAGGGTGAGCTTATTCATCTGTATGTCTCAGAGGCTGAAAACATTCTAGACCTAGATAATTATATGGAGGCCAGAAGCTTCCAGGACTAGGCTTAGGTTAGCAGACAGGCAGTAAGACTCTGAGATGACAATTACATCAGGCAAATAAAAGATACGTTTAATAATCATACTTTCTTCACCTCGGCTTACATTTTCATTCATTCTTACTAGCCCTAACCATAGTCCTTCTCATTATATTGCAAGAAAATGATTTTTTCCTACTATATTCCTTCATTCATTCATATCAGTAAAGCAGAGAGGCACATATATCCCAAAATAAAGTACCCAGGGCAGCTCAAAGACTCAAAGAAGGCTCCTAAAGTCCATGATTTACAGTCTGTAGGAAACAAGTTGAATGACCGTGTTTTCTATACTGAACAAATTTCAACCATGTATTACTTGAACTGTAACAGGTAAAACCTTAAATATTAATTATAATTCTAGTTTATGCTGTAACAACTTGTAGAACTTAGGATTAGTTTTATTTATAGCTATAAAGTCTGGATAATAAACTTTACCATGATATCGTTTCGATTTATTTTGTTCAAATAGCTTTTCAACTTTTTTTATTAATTCTTCTCTAATATTTTCCAGATATTTTCGTTCTTCCTTTACTTGTTTCATTTGTTCAATAATCTTCTCTCCTAGAGAGATTATAACCCAGTTATCAATTCTGAAAAGCCAAAAGATGTTTCATATTCCAAAAGACAGAGCTAAAAACCTGAAAATGTGTAAACAACAAGAATAAAATATACTCAAACCATGTTTTTCTTTCCGCTCTTACCACTATGGAGAACATGGAGGAGACATTTTGATTTACATGGATTTATAAAACAACATATTTATTCTGCATTTATATATATATATGTAAAACTAGATAGTCAGGTTTAAGTTATTCTTGAAATTTTTAGTTTATTTAGTTTGGGCCCAAAGTTATTATACTTATATCTCAGATGGAAAATACATGTTTGAGAATAAAATAGTATTAGTAACTAGCAAATATTAATACTGTAACAAAAATTAATATAATGTAGCTTTCTGTTATAGTAAAATATGTATAACAAAATTTACCATTTAGCTATTTTCAATGTACAATTAAGTGGCATTAAGTTACAATGTTGTATAACCATTCCCACCATCCATGTCCATAACTTTAAAAAGTATTCATGAGCTGAAACTTTTTGGCCATTAAACAATAATTCCTTATTAACATAGTTAACTTTGCCTCACGCAGAGATATCGATATTCATGGTCTCACAAATACTTACTCTCAATTTTAAATAAAGAGGTATCAGTTAATCTTGAAGAAACTCGTTGAGAAGGAAATGAAGGAAAATCAATCAGATCTGGTAGGGCAATGTACTCCTTGTCACACATCTGTAAGCAAGCATGAGAATGACCAGAACCTGACAGGGGGAGCATTCTTTTGTCCACAAATGTTTGCTAATGCATACCAGCAATGTCCTTTTTATTAGAGAGTGATGAACTCCCAATTTTACATTTATCTCTATAGATTATTTCTTATGTCTCACCTCTCCATTTCACTAATACTTGGACATTTTATGAAGACAGTATAAACAAAAGCTTTAAAAATTCATTATCTTTCTTCCAAATATGATTTCTTTTCAAGAGTTCTAGTCTTAGTGGCTCAATATAGTAGCTTCTTAAAGTTTTAAGATGGATACTGCTGTTTTTCACCCTGAGCCAAGAAAAATTGATGAGTCTATTGCATTTTCAAAATGTTAGCATATTGTTTTGTATCTTGTTCTTATATGCTCTACATCCACTGTTTATATTTCTTCTTCATCATCATCTTCTTTCCCTTTTTCTTCCTCCTCCCCCTTCTCCTTGTTTTTGTATTTATATACTTGATGCTGTGTGTGATATATGCCTATAGGGGCCAGAGGACAACTTGCAGAACTGCTCTCTTCTTCCATCAAGTGGGTCCTGGTGTCAGCAGGCCTGATGGCAAGCTCCTAAACCCGCTAAACCATCTTGCCAGCTCTTGTCTCAATTTTCCTTTTTTAAAAACCTGTTCTTGTTAACCCAAGCCTTGCCATGTTACTGTTTTTCTCATTATTTTTATAGATCTTAAATTGTTTTCAATTATGCTAGGTTTTTAATTGTCTAATTTACTAGTTAGATACTACCTTTAAATTAATCAAGTCTTATTTCTGGAGTAAGTTATAATTTCTCCAAGAAATTAGAATTTCTCCATTACATCTTTCTAAATACCACAAATGGAAGGCAGGTAAATTATATATATATAAAATAAAATCACAGAATCCTGCAGTTTTAAGAGTAACTCATAGTATAGGCACCAACGTACATTTGAGCAGAGCCTGATGTACTTTATATTAGATAACACTATACACAGCATAGAAATGTCAATATGTGCATTTTGGAGGGGCAAGACTACATCAAGAGCAAAAAGATTTGAATGAGAGGGTCCAAAACCAAGGAACTTAGTAGTATAAGCAATTCAAGCTTATCCCCAACTACCTTACAAATAAGTAACACTCGGACTATGGTTATTTTATTTGGCTTTGACAATTACTCGGGGGGGGGTACCCCTAAACTACTCCTCTAACTGTAGGCCTGGTTACCTCCTTAGTGGTGTACCCCAGATACTTGCTGTTTCTCTTGGCCATGTGCTCATGCTTTCTCTTCCCTCGTCACTGCTCCCTCCCCCTCCCCCTCACTCTTCCTCTCCTTCCTCCTCCTCCTCCAACCAGGTCACTCTAAAACCACCTACTTCTAATCCCTCCAATAATTGGCAGTAGCCAATTTTATTTAACCAATAGTTTTAAACCAAGGAACAAGGTTTGCACAACAAAAGCTTGTAAACAGGAGAAGTCACTCCTAGGCCTAGACCTTCCGGTGTAGAATTTCATATTACAACACAATAGACCAAACCTCAACGGGAACTGGAAATAAAGGGGGCCAGAGATGGTTATGATGACCAGATACAGTTTCTGAAAGACTGAGGAAAGTGCTTTGAAAGAAGATGTGTTTTTTTAAGGGCAGATTGCCAAAATAAAGAGTTTCACTAAGTTAGTAGAAACCACTCAGCCACTGAGAATACCTGTATTTGATCATCTCTGGAAGACTGACTGGAGCTCTAGTTTTAGGGATCTCAGGCCATGGCTGGCTTTCTATAGTACTAGTGTTCCTATGATGAGACAGCCATGTAGCATGACTGTATGGCCCAGCAAGCTATTTGCTTCGTAGTGGCCGGCTGGTACCAGAACAAGAATATCTACTGCGTAGACTTCCCCCTTTCTTCCCTTGTGTTCTATACAGGCCCCCAGCATGCTGGAACGTGGTATCTTCCTTTAGGTTGGATCCTATCCACTTATCTGAATGGGAACACGCTCACAAACACATCCAGAAATGTTCCTTACTAATTCCTAGGCACATTTTAATCCAAATTAAGTCAACAATCAAGATTTATAATCATATCTACCTCATAAGGTTTCATTATTGTTTGCAGAAGAAATGGGAATTAAATTAATATGTACAAAATGCTTAAAATAGTGCCTGGTAATAGATACTTATAGTGCAATGGCTTGTATATGCTTGGCCAGGGAGTGGCACTATCAGAAGTTGTGGCCTTATTAGAATAGGTGTGTCACCGTGGGCATGGGCTTAAGACCCATACTGCTAGCAGCCTTCAGATGAAGATGTAGAACTCTCAGCTCCTCCTGTACCATGCCTGCCTGGATGCTGCCACGTTCCCACTTTGATGATAATGGACTGAACCTCTGAACCTGTAAGCCAGTCCCAATTAAATATTGTCCTTATAAGAGTTGCCTTGATCATGGTATATGATTACAGCAGTAAAACCCCAACTAAGATGGTTAGCTATACTAAATGTAGTATTTCTAGAATCTTAGTAATGTCCTAAGTTCATCCTGCATATATTCACAAAATTCTCTCCATGTCTTATTAGTTCTTCAGAATAAACTGGTGATATAGTGTCCATTAGGTCCTTTAGACAGTGCTAGTCACATGAAACAGAGCATCCAAAGCCACACGGCTAGTAACTGAGAACCGGGGATAACGATCAACTACTATTATACACCTTGTCAACACACTCAAGAGATCTCTTCTAAAGAGCTGAAGTAATGAAATACATCAACCAGCATATTAAGTTACAAACTATCTACTAAAGCTGACAAAGATTAAAGTACCTTAAGAACAGTGAGAACACTTAAAAAGCTGTTGTAGGTAACATGTTCATCCCACTCATTTATCTCTTCACAAAAGCAGAAACAAAAATTGAATCACTAGTGGTAATACTGATATTACAAGAAAATATTTATGGCCTTATAAATACTTAAATATTTAATCTGTAGTTCAATTGTAATCTCTCACGTTGCAATGGTACATTTAAGTAAAAATTTTCATCATACCAGTTTGGCCTGCCTTCTATTGAGAGTTGTATTATCATTCTCATCCTCATCATCATCATCATTATTTTTCCAAAGAAATGGACTTAAAAGAGAATAACAGATTTGAAAGACATTAAAACTTGATCCATGAGTATTAGTATTATCTATTATTCGTATATTAATGATTGTTTTGATATTATAAAAACACAAATATAACTTTAAAATTGTTTAAAATTAATCTCAAAGCTAGAGGGTGGCTTATATCAGTAGTCCTAAGTTTTTTTCCTGGCTAAAGCAGAGTACTGCTCGAGCCCAGGAGTTTAGAATCAGCCTGGTCATCATAGGAAGACACACACACATACATATAAAGAATATAATTCTTTAGTCAATATAATTCTCTTGCTTATACAATTGTTGCTTAATTTGAAAAGACTGTAATCTAAATCACTGTATAAATACATTCTTTTCCTTATACTCCAGAGTAGAATATATATAATCAACATTTGTACTAATTACCTTTTTAGGTTCCCAAAATAATCATTTGACTCTTCCAATGATCCCAGCAACCTGGAATTTCCAAAGTGATTTTGTGTAGGTTGGCTTTCCTCAGCTGATGTTTATGTTCATGCAATGGCAAATAAAATTCAAATATTGGAAAAGTAGTAAAGCATTGTTTTCATTTTTAAAAAAAGATTTTATTTAACTTATATGAGTACACTGTAGCTGTCTTCAGACACACCAGAAGAGAGCATCAGATCTCGTTACAGATGGTTGTGAGCCACCATGTGGTTGCTGGGAATTGAACTAAGAGCCTCTGCTGAGCCATCTCTCCAGCCTATGCACTGTTTTCATATGTATATATTATAACCTCATCTCATGAACTTTGCAAATACAAATTCATATTTCCCAGAATAAGTTTTACAATAAATTAGTTGTATGAATAAAAGATTTTTTGTTTTTTTGGTTTATTTCGAGACAGGGTTTCTCTGTGTAGCCCTGGCTGTCCTGGAACTCACGCTGTAGACCAGGCTGGACTCGAACTCAGAAATCCGCCTGCCTCTGCCTCCCGAGTGCTGGGACTAAAAGCGTGCGCCACCACCGCCCAGCCAAATAAAAGATTCTTTAGTGACCTCTTCTGGCCTCCTTGGATACTGCATGAATGTGGGACACGTACATGCAGGAAAAACACCAATATATATAAACAAAAACTTCTTTTCAACTTGAAGCTGTATGATTTTTATTTTAATTTATCTACCACTTATTTTCCAGTTGACATAGGTAATGTCAAGCAAACAGAAATTTTCAAAATGATCTAATTAATATTAAGTTAATTAAAATTAGACATAACAACTGCTTAGAAGTAACAGTAAAACCCCAACCTGCTCACCTACCCTCAGTCACCAAGCAAAGAAACAATGCAAAATGTAGACGATCTGTGGGTCCTTTCTGGTAGGAATATAAGATTCTGGCTATTCCTGCCATCAATACAAAGCACGATGCATAGCAGCATGATATCTATGCATCTTCATGACAAGAGACCTATTTCTATATTTACTTTTGAAAAATGATAATGTTTTGCGAAAATATACAGATTCACAGAAAGGGAGTAATTTTGAAACTAAGATGTGTACTTTGAGTTGTTTGTGACTAAGAGAAATTTAAGCAAAGAAATGGCACGTTAAGGTTTAGAGTACTAATAATGTATATACTAGTTTTAATCAAAAGTGAAAATTCAGTATGACTCTAGTTCAGTGCTATAAACATGGGTTTTAATAAACACAGCTCAAGTCCTGGCATTGCCTTAGTAGGTCTGACTTCCCCATTTCCTTTTTAAAGTGCTGCAGTGGTGAAGCATACGTTCCACGACTTAGAAATCCCTGACATCAAGGTCGGATTTCAATCCCAACTGTCATTTCCTAGATTACGCCTGGAGTGCCCAAGTGATTCTTATTGTTACCTCAATTGTGTTTCTAGGACTGAAATTCAATCATGTCACTCTTATTAAATACTTTGGGTGGCTTCCACTGTCCACTGAACTCTTTAGCTTATACATAGAGTTCTCAAAGATCCTTAGCTCTCTCTTGAGAAATACAAATTCATGGTACATGTCCATCCTCTCTCCTCATACTATAATGGTAAAAAATTATAACTAGATTTACCCTGATAACTAAATCCTGAAAACGCCATCCATATCATGACTGTATGAAGGAAGTGCTATGCAGGTACACATGTCGGCATTTTACGTTTCAGAGCGTGAGGTACTTGGATCTCGTTGCGCCAGACTCCACCTCTCCCTCTCTTCCTTTACTACACCTGTCACACGTACACTTTACATGTTCTCACCAGCCATGCTTTTCTAATGAAGATAGTCCCCATTCAGAGGGGATGAATGGGGTCAGTCAGAAGCAAAGAAACGATTTCAGATCTTTTCTTCTATACAAAATAGACTAATAGAATATTTTCAAGAAATTCCTTTGTATACTAACCTAAACAATAAAAAATTATAAATTCCTTCTTGTTGGATGAAAAGAAATACAAATGAAAATTCCTTGCTATTACAATGATTCATCCAAATAAAATCAATGACTCAAAATATTCAGCTTGAAATTTTTCAAAAATATATTTGGCTAAGCATAGAACTGTGGATGGCTATTACTCAAGCCAGTTTACTGACAAAAACTTCTAAATGAAGAAATATCAAGATACCCAGTCCATGACTGGGAAGACAGGGAGTTGTCATGGTTATAGAGGCTGTGGCTCTTGGGGCAAGAGCAGGTGGCAGTTGCTTGTTACATGGAAATGACCAGGAAGCCAAGAGCTTGTGGTAGAAGTGGAGGTGAAATACAAACATCAAGCCCTGCTACACAGACGGTCTTATGTCTGTCTGCTAGGCCTCACAGCCAAGCTTTCACAATCTCCTAAAAGAACGCCACAAGCTGGGGACCAGGTGCTCACACATGTATCTGTGGAAGACATCCACATTCAAGCTATGACATGCCACCTCCCATCCCTGGCCCAGAGGCTCCACATGCTTCTTAAATATAGCAACAGCAGTTGGGGACAATAGTCTTTAAAACATGGTCCTTACAGAAATGTTTCACACTCAAATCATAATATCAATAAGATTTGTGAGATATCTATATATCTATAGATATTCTTACAAATTTGACAAGTTACTTCTGAATATTTGACAAGTTACTTCTGAATAGTAGAATCATTTATTCTCTCTCCTCTCTCCTCTCTCTCTCTCTCTCTCTCTCTCTCTCTCTCTCTCTCTCTCTCTCTCTCTCTCTTTCCTTTTTCTTTTTGGTTTTTCGAGACAGGGTTTCTCTGTGTAGCCCTGGCTGTCCTGGAACTCACTTTGTAGACCAGGCTGGCCTCGAACTCAGAAATCCGCCTGCCTCTGCCTCTCAAGTGCTGGGATTAAAGGCATGCGCCACCACGCCGGGCTGAATCATTTATTCTTAATACATACTTTAGTTTCTGGAACTTTAAAAAGAACTAGCAAACATTAACCCCTCGTTTGTTTGTTTGTATGTTTTGGTTTTTGAAGATTTATTTATTTTATTTATATGAGTCCACTGTAGTTGTCTTCAGACAACCTCCTGCTTCACCACACCCTCAGTTTTTGAACTCCTTCTTTACTATGCCCTGAACATCTGCTTGTGGGCTTACGCTGCAGAAGGAGACTGTCCCTGCCCTTTCAAGGTCCTGTTGTCAGCTCCAGGCCTGACCAGGACCCTAACTGGTTAGAAGCATTTTCCTGCAGTGAATGAAGTTGCTTTTGGTTTATTTCTGACTTCAGTGGTCCTTTCCTCATGTTGTGCGCCCATGGCCCTGACATAACCTAATTTGAGAGTCACACGTGTGCTGGCAGGAAGGGTCAGCAGGTAAAGGCACCCGTCAAATCTGGAGCCCTGAGTTCAGACCCCCGCAGCCAGCATCGTGCACAGAGAACCAATCTTACAAGTTCTCTCAGCTTCACACACACAGACAGAAAGAAATGTAATTAACCACATTTATGAGGAATTTGTGTAATTTAACATTCCCACCAAGTTTTTTCTTTTAAAGTTTGTGCAGTTTTATGTAGAATGTGAAATCTTACACAACTTAGTTTCATGAAGAGCAATTGCACCTGTATTAGGTATTAGGTACTCCACCTTTTACCATTCAGAAATACTGGATTTTCTGTGAATGTTTTTAATTTTTTCTCTTTAGTTTTTAAGGGAATTACCATGAATGACAGATACATGCCAAGATAAAGTATCTATCTCACTGGTATCATCTGATACTAAATATTAATGCAGGGAATAGTAAAGGCATTTGTTGGGGAATGGTTTTGCGCACTGTGTACTCAGATGTAGATTGCAGTATCTGATTGCAGTCCAGACATCAACATTATCAAGCAGCTCCCATCTCAATGTTGAATAAAAACTGTTTTCCATTACCTCTGATTGGTTAATAAAGAGCTGGCCTGTCAATTTGGGACTTCAAATCCCAGAGAGGGTCTCAAGTGGGGACCACAAAGGCAGGGGATGGAAGAGAGGAAGGAAAGGGAGAATGAGAAAAGGAGAGGGAGAGAGGGAGGGAGGGAGGGAGAGAGAGAGAGAGAGAGAGAGAGAGAGAGAGAGAGAGAGAGAGAGAGAGGCAGAGAGAGAAAGACTTCAACATGAGCATTAGCCATAAGCAGGTCCCCAAGGGGAGTTGCCAAAAGGATAGTGATGGAGCAGAAGCAACCAAGACAGGACTAAGATGGCAAGTAATGGGGCACGTGGCTGGGTAGCATAGACAGGTTAGAATAGCTCAGTATCTGGCCAGCAATAGTACAAGGATCTTGTAATAAATATAGGATCACCATGTCTTTATTTGGGAGCTACAGGAGGCATAGAAAAGCCAGAAACAAAACATTTGAAATATCATCTGGTGTAGAATAAATTGAGATGACAAGAAATATATTACAAAGCAATATCCTGCAGTTGTAATGGATACTATCATTAGTTTGTGGGAGATATATTTCACTTACATCTACTATACCAATTTTGCCCTTGCACACCTTATTTGCCTATGAAATATGATGAAAATGTTCAACTGACATTTTTCTATACAGTTCTGTTTCTGTAAACTTAATTTTAATGAAAGCATTTTGGTTATTTGTCACTTTGTGTGCATGTGTATATGTAGGTGCACCTGTGTGTATGGGTGTGTGTACACATGTACATGTGGAGACCAGAAGTCAATCTTAGGTGTCCTTCTTCAAGTGCCATCTACCCTCCGTGTATGTGCCTTTAAAGATCTATTTGCTTTTAAATCATGTGTGCCTGTGTGGGATCTATTTGCTTTTAAATCATGTGTGCCTGTGTAGGATCTATTTGCTTTTAAATCCTGTGTGCCTGTGTGGGGATGTACACAGGTGCAGGTGTCTATGGAGGCCAGAAGAGGGCAGCATATCTCCTGGACTGGAGATAGTGCCTGCTGTGGCTAGTGGAAACCAAATTCAGGTGCTCTGTAAGAACAGTAATCACATCTCTGAGTCATCTTTCCGGTTCTGACCACTGTGCTTCTGAGATAGCTCCTTGGATTGGAGCTCAGCAAGTAGGCCAGTCTAGGTAGGCTAGAAAATCCCAAGGATCTACCTGTCTCTGCCTCCCGAACGCTGGGGTCCAACTACGTGCCATCAAGCCCAACTTTTTTGTTTGTTGTTGTTTTACCCAGGTTCTGTGGACTGAATGTGGGTCCTTATGTTTGCAAGTCTAACACATTACACCCTGGACTGCCTCCCTAGCTCTTAATTCATTTTTAACAAAGTATTTTATTGTGTTTTCCCCACTTGTCCATTTTAAAGCCCCACTTGATCTGAAGCTTTCCTTGCCCGTATTTGTAAGGTAAGTTTGCCCAACATTTGCATATAGGCTTGATTGCTCCAATTTATTATCTGAAAGAAACTCTTGTCTTTCCCATTTTAGTTGAACTCACCTTCTTCCTGATTTGTAAAGTCTCTCCATGTATTTTCCAACAAACTTGGATTTCCAGGTTCATCCTTAGGGAAAGATACACTATCTGGTCTGTGGATTGCTCCATTAATCTCCGTAGTATCATTAATACTCTCCTGTTCATCTAAGGTAACTGTCGATGCTGAATAAACATTTCCTAAGTGATCTATTACAGGAAGCAAATATAATTCTGGTTGAAGAGCCTAAAACATAGGAAATTTTTTTTAAAAGGTCAAAACCAACAAAATCGACTTTAAATTTTAAAGTTAGTGTGAGTTAAACATCATAGTACATACATATGGAGGAGCAAATGATTTGAGTTTCAGTTCTGATTCTTGCTTTTCCTTTACCTAGAGTTGATACATAAGAAAAAAATTAAATCGTTGATAATATTTTTCAATTATTTTTTATGTGCTGTTCTATGGAATACATACAGCATATCAATAAAAGCAACTATGGCTAGATCACAGAGAATGTACAATCCAATCCTATTTCTATTCACTAAACCAAACTTAACTGAAATTTTATGTCTTCTAATAATTATTATGGTAATCATTTGCATGGGAATCGGTGTGTGTGTGTGTGTGTGTGTGTGTGTGTGATACTATCCATGTGTAGTACACAAATGAGCTCAGTTAATCTTCACCTTTCCTTAGGTGGATATGAACATCACCTGTACTTTATAGACAGGGAAATAGAGGCATCAAGAATTCTATAACTTTCTCAGATGGCATAACCGGCTGGAATTTGTGCCAATAATGTCTTCCATTTCTCAATGATGAAAAGTCATTTTCATTAAAGGATCTAATTATGCTATTCTTTTGCTTAAAACCTGCAAGGCTTCAGGAAAAAAAGTGAAGTATTCTGGCATTCAAGGGCTTTAAAAATGTACTTTATAATTGGTTCTCAACTCTGCTCTCCCCACTTTTTGACACAGTTAATATAACAAAATTCATTCTTTCTTGGTTGCCTAATTTTCTATTCCTCTGATCATTTTCTCTGCTCAGAAATCTCTTCTGACCCTTCACCCTTTTCAAGATCAAATATTATCTTTTATGATCCAAGCTTGAGTATCATTTCTTCCTCAATGTCCCCTACCTACCTTCTTCTGCTGCTAGAAAAATCTTACTTTCTTCACTATATAAAATATGATGTTCAATTGATTCATATTATATAATTTACCTTCACAACTACACAAAAACCACTTTAAGGACAAATTGCATATTTATCTCTATATGCGGTAAAATGTTAATAAATATTTTTTGAAAATAAAATATTACAAACATTTTAAAATTTGTTCTAAATTATCTCATAGTAGGTCAAGGAACTGACTTGATAAGCACTTAAAAAATGTAATTTGATAATATAGACTTTACTTAGAAGGAAAAAAAGGCTAGAAAACTTACCACAGCTAAATTATTTCCAATGCATTTCAGAAACAAAAATTTTTCTGCAACAGCATCTACACCAAGAAACTCACCAAGACGCTCCCTCAGAGCTTGTAAAGTAAGTTGAGGAGATACTCTGAAATACCATGATATTGTTTTAAATAGATTTGAAACATATTAATGAATCAATAGCTTTAGTCACCTAATTCAAATATAAATACTAATTTAATGTATTAAATATAATTTAACATCTTATGTTTCTACACAGCCTAGAACTTTGATGGTTTCCAGTAAGTACTTTTCAAAACAAATGATTAACAATATATCTTTTAAAATTGCACAAATGAATGCAGGTTATAAATATCTTTTGTACTGAAAAGGAAATGTTTGTTTTGCAAATTTACATCCAAGTTTTATGATTAAAACAAAACTTTGTGCATAGAGACAGAAGACAACTTTGTGGGTTCGGTTCTCCCCTTCCACCTTTATGTGGAATTGAACTCAGGTAGCTTAGGTTTGTGTGGTAAGTACTTTCAGTTGTTGAACACTCTCGGCAGCTCAGAACTGTATATAATGCCCATATATAATTTGTTCTCGAACAGAAAAGTAATCAGTGTGACTGGGGAAGGTGATGGGAAAGTTCAGAAGGAGAGATATAGTCAAGGGGAAAACAGACAGCCAGATCACATAGTGTCGTGTCTGTTTGAATGTGAAAATCCACACATAACCAAGTTTTTATTCTTTTAAACCATTATAAATCACTGTCAATATATTGTTTTAACTACTATTTAAAGTTCAACTGGTGTTGAATTTTAGATAATTTCTGTTAATTATTTTCATGTTTAATCTTTATAATAAAGAGGGGTTATGCATTACTTTCTAAGCAGTAGCAATATTTTGGCCATGTGACATTTGCTCTTTAGCAATGTTTAAGATACAAGGTTTATATATTTGTTGTGGTAGCAACTTACACCTGTGACCTCATTTATCACTCTACCCCTGATCCATATCACTAGCCTTACACAGTGCTGTCTGTTTATTTATTTTTATTTTTCGAGACAGGGTTTCTCTGTGTAGCCTGGCTGTCCTGGAACTCACTCTGTGGACCAGGCTGGCCTCGAACTCAGAAATCCACCTGCCTCTGCCTCCCAAGTGCTGGGATTAAAGGTGTGTGCCACCATGGCAGGCCCTACAGTGCTGTTTATTGATAGCATTTATTGAAGTAGGAAAGGATCCATCATATGGACAAGATATTTCTCACTTAGATTTTTAATTTTCAGAAAATATATTTCTCTGTTTTAGATAACTTGTTTCATGAGCACAAAATACTTGCCTTATAAATCCCGCAGAAATAAAGTTGTTAATAACTTCTATTGAAATAGTATTTAATTTATAGTTCCACGATCCTTCAGGGACATAAAAAACATGAAGTTCCACCAACTGAATAAGAAAAGCATCAGTTAAAATTTTTCTATAGAAAAAGAATCAATTTACTTCCTATAGAATTTTAAATTAAACACAACTAAACTATAGAATGTATTCATTCATATAAACAAAGGACAAAATGAGAATTTGATAAATTGACTGCTTGACACTTGTTTCTGTGGAAACAATGATAGCCTGCTGTTCACAGCGTACACACTACCCTGATAAATGACACTCTCCCTCTGGAATTCATTAAACATATTTCCCCCCCCCCCCCAACGGAAGTTCACAGTATACGACAGGTTCCAGGGTAACACTTCATTCTAGTTTTAGGAGGCAATATATGCTATAGCAGGAAATCCAGATGTTTAAAAAGGAATGAACTATCTTGAGTATAAGGACACCTTATTTTTGCCAGACTTCTTAATTCCATTTGTGGCCAGGAGGCCCTTTCCTGCAGCCTCACTTTTAACTCCCTGAGTTTCTTCTGCTCTTTTTCATTTTGCTTGAAGGCCTAGCCTTTCTCATCCATCTCCTTGGCCTACATAAATCTTGGGCTGTTTCAGGCGCTTCTTTCTGAATCCTTTGTGGCTTCTTCCCCAGACCCTTATAAGCCAGAAATGGAGATTGTTTTTGTTTTTGTTTTTTTGAGACAGGGTTTCTCTGTGTAGCTCTGGCTGTCCTGGAACTCACTTTGTAGACCAGGCTGGCCTCGAACTCACCACCCGGCTGAGATTTTTATTTTTTATTTTTTTTTAAAGATTTCTTTATTTATTATATGTAAGTACACTGTAGCTGTCCTCAGACACTCCAGAAGAGGGAGTCAGATCTTGTTACAGATGGTTGTGAGCCACCATGTGGTTGCTGGGATTTGAACTCTGGACCTTCAGAAGAGCAGTTGGGTGCTCTTACTTACTGAGCCATCTCACCTTATTTTTTATTTTTAAATATTAATCCATTTTACTTATATGAGTACACTGTAGCTGTCTTTAGACACACCAGAGGAGGGCATCAGATCCCATTACAGATGGTTGTGAGCCACCATGTGGTTGCTGAGAAATGAACTCAGAATCTCTGGAGGAGCAGTCAGTGTTCTTAACCACTGAGCCACGTCTCCAGACCCAGATGGTGTTTTCTTATTGCTTTTATCTCTCGTCTCTACCCTACATTCTTTGAGTTATAAGGATTGTTGTCTCACAGTGACAATCCAAAAGCTAATGCTGTGGTTTTGGGAATGTATCTGTTTTCTAGAGTTCTAGGAAGCATCTATTCCTGATGTAGGTTTAGCTGTTAACTATAACAAAACCAATAATTACTGCAGAGTTTCACGTTCTTTATTATAGGAAAGGTTTTCATCTACTGCACATCAAAATTCAAAGGGCTTAAATAATTATACTCTTAACTACAACAGTATATATCTAGAAACTTTAAAAGTCTGACTAAGGGGCTAGAGAGAGAGCTCAGCGGTTAAGAGCAGAGGATCCAAGTTGGCTTCCGAGAGCCCACATTGCTTTAGGTCCTGCTTCAGATGATCCAACACTGTCCTATTGTTTCTGGGAGCTCATGGTGTACACACACACACACACACACACACACACACACACACATTTTGGTGTTCCCTTAAATTCTTTTTTTTTTTTTTTTTTTTTTTTGGTTTTTCGAGACAAGGTTTCTCTGTATAGCCTTGGCTGTCCTGGAACTCACTTTGTAGACCAGGCTGGCCTCGAACTCAGAAATCCGCCTGCCTCTGCCTCCTGAGTGCTGGGATTAAAGGCGTGTNCCACCACGCCCGGCCCCTTAAATTCTTTACCCAGAATAAATACCTCATTTGCTTCTGACTAATCTTGGCCCTGTGAGGAGTTAGATAATCTTGGTTAAGAAGTAAAAAACAATTAAATATAGACTTTCTTTGAAAGGAGTATTTACTAGGAAACATAATGATATTGAGGTAAGGAAGAAAATGGGAAGATAAAGGCATGGAGAGGATGTGAGTTTAAATAGAATAGTGTTGCAGATTTGTGCTGAGGTCTAACTAAAGACTGAAGGGAAAGAATGAGCCAGCCAAATGAACAAGTGAAAGAGTTCTAGGAAGAGCTAAAACAAAGGCCTCAAAGTAGAACCAAACCTGAAGAGGATTAAGCAGGAAATAAGAGGAGAGCAAAGCCAGGAAAGCCTCAAGGAGGAAGGGAACACGTGCTTTTAATAGAAGCACTACAAGACATGACTCACATTAAATCTTTGTTTCATATGAAGAGAAATATATATACACAGTTATGAATGTTTAAATAGCTATAATTTACATAAAAAGTAATCATTTACCATTTTTTCTGTCTGTCTTTCTCTCTTTTTATTTCCTTCTATCTTTCTTTGGGTCTCATATAGCCTAGACTAGTCATAAACTCACTGTATATGTGATAGATTTTTTTAATCTTGATCCTCTTCCTTTTGTCTCCTGGATGCTGGGATTACCAATATGAGCCACCATGTCTGGCACTCTCTTTTTCTCTTTCTTGACAGAACAAAGTAGATCTGATACCATGACTTCCTATCAAAGTATCCATACATAATTTAATGTCCATTATCTGTAAATAAAGACTTCTCTAACATTTGTATTTTCACATAGAACATTTATTTTATTAATGTCAACTAGCATCTGATCTATATTCAGAGTACATTTTCCTCAATGTTTTTAAGCCTGGGATTCATTCAAGATCTACATAGTAGAAGCTATGTATGGTGGAAGTCACCTGCAATCCCAGTATCTAGAAAGTTAAGCAGAATCAAGTGTGCAAGAATGGGCAAGTATTAGCTAAAAACATTTGCATCAGAAAGGAAAAACAGATTTGCAGTCATCTGAAAAATGGAGAAAGCAGTACAAATGTCTGGAACAGGGTTAAGAACCAGCTTTAGCTATGCTAGGTAAGATGCTTATTGATCATCCAAACAGCAGTGTCTAATACTCAGCTGAATATGCTTAGATCTGGAATTTGGAAAAGAAAAATTGGGAGAAAAAAAGAAAGCCTTATAAAGTCGGTATTAAATTCTTTAGGCTAGAGGAGATCACCACAAAACAAGAGCAGAGAGAGAACTAGCAGCTGAGATGACCCACTATAAAGACGTTGCGAAGAAGAGGAAGACCCAACAAAGAAGGACTAAGAATGGACAACCATGAACAGCAGGAAAATCTCATTATGTAAGAAGCTATGTGAAGGAGTTTTATCAGGGAAGAGGGGATTCAATCAGATCAAGTATGTTTAGGAGAATTAATTATACCTAATAATAAATTTCACGATGAAGAGGTGAATTTAACAAGAGTTTAAAAGTGAAAAGTTTGTGAAAGTGAAAGCATGATTGGGGTGGATTAAGAAAGAACAGAAAGTTGATGGTGATTGAAGAGGGTGCAAAATACTTGTACAAAAGAGCAAGTCATAAGTGACATATGTACCTTCCAGCAAAATGTTCCACTTGAGACAGTGAAAACTGTCCTTATTGCACATTCGTCCTCAGATCTTCAGAGAAGATTAAGTAGAAAATGTATTTATTAGGGATGTTGTTTAGCAAATTACAAGGCAAGAGCTGAAAAGTGGTCAAAGTGTGAGTCAGGGTGATCTTGTCCCATAAGGAATTTAAGCTGGGTATGAGGGCATCCTCAGTTGAGAAACAATAAGAAGGAGGATAAGATCGCTTTATTGCTGATCATATGGAGATTAGAGAAAGTGAGTTAGAGATACAAGAAGTATAATCCCATAATCCAATGTGACATGGGAAGTTGGGATCATGGTAGAATTAGCATCCACCATTATGTCATAAATATTTTTTGCTTTTGTCAAAACCAGTAATAGGCATGTTTTCTTACCTCTGATGAAGATGGTCGACTTGGATTGAGCGACATGTTGACCAGTGTCTCAATGGGATAGTTATCAGGTGGAGTTTTGGATATTTATTATATCTTTCTTCATTTAAGCAGCATTAAATAAGTATTTAAATAGATTTTTGGTTTAAGATAGCATTCCAGCTATTTCTGGTCTCTGATGTGTTCAAAGAGTAAAGAGAAAAACATAAAAGCTTTAATAGAAACCCAAAATATAAGCTCACAGATATATATATAATCTTATTATTCTCATTTAAAAGGATATTATACAGTAAGTAGGCCAGTGGTTCTAAGAAAAAGCACACTCGGCCGGGCGTGGTGGCGCACGCCTTTAATCCCAGCACTTGGGAGGCAGAGGCAGGCGGATTTCTGAGTTCGAGGCCAGTGTGATCTACAGAGTGAGTTCCAGGACAGCCAGAACTATACAGAGAAACCCTGTCTCAAAAAAACCAAAAAAAAAAGAAAAAAAAAAGCACACTCTATATAGATAGCCTTCTTAACTTATAATGGTGTGGAAGTGATAAGTGTTCTTGAATTTTAGAATTGTTGTTTCTTCCTGAGCTAGCGACATGCCACTTGATATTCCTTGGAATGCTGGGCAGTAACAGTAAGCCGCAGCTCTGCCAGGTACAAGGTCATAAAGGGGAGTGCTCTTTTTTTTTGTTTTGTTTTTGTTTTTTCAAGACAAGGTTTCTCTGTATAGCCTTGGCTGTCCTGGAACTCACTCTGTAGACCAGGCTGGACTCGAACTCAGAAATCTGCCTGCCTCTGCCTCCCAAGTGCTGGGATTAAAGGCGTGTGCCACCATGCCTGGCTAAAGGGGAGTGCTCTTGCTGAGCCATAATAAATCAGTAAATCACTCGATCACTAGTAGTAAATGCCTTTTATTTTCAATTTACAGTGGACCACCATGCCAGTGGAGGATAACAAACTGGTAATTACATTTGACAAGGTTATGGTTTACTATTTACTAAACAATTCACTTTTTGTGGGTCAAAATGTTGGGTTAAACATATACTAATATATAATATAGAAATATACTTTAAAAAAATTTATACCAATGGCCATGGAATGATGAAAACTGCTTTCTTATGCATTTCTTCCAGGACATAGCATAAATGTAAGCAACCATTCTAGTTAAAAATACTAATCTTTAGCCGGGCGTGGTGGCGCATGCCTTTAATCCCAGCACTCGGGAGGCAGAGGCAGGCGGATTTCTGAGTTCGAGGCCAGCCTGGTCTACAGAGTGAGTTCCAGGACAGCCAGGGCTATACAGAGAAACCCTGTCTCGAAAAACCAAAAAAAAATACTAATCTTTAACTATATTAGGCATTATTTTTATGTTATTTTCCGTGGTTTTCCTCATAGAATTTATGGCAATTTATATCAATGAATGATAAAATGTGTGTGTATATACATATATATATATATATATGATAAAAACAAAGTAGTTGAAATATTATTCTAAATAGAAATTTCCGAAGTTGCCAATCCTTGATGATACTTACACTAACTCAGTGAAAGCTTTTTTGTATTTAAAGGAAGAGTGCACTTTTTGTATTACTGTTACACTGTTCTCCAAGTAGTAACAACATACAAACCCAAAACTCTTCTAACCTCTTAATACATCTTATTTATTATATATGCATATTATATATAAATGCATTAATAATGCATTTAATACAACTAATACTTAGCTCTATGAAATACTACTAGATACCACTATTGACTTTAACAGTATCAAAATTAATAGTTATTTTGTGGCATATACAATCTTTTGAATCAAATTAGATTCACATATTACTGGCCCCCAAGATCTGGTTTTCCCTACAAGCAGATCCTCACATATACCATGTGATGCTATATAAACCTTGCTCTCTGATTTAAAGCTATTGGTTTAATAAAAGTGGCTACATCCAATTATTGGGCAGAATATAAGTAGGCTAAGTTTCAGTTACCTGGCTGAGGATCACAGGTAGGGACCATAAAGAAGAAGAAGGAGATGAAGGAGAAAGGACAGAGAGAATAGAGGTCTCCATTAGATGTGATGAATTAGGAGCAGATGCCCAAGTGAAATGTCCCTGAGAACCGACTAGTGGGGCAGAACTAACCCAAGCGGGACTCAAACAGCAAGCACTTGGGGAGCAGACAGTCTAGCGTATAGAAAAGTAGATTAGTGGTAACCCCCAGTGATTGTGCTAAGCTGATTAAATAAATCTAGAGGACTCAGCCTCGATTATTGGGGCACTGGATGGGTCATATTAATAACTAATAGAGTTATTAAGTAACATTTAAAGTACCACTTATATAAGCATGAATTAGCTAAACAGTATTTGAATTAAGAAACTGAAAACTTTATGCAGATATATTAAATATTTAATTCAGAACAAACTTGTAATTAAGAGAACTCTAGAACTATCAATAAAGATCTACTTTACTATTGTTTTTTGGTAAACTACACTCTAGTGTGCTTTTTCTCAAGTAATAGCAAAGTAGCACTATTTAGCAATATTTTAGTCGTGTTTAGAAATTTCTAGCTGGACAAGTAATAGAGACCAAATTCTTTGTGTATGTGTCTGTCTGTCTGTGTTTTCTTTTGTTTTGTTTTTCCCTCAAGACAGGGTTCTCTGTGTAGCCTTGGCTGTCCTGGAGCTCACTCTGTAGATCAGGCTGGCTTCAAACAAAAAGATCTAACTGCTTCTGCCTCCTGAGTACTGGTATTAAATATGTGTATCACCACCATCGCTGGTTGAGACCGAAGTTTTAGATAGCTAAAAACAAATAAAAGGGCCTGTTAGGAAGCTAAGTCCATTAGGAATAAGATTTGGTGGCAGGGGACCCTCCCAAGATTTTCAAATATGATTTGGTAGCTGCTGAAGAAAACAATATAGGGAAAGAAGTTATGAAGCAGTCATCATAGCCACTAGGCATGCTCACGCCATGAGAAAGCTCTACTTTTTTGAGGTTATAAAGATTTTAAAAACAGATTGACTAAGCAAATGCATGGTAACAGACAAACTAGATGAAACTAGTTATAAGGAACAAAGGCCAGAATTTTTGCTGCTAAAATTCTCAATGTTTGACTTTCTTGCTGTTTGGCTTATCTGTGACATAGTTCTAGTTTTGAAGTTTCACATAGAATCAATTTCCATGACTTGTCTACATTATCTTTACAATAATAACCTCACCCAATGCTTGACTAACTTGAATGAATCTGTTATTAATAATAAATTTAAATTAAAACTTGGGCATGATTAGAATTTCAAGTTAATCCTAACCAAATCATTTCACATACTAAATACTAACATAACATTTGGATTTTCAAACAAATGGGCAAAGTAATACCAATTAGAATATAAAGAAATCTGACGAGCAAAGAGAAGATGACTATACAGTCCTAATATAATCTTCTATGTACTACAATAGTTTGCTTTACAACCTTCCTGTCAAGAATGGATGATCAATCGTATCTTGTATACTAATTTCAATCAACAGTTACCAATGTGCCTAAAAGTGAGTTGTTTAGTCTGGGGGTTCAGTGCAGTTGGGAATCACTTGTATAGTGCATGCAAAGCCCTTAAGTTTGAGCCCCCAGAACCATCTGTTAAAAGTCAAGTTATTGAAAAGTATCCCAAGGTCACATCTGATCTTAGCAGAAGAAGTCTACAGAGATCCATCAAAAATAACTTTGAGACTCAGCTCCAGAGCTAAAATCAAACTTTAAAATTTTTCAGTATTCTTCAAAGTAAATAAGGATTTGAGAAGCTTTTAGTTATCGAGACAAGCAAATACAAAGAAACACGCAGTGACCAGAAATCCCAATAACCACTAAAATTGGAAGCTGATTGAGGCTATATTTACATCTATCAGAACGCCATAGAAAGCAATCACACAGATTGAGCACTAGCAAAGCAGGGTTCTAGTCCTCCAAACTATATAAGGCCATTCATTGTGGTCTATGCCTCAGTCATAAACCTGATGAGAAAATGACTTGAGCTTAAGATTCTTTCCAGTTCTTAAATTCATTCGGGTAGTGATAATACCTTTAAACAAGAGAAATCAGAATACAGTCTGCCTTAAGGCAGATGATGGGAAGACACAGATCTCTCTGATTAGGATAGATTCAGGTTCTATTTCTGTTCTGAGAGTTTTGTCCTGCCTAGTACACGGGTGACCCAATAAAGTGCCAACCCTCCTGTCTCAGTCAGGGTTTCTGTTCCTGCACAACATCAGGACCAAGAAGAAGTTGGGGAGGAAAGGGCTTATTCAGCTTACACTTCCACACTGCTGTTCACCACCAAGGAAGTCAGGACTGGAACTCAAGCAGGTCAGGGAGCAGGAGCTGATGCAGAGACCATGGAGGGATGTTCTTTACTGGCTTGCCTCCCCTGGCTTGCTCAGCCTGCTCTCTTATAGAACCCAAGACTACCAGCCCAGAGATGGCACCACCCACAAGGGGACCTCCCCCTTGATCACTAATTGAGAAAATGCCTTACAGCTGGATCTCATGGATGCATTTCCCCAACTGAAGCTCCTTTCTCTGTGATAACTCCAGCCTGTGCCAAGTTGACACAAAACTAGCCAGTACACCTCCTAAAAGGTAACTTGTGTTAGCTAAATAAACCAAGTGCCCAGGGACATCTCTGAACCTACACACCATTAGGGTATATTTAAGACTTGTATTACTAATTGATGAAGTAAGTCTATTCATAATGATGTCTTGACCTGTTGATTTGAGCCTGTGGCAGTACAGTATATCGTGGCAGGATCACATGACAGAGGTTTATGATATGAAATGAAAAGACTGAGGAAGAGGCGAATCAATGGCATGTTTGCCTTCCTTCTACTAGGCCCAACCTTCCAATAGTCCACAGGCAGGCAATCAAACTTTAGCATTTTGACCTTTGGAGTGTATTTAAGACAGAACTCATAGCATAAGGTGAATGCTAATGTGGTAAGATAGAAGGACAGAAATGTAACATTTTAGAGTAAAAATATTTAATGCCCCATTCCCTGAAAAATACAATATGCATAAATGTTGATTAAAAATACAAATCTTCATTGGCTATCTTAAACACTTTTGCAAACATTTCTTTAACAAAATTTCCCTATAAGTTCCATATTCAATTATGAAAACTAATTATTATACCAACAGATTAGCAAAGCCATAGAAAGAAATGTATTGCATGTATGTAACAGGAAAAAAAAATTGGGAAACCTATGTTGTAGGAATTTTTTTAGAAGCAAGTCCAGGGCTCATTTTGATAACAAAGTCTATCTTTAATCATGTTATATGTAAACACATGGTAAAGCCTTTGAAATATTTTAGAACATCGTGCAAGGTTAAAAAGAAGCTTTTACTAGGAGATATTGATAGTTCATGAACTAATACTCATATCTTCGAATGTAAATTAATTTAAAGGCTATTTTATTTTCCTTCTTTTCAATCCCAATATGTATTGCTTATTGGACATAGTATAAAACTATGATGGCATCTGGTGTTTGAGACAGCAATACACTCTGGTTTCCTAACTCAATAGTTTGGGGAAAGGAAAATAAACTTTCTAACACTAAGTCAAAATTGTCTATTCCTCAACATTTTCTTAATATCGGGTACTGTACCATGGAAAATCTTCTTTGAAATTCCTTCCAGCACATTCCATAGTTCTTAAGTATTATTGTAACTAATATAAAGTAGAATGTTCTTTAAGTTACACCTTAATCTTAGAAATCTGCATTTTAGCGTACATTATAGGTAACAGGGCACAAAATAAAATATTTGTGTTACACTTCGTATTAATTCATTTATTTTGGAGGCGCAAGCCTTTAATCAAAGTGCTTGGAAGGCTGTGGGGTTCGAGGCCAGCCTGGTCTACATGGAGTTTCAGGCCAGCCAGAGCTACAAAGTGAGACCCTGTCTCTAACAATATGGTTTGTTCGTTCGCCTTTTAAATTATGTATTGATGTACGTGTGTGAATGCGAACGTTCCCAGACTCCAGTGAGGGTGACAGTAGCCCAGGACTTGGTGCTTTTGAGTTGCCCAGCGTGGGTGCTGGGAAGAGTGACCTTAGGTCCTCTGCACGAGGGCTCGGTTCCCCAGTCCTATAACCGCCATCTTCCAGCCTCAGTTTTCATATTCTTTTTTTTTTTTTTTATAAGAGTTTTCATATTCTTTACACACATAATTTCATTTCGTTTCATTTTTTTTTTTTCAAGAAATCCAGGGAGCGTTTTAATTTCGGCGGTTTAGACGGCTTGCCCAAGCACACCAGGGCAAGCAGTAGGGCAAAATTCAAACCCAAGTTTCTTGAATGGTCACTGTTAAGGATTGGGTAAAACACCAAACTGATATTAACTGCTCAGTAACGCGATGTGTTGGCCCAGAGCAAACCATGTCATTGTTCTCAGTATCCCAAAGAAACAGCACTCACGACGAACCTCCTGTTTAGAGATGTTAGGTCAGAACAGGACTAATTTAAATCTTACTAAACTTCTGAGTCCTCTGAAAACCCCGCTGGGTTCATCAGTTACAAGCCCGAAGTCAGCAATTACAGGGACATCAAAAGAGCAAACGATCCCCGAACGCGAACGCTTTATTTTTTAAAAAGCACGGGGGACCGATTCCAGAAAGACAGCGCTAACAGGAAGCTGTGCGGGGCGGCCCGCACCTCTCGGCGACAGGCCAGCCTCGGACCGTCCAGGGTCCCGCAGCCCGCCCGGGTCGGTTAAGGCGCCCTCGGCCCCGGGCTGGGCGAGCTGCGGCCGGCGCCGCCCGTTTGCCCGAGGGCGCCTCACACAGGGCTGAGCTGGCCCGACGGACTTGGGACGTGTCACCGGCGCCCCGAGGCAGCGCGGCCACGTCCCTCACCCCGCCGTCGGTCGCGGACCTCCCTCCCACCGCGGCCTGCCCCTCCGCCGCCGCGCTCCCGAGTCCGCCCCGGGGCGTCCCCTTACCTCGCCCTAACCAGCCCCTCCAGAGGCGGAAGGCGCCGGCCGGGCGTCGGGCCGCCCCGCCCCCGTCGCCACCGCGCCCACCGGCCGCTCCGCCCCTTCTCACTCGCGCGCGCGGGGGAGCCCTCGGCCGTCCCCCGGGGAGGAGAGGGGGCCGTCGGCGCGCATGCGCGGCGCGCACAGCACCGGAAACTTCGACGAAGTTCGGAGCCCCGCCCCCGCNGTCCCGCGACCTGCCGCCCCCTGCCCTGACTGACGAGTCGGCCCGGCTGTCCCGAGCGCCATGTCGGGTTCTTCTAGCGTCGCCGCCATGAAGAAGGTGGTCCAGCAGCTCCGGCTGGAGGCCGGGCTCAACCGCGTGAAGGTGAGCGGGCGTGGGCGGGCGGTGGGCCCCGGGGTTGGGGGGAAGCGCGAGGCGACACGCGGCTCCTCCGGCCGGGCCGGGCCGAGGGCGAGGAGGGGGCCCGCCCTTCCGCCGCCCGCCGACTCTTGGCGGCCCCGGCGGGTCCCGCCAGCGACTTCCGTGTCGCACGTCTCACCCCAGACTCACTCCCAGCCCTCGTCCTTAGAACACACACGAGTCCGCCCGGGTAGCTCCAGACAGCGGCCTGAGGAGCAACTTTTGTTGGCGGATCGTCCCGGGAGTCCCCGGACTCCTCCTTCGTTGGGTCCAGCCTCGAACAAAGAGGTGTTTGGAGCAGACGCCGCGGCGTGCTCGCGGCTGACCTTGCTGGGCTTGGGGTGTCTGTTTACTGTTTCTCATGCCCGAGAAACCCATGGGCGCTGGCCTGGGACCTTGCGGTCTTGTTGGGGGGACAGGCCTTCTGTCCATGTTGGTAGACAGGCATTCAGACGCTTTGGTTATAAGGACCGTTTGGTTGTGGTTTTTTTTTTTTTTTTTTT
>NC_034593.1:133875658-133876857 GCF_900095145.1 Mus pahari
TTTTTTTTTTTTTTTTTTTCAACTCCTAAACGGATTGGCCTCGTTCTGACGTAATAGGTCGGGTTACAAGTGAAACACTTCCCGGTGATTATAAAAAGAAACAAGAATATAAATCACCCTGCTAGAACCGTCCAGTTTGCAAGGTGATTTGATTTTATATTCAGCAGGCTAGTCCTTATTTCTAACGTGCTTTTGGAGAAGGCTTCTATTTAGCTTTCTTCCAAGTAGAAATGTCAGAAAACTCAACTTCCTTGTGGTAACCGTAGGAGGAGGGTAGGGAGACGCCCACCGGGCGTGCACTCCTTTAATCCCAGCACTCGGGAGGGAGGCAGAAGCAGGTGGATCTCTGAGTTCGAGGCCAGCCTGGTCTACAGAGTGAGTTCCAGGACAGCCAGGGCTACACAGAGAAACCCTGTCTCAAAAACAAACAAATAAACAATAAGTCTCGGTTTGGACTCTAATCATATTCTCACTTTTCATCCAAGTGACTTAGTCTTGGCCAGATTAGAGCTCTGAAGTTCGAAGCGATCTATTGATCATCATCATTCATATATATTAACTATCATAAAGTAAGCCAGGAAGGAAAAAATTAGTGAGTTGGGGAAAGAAAGAAACACAGGTAAATGTAGTAATTACAGTAGTGGTACTTAGCCCTAGTGGCCCAAAGCTGTGAGCTCCCAGAGAACTTCCTTTTCTTTGAAAACCCTACCCGCTCTGTGGCTACCTCCTAGCTTCTCTTGCCTTGTGTCCTAATTCTTCTGAAGGCTTCTGATTGGGATGGTTTGAGCCACCACAGAGAAACAGGTTTTTGAAGTTTCCATGGCAAGGCACATCTCACTTGGGAACTTTACATGTCTTTTCTAGGTTCCAAAATTAGGTTAGGTGCCATTTGATATCATCCATGTACCACACCTATGCTAGGAGCTTTTTGTGTGTGACATTTTAAAGCTAGCATAAACTTACTATTGTATTCGTTTAGGTGATTATTACAAGTGCTTTCTTTATCAAACTCTCAGAGGTAGGTCAGGACATTTGGAAGCCTGACTAATAGTTTTGCAGTGTCAACCTCCTGAATAGTAGATAGTGACTGTTCCTGTGGCTTGGATACTAGCAGTCATTCATTCCATTTTAAGTTTCAAGGTTGCTATTTAGAACGCTGGGTGTTTTTTTTTTTTTTTTTTTTTTCAACTCCTAAACGG
>NC_034593.1:133876868-133896673 GCF_900095145.1 Mus pahari
TTTTTTTTTTTTTTTTTTTTTTTTTTTGAGACAGGGTTTCTCCATATAGCCCTGGCTGTCCTGGAACTCTCTGTCGAGCATATTGGCCTCAAGCTGAGGTCTTCCTGCCTCTGCCTGCTGGGATTAAAGGAGTGCTCCACCATGGCCTGGAGCACTGTCATTTAACCTGCACTGTTAGTCGCACAGCCTTAGGTTTCTTGCTGTTCCTAGGAGTCTGCCTAGAGATGCAGTCCATATATAGCGGTACTTGGAGAAATGTGTGGGAAAGGAATTTGCTTACTGCTGATCATGAACAAAACCAAATGCTGTAACACCGTGAAAACTCATACTTTACCCTCCATACAGTAGCCACTTTTAAGAGGCAAAGCAGGGTGTGGGTTATTTGTACAAGTGTTTAAGAACTGCAGGAACCTCTAATATTCAGAGTCTGTGAGTCACATGGAACTTATTATACTGAATTGTTGAATAAGCCAAACACAGGTAGATTGAAGCTGAGTTTAAACTTATCCAGGGTGATTGATCCTTTGTTCACAATATAGCTGTTATCTAAGGCCTTTTGATATAGAATCTGCAACGCTATTAACTCTGTTAATAATCTGTTGTAATCTTAGAGATAACTGAGATTAAGAGTAAACACAGGAATTAAATGGCTTGAGTGCATTTTTAGTTATTCAGGGGCTGCATATACCCATTCACTTTGTTGTCGGTATTTGTGTTCAATCAGCTAGTTTGAGATAGGGTTCTGCCAGGTAGCTGGATGGGCTTTGAACTCAACTGTTTAAGTTACAGAGCCAGGCCCTGACAGCCTTCTGCTCTGTTTAATTTAAAAGGTGTGTGTATGTGGCATGCATGCCATGGTGCACACAGGGAGTTAAGAGAACTGCAACCTTGTAGCGTTTGATCGCTCCTTCCACTCAAATGTGGGTTCTGGAGATCAGACTCAGGCCCAGTCTAACAACCTTTCTGAGCAGCCTGTCTTTAAGAAACACTGTATTTGCCTCAAATGTGATTTGGCAGTGATTGGGTATGCAGCCCCTGAATAACTAAAAATGCACTCAAGCCATTTAATTCCTGTGTTACTCTTAGTATCAGTTATCTCTAAGATTACAACAGATGTCTAAAACCCTGGTGTTGCAGCCTAAGAGTTAATAGCATTGCAGATGCTCTATATCAAAAGGCCCTAGATAACAGGCTGCTCAGAAAGGTTGTTAGACTGGGCCTGAGTCTGATCTCCAGAACCCACATTTGAGTGGAAGGAGCGATCAAATCACATTTGAGTTTGTGTGTGTGTGTGTGTGTGTGTGTGTGTGTAGGTGCACGCCCCTCTTAATTGCAAAGTAGTGTATGGATGGTTATAACTCTAAAGAACATTGAATTCTTAGTTAAGATCTTTTTGTTGAACTATTAATACTATGTATTACTTAATACAAGATAATTAGGGGATGTGACTCATTTGCTAAGAGTTTTTGCCTATGAAAGCCCTGAGTTGGATCCCAGCACTCAGGTGGTAGAGGCAGGAGGCTTAGATTACCAGTGTTTGAGGCTGTTGCTGCATAGCAAGTTTGAGGTCAGCCCGGGCTACACAAGACAAAGCAAATTCTATTTTCCCCAAACCAAGCAAGCTGTCAGGGCTTGTTGAACAGCCCATCATATAAAAACAAGACATGCTGTGCTTTGTAGATAAATGGGATTATATTGAATATGATGCTTGTGATGAGTAGAAAAAAACCATTGCAATTCAGTTTCATTTACTTAGTGCTCTAAGTATGAGCCAGTATAGAACTGTTGGGTCTGGGGGCTGGTGAGATGGCTCAGCGGGTAAGAGCACCCGACTGCTCTTGCGAAGGTCCGGAGTTCAAATCCCAGCAACCACATGGTGGCTCACAACCACCCGTAACTAGATCTGATGCCCTCTTCTAGAGCGTCTGAAGACAGCTACAGTGTACTTACATATAATAAATAAATCTTTAAAAAAAAAAAAAAGAACTGTTGGGTCTATTTTGAAGTGATGCTTATTTCAGGTGTTTCCAGACTTATAAAAACCATCATAACCCTAACCAATAGATGTTTCTCCTCTCACTGTCATAGGTTTCCCAGGCAGCTGCAGACTTGAAACAGTTCTGTCTGCAGAATGCTCAACATGACCCTCTGCTGACTGGAGTGTCTTCAAGTACAAATCCCTTCAGACCCCAGAAAGTCTGCTCCTTTTTGTAGTCTTCTATCTTGAGGTAAGTTCACACTACCCCCTTTTGATACAAAGGAAGAACCGGTTAGGTCTTTTTCTCTGTAGCACTGACAACATCTATTCCTGCAGTCCTGATTGGCATTCCAAATTCCTTATTTTTGAAGGCTACTGAAAACTAGGCTAGAAGTCACAAAGACTAATGCTTTTATTTATATCAGAGTGCTAAATTGATGTTAATAACTGTAAAAAGAAGCATGGGAGACTCAAAAGTCCACTGCTACCAACAGCCATGTGTTTGTGTAGTGTGGCACAAACAGCATGACTATTTGGAGACCCTAAAATACTTTTTTTTACTTATTTGCCTGTCAAATTGAAATGTTAACAGATTTACAGTGTATAGGAATAGCTCTGCAGGTATCCTGGTGGATTTGTGGATACACTGTTATCACTGGTATAAGAGACCCAAGGTGTGAGCAGCATAGCAGAGAACTAGGGAAAGCAACGTTGGGGTACCTGAGTAAGCACACACAGCATAGGCACCCCAACTCCATTTTTCATTTGTTGAGCAAAGATAAAGCAAGAGAGGAGAGATTTACATTTGTGTTGGCTGTGACCTGGATCTGAGGATTTGGACTAACTGATATGGCTATCAGTGTATGTTCGTGTCCTAGACTAAATGTCATGTGTGAAAAACCTGTTCTCCACAGATGTGGCCAAAATTGTTTTGGCTAATTTAAGATGTAATTATAGGATACTATCATTTGTAATCGTTGGTATTGAATTAGGAAGCAAACTTAGAGTGTTTTTAAAAATACACTGTGTGTGGTACACACCCTTATACTAACATTCTGACTTGAAAAGTTCAGGAAGCTGCTTCCTAAAATACCTTGTTACACAGACTTTCTAGATCTATTTGGGAGTGTACAGGAAGTTACACAACTCTTGCTAAACAGACCTTACTTTATTTGCTATTTAATAGAAGTTAATTGCTTTCCCCCTAGAGGTTTTGTTAAAACCTCTTCAGTGTTAGTTATGAAGTAATTAAAAATTTCAAATAAGTATAAAGGTGAACTGGTTATCTACCATTTCAAGGTCACTTCACCCTTTTTCACTTCATCTTATTTTATAAAACAGGTCACACTTTTACTCATTTCCATAACTTGTTGTGGAGTTGTTATGCCTGTGTTTTTTCTTTCTCCTGTATACACACTTAACTGTATTTTACAGTTTCAAGATAGTAATTTCTAAATGAATAACTATTGCTTCAATTTTGAGATGTTTTGTCCTGGATAGGTTAGACATTTAAGCTGTTGGACAGTATTCTGTTGTATGCAGACCTTCCTTCAGCCTCCTCTAGTGGGCTGCATTAAGGTGGTTTCATTTTTATGCTGCTGACAGTGTGCTCGGTATCCTTGGTGTGTTCTCTCTGTAGGTGAAGAGACTGTATCTTAGAAATCATTTTTTCAAAGGATCGTTAGATTTTTATTTTACCTTTTTATTATGATAAAGTATATTTCAATAGTAATCTTAGTGAGGTAATCTGTGAAACTCCATAAAATGATTTTTCTGCCAGTTGTAAAAATTAAAGGAAAGTGGAGTTTTAGTGCCTTTTATACTGTAGATTGTTGTAGCACAGCAACTCAGATTCAAAGTATAATAATGTGTTATTACCCAATAAAATGGGCAGAATGTAAACCATTTTCAAAATTTAAAAAGGAAATTGTCCTTGCTCAGGTGTTAGTGATAAAAAGTGTTTTAAAAAGTTTCCTGTGTGATACTTTATCTTCTTTTTTCCTCCCACTAGGTTTCTCAAACCACTTTTCACGAACCAGTGAATATTCAAGAGAACTAAGTTTGAAGTCTGTACAAAAGCTTCTCTTTAACACGTGCCATAATACACTATCTTCTGCTCGTCAGTCCTTAACATCTACCTCTCTGAATTTCATGGATTTCTGTTTCACAAGGTTTAACTATTTTATATACACTGGCTGTAGCATACAATAAAGCAGCATACAAACCTTTGGCCTCATTACTGATGTGAAATGTGCTGTATACTAATCTTTTCAACACCAAGACTCAGTGCCTTATATTGGCAAGGCTTCTAGGAACGTACAGAACAACTGCAATTAGGAGACTTGAAGTTTCTGTCCTTCAGTTATTTATGGGAATTGTTTTCAATATTCCACACACAGGTGGGGAGATGGATCAGTGGTAAGAGTACTTGCTAGGCAATTGTGATGTGAGTTCAGTTCCCTGCCACCTGTGTAAGAAAGCTGGGCATGACTGTGCACACCTATAACCCCAGTGCCTGGGGGAGATGGTTTGTTGGCTACCAGTGTGGGTTAAAATGGTAAGCTCCATGAAAATCCCTTTTTAATAAGACAAGAGAGGGGCACAGGGCACTTGACATTCTTCCCCTTTGGGCTCACACAGGCAACAAGATTCCAAACAGCTTTGAAACGGCATTCTCACTTAGTTATACCAAGAAGGTAGCTGCTTCCATCTGGAATTAAGAGTTCCATTAAAAGAATCAAGAGCTTGAGAACTCAACACAATGCCTGAATGAAGTGGGAAAGTAGAGGTTAACTAGGTAGGAAGGGGCAAGAAAACAGGTTAACTTCAGTGACCATGTAACTGCTCCAAGTCCCAGTGACTGGCCCTCTGATACTGTATTAAGTCGGGGTTAGACAAGCCATTTTCTAGCCTAACAGTCCTTTGGGAATGCAAATTAGAGAGTTTGAATCTTCATTCCTATAAAATTATTTACAACTTATCTGAAATGACAGCAAGTTTTAGGACCATACCTAAAAATTTTTCAGACCTAAATAAAATATATGGAGTAGAAATTCACAGTACTTGGTCATTTTTTCAAATACACAATTTATAAAATCAAATTCCATTTTTAAAAGGGTGTTTCGTTGAATTACCAAGTTTTTCAAGACAGGCTCGTCCAGCAAAATTCAGTATTACCCCCCAGTCCTTTATAAATGGAATTTTCTTCGACTTGTATCCATTTCCCGTGGCTGAAAATTAAAGGGGGGGGAAAGTTAGTGAACAACTTGGGTAAGATAGAAACTGGCTTTCCTAGATCTTCATGAATAACAGTGCTGAGACACTCTGGCTGTGTCTGAGACCCTGAACAGTCCATCTTAAGGTCTAATTTACATGTGCTGGGAGTTTCAGGAGTTTAAAAACTGGTAAGGATGCACTGCTCCTAGCTAGGCCTTTTTGGTTTCTAAATGTTCTTGAGTCCAACAGTAGTTCTCAAATAATGCAGCGGAACCATTGTAACAGGCTAAGACTGGCGCCTACTCCCCGTGAAGCTGCAGTAGCACAGTAGGTCTGGGTTTGAGATCCTTCCATTCCTACACTGATATTACTATTCCCATTTAAAGATTATGGTTCTTTGGGCTGCTTCAAGCAAATCCTGGTTAGTCAGCAGGCCAAGGCACTACATCGTGTTGGTACTTTCTAGTTCACGGGGGAAGAAACACGTTAATATGTAAGCACACAGTTAAAATGGGCTTTGTAACAGCACATACCTTGTGGACCCATTCATACTCTCCATATTTAGAATCAAAAGTTCCCTTCTGAAGAGATCGTAATTTTAAGGTAAAACGTGGTCCGAGTTCCTGAATCCCAACTTTCTTTTCACTCTTGAATATGTATCTTCAGAGACAAAAGTTAAACGATTGAGTTCATTCAATTTCCTATGGCAATGCTTAAAGGGTTTGTTGTATCAGAATATAGGTTCTTAATGTACTTACACGACTGACAAGTTAATGTATGCCCTCACCTGTGAAATCTGAAGAAGATGTAATCTCGCTGATTGTGGAACGTGGCAACTTGTCTCCCAATAAATTGAGGATTATGAGGAAAGAGAGAAGCAAACATACGTCCAATAGAATGACCTAGCCGTGTGGTAAAGTTATTCAGAATTATCTCAGGTACATGTTCTGTGGGGTCTTTGCCTCTTCGCTGGGGGGAAAAAAGGCCCAGTAAAGATAATTAGAAAAACAATACAACATAATTTTTGGGTTTAGAATTTAGACATTTGTTTTTTGGCACAAGGTTTCACTGGCTCAGAATGGCTTGTAAAACTCAGGCTTTCCTAAAACTCAGTGATCCTACTGCCTCAGCTTCCCATGTGCTGGGATTATAGGCAGGATCTATAGGAGGCCACGGCCCCTCCCCTGGGCTACCCAAAGCTGCACCTTAAAAGATGGCACCTGTTGGCTATGGAGCTTGTGGTAAACAAGTCCATATTTGGTGGTGATATGTTCCCACTCTTCTGGTTGGCTGAGGCNGTGCGCCTGGTGAGGTGACGTGGCCTGCCGCAATTGGTTGGCGTGAATGATATAAAAGGGCTTGTAGCCCGGGTTTCGGGGGAGATGAAGAGGGAGATAATGAAGATTGTTCAAGGTTCCTGAATAAACTGCTGAGAGAAGAACTTGGTGGTCGCGTCTTCCTTGTGGGTCAAGAGGGGACGCGACAAGGAACCACCAATCTTGGCTTTAAAAAAACCTTTAAAATGATAAAAATATTAACAGGTGACTTACTAAATACTCAAATCTTAATAGAAAATCAATGCTTTGCCGGGCGTGGTGGCGCACGCCTTTAATCCCAGCACTTGGGAGGCAGAGGCAGGCGGATTTCTGAGTTCGAGGCCAGCCTGGTCTACGGAGTGAGTTCCAGGACAGGCAGGGCTACACAGAGAAAACCTGTCTCGAAAAAACAAAAACAACAACAAAAAAAAGAAACAAAATGTTTTATGGCAATGAGGACTGTTGTCGAAATGGTTTAAGGTCTTACAAAATCTCAATAGAATACCTGCTGTCATCAGATCACATAATTAAAATCAATTAGATCTTTAAGAATGTACTGATAATCTGAGATCACTGTTGATCAAGGAATATGTAAGAGACTTGCCTTAATTTCTTTACGAAGACGAACACTACTCATTTTAAAATGAGCGGTTGGACCATTTGGCAAATGACTCAAAATAAGTCCATCTGTTCATAAATGTTAAGGAATACAGCAAAGTGTAACAAGTCCTAAATTGAGTAACAGGTTGTTTTCTTTATGGTCAAGGGCACCTAAAATCTATAGTGGATGGATGTATTTGATCTTCTGTGTTAACTGAACTTTTCCTGCCAAACTAAAGTCAAACCACATACAATCTTTCAGGAAAATATATATTAACCTAAAATAGTCTTATAGTCTCTTTTTGTTTGTTTTTGTTTTTACAATTAAATATTCTCAATAGGACCTTCTGGTCTTTCAAAGTGAAAGTACAAAACAAAAACATCTATTCAATGGCCACTACTCAAAAAGATGGGATTCAATACAGCCAGCATGTAAGTTCACCCCCACTTGTACGTTTCATTTGTAAGATTAGGACACGACAGAGGTCATCCAACAGGACTACAAATGTGTTCCACTGAAAGCAAAGCTACTGCTTAAGAGAGAAGCTCTTTGGATTAATCAAAATCAACCTTTATAATCCACTTGTAGTCTGGCATGAACAGAATTATGCTAGCTACTATAAACTACGAATTAAATGTATGAGACCTACCCACCAGCAAGGACAGCAGTCAAAAGCTCAGAGTGCTAGCTGCAATAAACAGACTATTATTTAAGGTTAAAGGTATTGTAACAACTTTACTTTTCAATGAATAACTTTTGGCTAGTGCCAATTTATATCACAAGCAGCCAGAACTGAAATCAGTGGTTGACCAAGGGATTTCAGTTAATAATAGCTTTTTGTTTAAGGGACTGATGGCTTAGCCCAGCAGTCCAGACGTGTCTGGGCAACTTGACCCAATGTTAAAATTAAGAAGTACTTGAAGGGATGGAGGTACACTTTACTGAATGCTTTGGCTGCCGTCTTTACTAAAAGTGCTTCTCAACCTTCCTAAGGCTGTGACTCTTTAGTACAGTCCCTCATGTTGTGGTGACCCCCAACCATAACATTACTTTTGTTGTTACTTCATAAGCTGTGAATTAGCTACTGTTACGAATCATAGCATAAGTATCTGTGTGTGATGATGGTCTTAGGCAACCATTGTAAAAGGGTCGTTCAACTCCCTAAAGGGTTGCAACCCTCAGGTTGAGAACTGCTAGACTGAAGGCAGGTGGGAGAAGCTAATTTATCCCACCAACCTCAAATATATGGCCTTAGTTACTTCTCTGCTGCCTTCAAGACAACCTTGCAACTTAGTGGTTTGCATGAGATGAGCACCAATAATGGTTGGTTTGCAGCTGGTAGACTGTTTAGGAAGGATTTGGAGTTGTAGCTTTGAAGATGGTTTGTCACTGGGGTGGGCTTTGAGGTTTCAAAAGTCCTCCCCAGGCCCAGTCTCTGTGTCCTCCCCCACTTGTAGATGAGGTGCAGCTCTTAGCTCATGCTCCAGTGTCACACTTGTCCGCCTGCTGTCATGTTTCCTGCCATGATGGTCACAGTCTCACTCTTTGAAACTAAGCTGTCAAACTTTGACCAAAGTTCTTTTTGTCATGGTGTCTTGTCATGGTACTAGAAAACTAAGACTATGCCTCAATCAAAGCCATTTCATATCAATGTATACACAATATGAGATTTACAAAACAATACTGCCAACATTGGTTCTCTTCAATTTGTCACCAATCCACCCTGTATTACTGCTGTCATTTAACATTTTCATTTCTACAACTTCTTGTCTCTTGGCTTTTTCTTTTCTTTTTTTTTTTAAAGATTTATTTATTTATTATATGTAAGTACACTGTAGCTGTCTCCAGACATGCCAGAAGAGGGTATCAGATCTCATAATGGATGGTTGTGAGCCAACATGTGGTTGCTGGGATTTGAACTCAGGACTTTTGGAAGTATAGTCAGTGCTCTTACTCGCTGAGCCATCTCACCAGCCCTGACTTTTCTTAAATAACATTTTCCACCTATCATTAAAATAAGATTACTCTTGGTCCTCTCTACTTCTGAGTACATTTTCTAATACAGGTGGTAATCAAGACAGGATTTGGTCCTTGGTTCTGTTAAGTAATAAGCCACATAGGACTTAGACGGGTCATTTTATCTACCCCATATTTCCTAATGACAAGTGAAAAACTATCAGTTTCAATAGCAGCAGCTTATTTCCTACCCTTCTGTCAATGCTGACTCAGTTCAGAATAAAGACGTCAGTTTAACAGAGTAAGGTAGGTACAAACTACATTTCTTACATCCGACTTTCTCAAATGTCGAACTTGGAGGTCCTCATACAATCTTATATACTACACACAATATAGCTACTCTTGCTCCAGTTTTTCCAAATACTTGGGATAGCTTGCTTCTCTATTCCATCGAGGACTGCTTCCAGTCCCACCATTTCATGCAGTTAGAATTAACTTGCCTAGCTAGTGCTAGTCACTAATGTAGCAGGTATGAACCATGAAAATGCCTCCCCCCCCCCCAACTTCTGTTAACCCCAGTTTAGTTGGGTTTTTGTTTGTTTTTTCCTTAGGTATTAGTGTCTACTAAACAACAGGCCAATAGCAAACATCGAATGCTTCTATTTAACAATTCACTACAAGGTCAACTTCGCCAAGTACTTCTCTTACTGCGTGGACATTACAAACCCATGAAAATTAAGAAAACCTGTAGATCTACAATAATTTCCTTTAACCTTTGTAAAGGCTTGAATTCTATTTAGAATATTCCTATTACAGTGTGGCTTATGTCAAAAGTGAAGTACAGATTCTGAATTTATAGGCTCTCAAATTGTTTTCTGTTTTTGAGGTGGGTACATACGTTATATTGTTAAATTGTTAAATTAACAAAATTCATGGCAAACAGTCACCATGCCTGTTTCAGTAATGGAGAAGAGGCTGAAGGCTGGCCCTACAAGGTGAGTGTGTGGTGAAACAGAATGGGGAATGTTTCAGAGAAAAGGATGTCTGCCAGACAGTGCAGGCTTTCTGAAAGCTACATGTGCTATCACTTGTGCACCTATATAAGATACTAAAGCAAAGAGAAAACCGTATTAAATTGATGAATGCTTGTTTCTTACAGTAGAACTGTCAGTTTTAAAATGATGACAACCTAACTGCTAAAACCAAAACTGACCTTGTCGTTCTATTTGGGGAAGCCGTGATACAGACAGCAATCAGTTTAAAAACCATTCTTTTCCGGAGTAATTAGTCATATAAAATATACTAATCTAGTCAAACTTAATTATAATCTAGTCAACAAATGCCACATTAAAAAGGTTTTGCTATTTTAGTTTCTGGAAAACTAATACAGGCAAACAAAATAATATGCTTATGTTATATTAAAAACAATGAAAGCTGTAAAAGATGAATTAAAAAATAGTGTATTAAAACACTATTTATTGATATGAAAAGAATGTGTTGTCCTGTGCAGAACGGAACATTGTATTGCTATTTTTATAAATGATTCACCCACTTGGTCATCTCCTAGATACTGAGATTATAGGCCCTGTTCAAGAAATAATAGCGGGCTGGTGAGATGGCTCAGCAGGTAAGAGCACCCGACTGCTCTTCTGAAGGTCCTGAGTTCAAATCCCAGCGACCACATGGTGGCTTACAACCATCCGTAAGGAGATTTATTTGATTCCCTCTTCTGGTGTGTCCGAAGACATCTACAGTGTACTTATATATAATAAATAAATAAATCTTTAAAAAAAAAAAAAAAAGAAATAATAGCAACTATAAGAATCTAGATGTATTTTATATTCTTTCATCCCAACAAAAATGCCTTGGAGTCAGATGACATTTGTCTCAGACGTGAGACTTACAGAAGAAGTTTCATTGTTACTAGCACCCAGAACACCAGGAGTCACATTGCAAGGTTTCACTCCTGCCCCAGAGCAATCAAGTGATGTAATTCCCGAGAGCATAGGACAAAGCGATACCCAAGTCGTGGTGTCGCCAGCGCTCTCATGCCTCCTCCTTTCCAAATGACTATTCCTCTGCCTCGTTCATCACCCTCCCCACGCAGACCCGGCTCAAGCTTCTGTATAAAGCGCTCCTCCCCTCGTGTCCTTGGGGCAGTCTTCTGGTAACTGGCAGAACCATTTGTCTGAATTCACCATGGCTGGTTGACTATTATATCTGCACCCTTTACTAAAGATTACAGCAGTGTTTTAGCTCTAACACCTGCCTGATAAATGTTTTCATAAATTAAAAAACAAACAAACAAATAAACCACACATCTGGGTTAGGGACACAATGTTACAGAAAACGTCCATTCTGAAAGTGATGGGAATCCCTTTTCCTATTCTTTTATATGCTTAAAACAGGAAAGTTTCCTTAAAATGGAATCCAAAGGATACTCGGCGTCTTACGATCTTCATTAATAACGATCAGGTCTGTGAAATCTCTTGCAATGCACTGTGGGATAATTTTTTTCAGAGCCAGTCCTCTTCTATAATAAACATGTGAATCTGGTATAACTGTTGAGAGCTGCTCACAGAGTCGAACTGTTCTCTGTAAGAAAATAAGAAAAATCACCAAAAGTAAGAAGAAAAAGGATGCGAGGACAGGAACAATGACGATTCTAAGATAGTGTTACAAGAATGAGCAAGACCGGGGAAGAGTGGAAGTGGGGCAGTGTCTCCTGAATCCAAGGCCAAGGTCTCCACAGGGTGGTGCTACTTCAGAGGCAGAGACATGGCAATATCTGGAGACATTCTGTGGGTGGAACTGGTGTAGGGGTGTAGGACCGCTGCTGGTCCTAAGGGACAGAGGCTGGGCATGTTGCTAATCATCACACTGGGCAGGATAGCACTCCATTACAAGGTGTGGCCAGCAGTGATGGTAACAGTGTCAAGGTTGCAGAACTATCCTGAAGAATTATGGTCAGTAAACCTAATTAATCCCCATCAGTTATTTTTGTTTGGCTCATTCACTGTCATCATCAAAAGCAATTAACTAGTTCACTTTTCTAAACGGAGCATTTAAATATAAGAATTCATGGACTATACGAATCAGTGTGTTTACCCCATGAGGTCTATCTGACGTTGTGATAAGAATCTTAGGAGACGACTGTCTGTTGAAGTAAGAAGCAAATTCATCTGTCGCTTCATCATAAGCCACCTGAGAAGAGAGGAGAGATCATTCCTATCACACAGTTCACTGAGCACAGGTTTTCAATCACCGCTTGACTGACTGTTAGCCGACATTAACAGTGACACGCAGAAGCTGATTCCCCTTCTGCACAAGCATAAAAGGCTGTGTCAAACTACTCTCAGCGCACAAAGATGTGTGGATTCCTGACCAATGCTGCTCCCTCACCTCATCCCTCAAGGGGGGAAAACAACAGCCCCAGCTCCTATGGAGGGGATCGCAGTCCAGAGTGGAAGAGGACTAGAATCAGAGGTGTGGGAGGAAGGCAAGAACACAGCTTGGTCAGACCAGGGTCGCAGACCTCCTTAGGGTAGGCAGGGAGTACATGTACATTTCTGAAGGCATTCCTCAACACATGCACAGCTCAGAGGAGAAAGATGCATGTCCCAGGGACTACAGGTGTTCAACAGTACCTGCCTAGTCACTGACTGATAAAAAGCATGTGATAAAAACAAGGACAGTCAGTACCAATGCAGGTGAAAGACAAAATGAGACTGAGGGGACATTGTCCAAAACAGAGTGACCTCCCACTCTGAAGTCCAGGGAAGCTGCAGACACTAACAGTCCTTAAACAATAAACTAGAGCCAAGCACACTAGATCAGTCCTGTAACCCCAGGGAGGCTGAGGCAGGAGGACTGCCTTGAGCTTGAAGCCAGGCTGGGCTACACTGTCTAGGGCAGCCTGGATTACATAGAGAGATCCTGTCAACTAAACAAATCCAAAATAAACTAATTAAATAATTTACAATCTAGAACTACAATACTGTATTGACTAAAATGTCTTAACATTCAGCCAAGACTTGATAGAAAAGGAGTAAGATATACAGTCAGGGGAAATAGTTGGCAGTGTGGCTGACACATGAACTGAAAAACAATTTCAACTAGATAGCAACATGGTCCAGTGTGGAGAACCAAGAAAGCATCCTAGAAATGCAGCAAAGACGGGGAACCTGCAGCATAATGTCAAACCTGACAACTGTGTAACGGGGGGTCCTGATGGACAGGGGAGAAAGGCAGAAAAGGGATGTGAAGAAATCACAGCTAAGAAGACAAAATTGATGAAAATACTGACACTAATCTAAGGAGCTCAGCAAATCCTACATGGGATATAAAACAACAATAATAAACACAGTAGTGCCAAGCTGTTAAAAATCACAGAAAACCTTGAGATGAGACAGATAGAAATAATGATGATTAATATGCTGCAGAATATGTTCAAAGTACAGAAAGAAAAAGCCTTATACTCTGGGCAGTTAAGAGCAAAATATACATATTTTCAGTAAACAACCCTGAGATACTTAGCAGCTATTAAATCTGCTATGAAACAAAAAGGGAATCGTGCAAACTGAAAGAAAACAACATTAGATGGTGAAGCAGACCTAGAGACCCAGGAAACAGGTGCTACAATGGAAAGCCTGTATGTACACAAAAGACAACCATATGGATAAACACTCTAGTGCCTTTGAGAAGCTTCAGTGAATTCAAGTAGTGACTGCGACACTAGGCCATGCTCAGACAACATGTGGTCTATGACCGACAGCACATACAAAGACCAAGGAAACCAAGCTCTAACGGTGCTGTCTCTGCACGCTTAGCAGAACTATGCAGCTCTGCTGTAGATCTCTAATGATTAAAGACACATGGCCTTTTGCTTGTTTCCTTCCAGTACTGAGGGTTCAGCTCCCAGTCCAGTGCATGATAAAATTCTAGGGGCAACTACTATGAGAATACAGTCTAAAAATCAAGAGGAATTAAAACAGCATAGTAAAAAATTAACATGAAAGAAAACAGCCAAGGAAGAACAGAGAAAAATAGAGTGGGTAACAGGCAGACGGATGTGTAAGTCTAGCTGTTACTGACACTCAATACTAATTTTTAGGCTGACCAAAGAAGCAAGATCTAACCTTATGCTCTTGATAAGTGATACGCATTAAATTCAAGTCTGTGAATAAACTCAAAGCAAAGCATGGAGAAGCCTACTGCTGAAAGTCCCTAAAGAGCTGAAGTGGTTCCTGCACATAACACAGACACACATTGAGAGGTGCTGCTCAAAACAAAGGGGAAATTTTCTATGCGATCAAGGATGAGTACATCAAGAAAATGTAATTATCATTACACACAAAACAATATAATTGTAAATGCATGCAGCTAACAAAACAATAAACACTAGGGGGTAAAAACCTACTGGAAGAGGCAACCAGCGGAGAGGTATAGTATACATGTTCTTCCTTCGGGAACAATGAACCAGACATGCAGAAAGAATATGTAAGATGGGAGCAGCCTATGAAGATCCACAACAAGCCCTTTCAAAACAAAAGGAAGCACAGGTTCTCAGGGCAACACTGACCATTCCGCAGAACAGACTACAGGCCAGGACTTAAAATCTCTTTAACTGAAAGGACTAAACTCAAAGTAAGTAAACGAGCACAATAAAATTAACAGAAATCACCCAAATAAACCTTTAATATTTTCAAATTTCTGTAAACTAGCATACATAAAATCAATGAGCTGAAGTCAATTAGAGAGGGAAATTAGAGAATCCCTTGGGCCGGAGTGACTGCCTAGAACTCAGAGGGATCTGGGTTCCAGTTTCAGCCCTTCCTCCGTATACTCCGCCCATACACACCAAACAACAGCAACAAGACTCAACACAAAACATCCACAATTCTTGACTAAAGTAAAAAATAGAAAACAAACAAACAAAAAACAAAACAACAACAAAAAAACCCCAACAAGCTGTCAAATGCATAGACCATGTAAAGCAACAGATAGGAAACCAGAGCTTTGCACACACGTTAAGTCTATGATTCCTTAGAAAGCTCAGACCTGGTGAGGACCAGAAAAAGCCAGAGCTAAGCACAGGAACTGGGCATTGGAGAAAACTAATGAAGTAAGATGTGGTGGGTGATGGGATCTGCCAGAGGCTGGATGACTGCTAAAGACAGGAAAAATTAATTTTATATTATAGAAACAGAGCAGAGTAAGATCATTAGAATCTAAAGTTATTTATCATATATTAAAAAATAAGTAGAGAAGACTGAAGGTTCTCACACACACAATGATATTTGAGATGTAAATGTTAATTACTACAATTTAATCATCAGGAATGGTATGTAAATATATTAAATTATGGACTTATAAACATGCCAATTAAAAATTTTAATTGAAAAGACAAATAAATGATTAACAAATATTCCACTTTAAAAAAAATAACTCTGGTTTAAATATAACAGTGAAAGCAGCTCATTTTCAAACTTGTGGGATTTACTAAGAATGATACTCAAAGGGAACTTTATGGCTCATAGTAAAGAAAATAAAAAATGAGCAAATAGGGCTGGTGAGATGGCTCAGTGGGTAAGAGCACCCGACTGCTCTTGCGAAGGTCCGGAGTTCAAATCCCAGCAACCACATGGTGGCTCATAACCATCTGTAACAAGATCTGACGCCCTCTTCTGGAGTGCCTGAAGACAGCTACAGTGTACTTACATATAATAAATAAATAAATAAATAAAAAATGAGCAAATAGATAAACAGGAAGCTCAATGAAAGTGGAAGGAAACAAGAGGGTGATAGAAATGAAACATAAAATTCAGTAGAAAAGATAAAAGAAAAACTACTCTGAGAGAACACAAACTAAGACTGACAAAAAGCAAATGTTAGAATGGCCGCCTAGCTCCTCCCACTCCCCTCACAGAGGCCAGCCTAGCTCCTCCCACTCCCCTCACAGAGGCCAGCCTAGCTCCTCCCACTCCCCGCCCCCAGAGGCCAGCCTAGCTCCTCCCACTCCTGATGAGTGATGATCTCTATTTGCACAGGAGGTTTTATTTTTAAAGGAGAAAAAGAATGTTAGGAATCATAAGGAGACATTACTATAATTTTAGTCATGAGTTCAAATATGTATCAATTGTAAGCAAGTATCTGATACAACCCAAAACAACGTATAAAAATATAGAATATCATAACCAGAAAAGGCTTATCCCAAGAACGCAAGATGCTTATTTTTAACCAATTTTAGAGAAACCATAGATGCATAAAGGTAATATGTGGAACAAACACACATATGCATCTCAGCATTTTCAGAAAAAGATTTCTATGATCACTCATGATGGATCCAAAAGTAAGTGTGATTTCTTTCTTTTTCTTTTTTGGTTTTTTGAGACAGGGTTTCTCTGTATAACCCTGGCTGTCCTGGAACTCACTTTGTAGACCAGGCTGGCCTTGAACTCAGAAATCTGCCTGCCTCCGTCCGCCTCCCAAGTGCTGGGATTAAAGGCGTGCGCCACCACGCCCAGCTGTAAGTGTAATTTCTGTAAAGCATAAGGGAAACCTCTGCTGACAACATCCACATCAAGGAGGCAGTATGAGCAGGATCCTTTCTTATCGGGAACACTCGAGGACCCCTGCCCTGCCTCTTCCTGTCATTCAACATTACAGCAGAAGTTCCAGTCAGAACAAAAGAAAAAATAAGCAAGAGATAAATATGTCTTTGGAGAAATAATTATCTAAAATGTAAAATGAAGCCAGTGTTTAGATAAACTACGAGAAGCCAGTTTAGGCAAGCTATGAGGACCCCTACCCTCGAATCAACCGTATCTTTACAAACTAGCAAACAAAGCAATCTTCAGAGATGCATGTACCAGAGGGAAACTGAAACAGGGCAGGCACAGCTCTAACAAGACTTACGTGTAAAACCACTATGGAGAAGATACAAAATTTACTAAAATATATTTTTAATATTTAAGAAGATCTAAGTGAAGTAATATATGCAGGTCCCCAGACTACATTATCTGGTGCATTATCTGCATTATCAGATATTCTGGGAGAGACAAATACCAACGACAGTGAGGAAGGAGAGAAGGGATATCTACATCTTACGACCACCATGGTGTTAAACAGAAACACACCAAGGGTGATCATTCACATCTGATTTCTGACATTACCTCTTCATCATTGGGGTCTACTGTGGTCTCATCGTAAATGCGCTGGTTGTCAATGGTCTTGGGGACAGGCTTTGGTGGAGCCTAAGAGGGAAAACACTGAGTGTTAGAAGCAGTTTATATAACAACTTAACATTCCTGTTGGGAAACAAAACAGTCTTCAAATAACGTCAGAACAACCTGTCCTTATTGCCAACCACAACCACTGTTACATAAGTCATAGGAGTAAAGTGGGGCAATAACACTACCCCTTAACAATCTGAAAAGACACACATGGTAAATTCAGAATGAAATGACTTAAAAATAAGACAGACAGATCACAAACGTGATCCATGTCTAAAGTAACAGCTAGCCGTGAAGGAAGTCAACAGAATGGAAAAGTAACGGCAAATCCGGGTGACTGTCTGGACTTCCTGAAGTCTACTCAGAAAGGTGGCAAGTCTATCCAGCGACCTAGCAGTTCTGTTTGGGGTTAATTTATGGAAAGAAATAAATTGTCGATGGGGTGGCCATTTGTAATGGAAACAAACATCAAGATAACGCCCTGCATACCACATGACCAGGCAATGCAGAATTACCATGCCGCCGCATTTATGGTATCAACACACTTGCAAGGAGTACTGCAGAACTAGGAGAACACATGGATGCTACACAGTGACATGAAGGAAAGATGCACGGATGAGCTGTTCAGGATGGTCGATGTGGACGTGTGTAAGGTGTGCAATCGTGGAAGTTGCCTTTCTCCTTCCACCCAGTGGGTTCTAGGATTACACTCAGTTGGCCAAGCTTGGCAGCAGCTTCCCCTTACTGAGTTCGCTTGCTGACTCTTATGTAATCTTTAAAGATAATTCCAGGAAGTCATCTTTCAGTCCAAAATCTGACTCTTGTGTTTTGGCAGGGTGTGGTATACACCAGCTGAAAGCCTACTACACTATACCCCAACCCAGGGCCAGCGATATGTTAAAGGCTGACCTGCACATGAATTTGCTGCAATCAGCTGATAACGTTATATGATGTATTAGAATGCTGAAGGTCAAAAGAGCCTGATGACTTTAGATGTTTCAAATTGATCCTATTTGGACAATGCATGGGAAGTAGTATCCTTAGTTTGTACACAGCCTGAGTATGTTTATCTTTCTCAGAAATCCTTATTCTCACTTGGTATTTATAGGCGATAAATGGGAGGAGAACATAGGCTTTAAAAATCTTACAAGCTAAATTATAAATTAAGCATATTTGTAAAAATTTTTAAAAATGAAAACTTTCATCTTGCAACAATGCAGGAATATTTAGTTGTTCTTTTAGCTTCAAGTCACAAGACTTAAACCCTCAAGCCTAAAGTGGGGGGTTCCCAGTTCCGACGCCAGGGAGAGCTTTCTCTGCCTCCTGAGCGTAACCAGCATACCGTGCTTACTGCCTGCACACAACACACCAAGTAAGGTACAGCACAGGGAGATTCTACAACCCCATCTGAGCGAGCAACTCTGAGAATAGGGACGAGTTGTCACTACTATTTGCTAAGTTGGGTAAAGAGTAGAAAGGGATTTAGTACATTCTTTTTATACATCTGAAATCTCTTAGATGACAGGAAACTCTTTATAACATACGACAAAATGCATGGCTATAAACCCTGCTTACCTTATCACCAAGAGCCTCCCTCTCCTTTTTAAGTTTCTTCTTAGCTGCCAACTTCTCCTTTGGGATAAAAGCAAACAATATTAGAAACCAGCAGTTATTTCATAAACTGAAACGACAAGTCAGCTCTGAGACACTGCTATAACCTTTAAAATAAGCACATGCAACTTTTTAAAGGTCTGCTTAGACAGACCAGGCTTGCATCTGACTGGCCATCCTCCTGCCTCAGATTCCTTAGTGTTTAGATTACAGGTGCATACTACCAACCACAACTAGACATCGATTTTTCTTTAATAGCTAAAATACTGAACTACAAATGGGCATGCTAATCAAGAAGAATCATTCAACAAAGCTCGCTCTTTGTTTTGCTTCCATCAAATCAACATTAAGTCTGAACGTTTATACTTTCAGTAGCTTTAATTTTTACTATAATGCTTCCATTAATTACAGTGTGAACAAGTACATTTTCCCTTAGTTGATGCTTTCTAAAGGTCATGGGCATCATGGTTACTTCTCCTGAAAATAGACAGAAATGGGAGATGAGTTCTCAGGCCATTTCCAGTAAGTAACCACTATTCTTACAGGTTATAACCAAAACTACCTGTTAGGAAGTTGCAAACATGATCAGTTGTTACTTAGTATACACTATTATCTCCTGAATCTAAACAAAATGTCTGACACATTCTGTAGTGCCTACTGATCTTCAGTCCAAAAAAGGCTTTTAGGACATTCTTCTTTCATGTTTGCAAACCAAAATAGGTGACATGTCCACCATAAGAACTCCGTGGCTGCCGGGCTGTGGTGGCACACGCCTTTAATCCCAGCACTTAGAAGGCAGAGGCAGGCAGATCTCTGAGTTCGAGGCCAGCCTGGTCTACAGAGTGAGTTCCAGGACAGCCAGGGCTACACAGAGAAACCCTGTCTCAAAAAAA
>NC_034593.1:133898724-133901583 GCF_900095145.1 Mus pahari
AAAAGAGATCAAAGGTTCTCAGACTGTGCCTCTGCCACTGGTCTAGACTTTAAGTGAAGATGTTTATGCAGCAATCCAGCGAAGAGCCTTTCATCTGAGGCTAATAATGCAGAAGAGTTACCAGACAATGGAAACGGCCTGCTCTGAGACACCTTAGCAGCAGCAAACTGTTTTATGTAAGATGTAGTTCTCTTGGTGTATGTTGAGGGAGAAAATGATCAGGCATTTTGTTTTGTTTTTAAGGTGCTACAGCCCTGACTCAGGCTTTGTGGATGCTAAGTGAGTGAGCTTCATAAAGCTGGATTTACAGTCTCCTTGATTTACACATAGAAAACAACACTCATAATAATTATTCAAGGGGGCTGGAAAGACGGCTCAGTGATTAAGAGCACTGACTGCCCTCCCAGAGGTCCTGAGCTCAATTCCCAGCATCCACATGGTGGCTCACAACCATCTGTAATGCCTTCTTCTGGTGTGTCTGAAGATAGCTACAGTGGATTCATACATAAAATAATTCTTAAAATATAATTATTATTATTTAAGAAGAAACTAAGGGAAGATGGGTGGAGTGAGAAATGTTAATGAATTGAACAAAGGTAGTATTCACACAGCTCTCACCTCAGAGAAAATGAGACAGTTTATTCAGGAGCAAAATATGAATGGCCTGGAAACATAGGTTCAGGTCTCCCAAAATTCCCTTTTCCAAAGTAGAAGCAGGTTCCTAAAGCCTCTTTTATAGTAATAGAACAAAAAGTCACAAACCAAGACACTTTCCAAATGCACTGATGGAGACACTGAGTAGGCAGTTACATCACAGTGAGAAATCTTAGCTACAGGTCTCCAGTCACCACAGAGCTGAAACCAATCCTATTGGTTAGTGATGTAACTGTTGTTAAGTTGTACCAGAACATAATTCATGTTGTGGTGATGCTGGTGTAAACCCACTATGATGATAGTCATAAAATTACAACATTACAATTATGATAGTATTCATTCCTTGACAATACTAAAAACAACAACAAACCTTGTATGTTACTGGAAGATGTAATAGTGCTGGCTTAAATATTTGCTGTCCTACACTTTTAAGTTTTAGATTGTACTCTTATTTCCATTTTTGTTTCTATAAAACAGTGTGCCATGTTACACCTGTACAACTCATATGTTTTATCATATCTCTTGATTAAATCAAAATACCATACTGAGTGATTACCATATGCCACCAACATTTGTGCAAGTAGACACTATGTTGTGTGCACAGTGATAAAATTATGTAGTTAAAACATTCCCAGAATGTATATCCGTAACTAAGTAGTCCATAGTACTTGGAAATCATCAATGAGAATATTTTTTCTTTTTCTTTCTTTTTTTTTTTTTTTTTTTTTTTTTGAGACAGGGTTTCTCTGTATAGCCCTGGCTGTCCTGGAACTCACTTTGTAGACCAGGCTGACCTCGAACTCTGAAATCTGCCTGCCTCTGCCTCTGCCTCCCGAGTGCTGGGATTAAAGGCATGCGCCACCACTGCCCGTAGAGAATATATTTTCTATAAGATTTAACCTATACATTGTGATCAGATCAGCCAGACAAGAGACACAAATATTTTAAATGTAAGGTAATAAACAATATTTAGTTTATGCTAATTTTCTCAGGTCTTAGAATACACTTAAAAGTTATTGAAAACTTCTATGTGGTTATAACTGTCAAAACAAGCAAAAATGTAAATTAGGGCTTTTAAAGCTTACATACATTTAAGTATAGTAGCAATAAAACCATTATTTAAGAATTTATATACATTATGAAAATGACAGCCGGGCATGGTGGCACACGCCTTTAATCCCAGCACTCGGGAGGCAGAGACAGGAGGATTTCTGAGTTCAAGGCCAGCCTGGTCTACAAAGTGAGTTCCAGGACAGCCAGGGCTAAACAGAGAAACCCTGTCTTGACAAACAAACAAAACAAAACAAAAAACAAAACAAGCGCTTTGGGCTGGTGAGATGGCTCAGTGGTTAAGAGTGCCGACTGCTCTTCCGAAGGTCCTGAGTTCAAATCCCAGCAACCACATGGTGGCTCACAACCATCCATAATGGAACCTGATGCCCTCTTCTGGAGTGTCTGAAGACAGCTACAGTGTACTTACATATAATAAATAAATAAATTTAAAAAAAAAAGAAAAAGAAAATGACTATATTTTGTAGCACAAAAAATTGCTAAGAGTCATTATTTTATGGGCTTTTAGCTGGATTAAAGACTTTTTTTCATAGAGTCTTTATTGATAGGAAATATTTGTTGAAATACATAAAGAAAATCTAGCCTTAATTTTGCAACTAGTTGAGAAAGGAATATCTAAGAGATATTTCAGACAATTATTGATATTTGGTACTGTATCAAAATTTGTCATGTGGCAAGCTTCTTAAAGGTAACTTCTCATGACAGCTGGGTATAGTGAAGCACAACTTTAATCCCAGAATTTTGGAGGCCGAGACAGGTAGGCCCCTGTGAATTCAAGGCCAGCCTGGTCTATATAGTGAGTTCCAGGCCACCCAGTGATATGTAGTAGGACTTTGTCTCTAAAACACCCTAAAATTCCACAAATTATATCAATGAGCTTTTAATAGTCTGTTACATACATTAAAATGTATCGTTCTTGCCTTTTACCTATGTGTGCTTTGTAACTGTATTTATTGATCATTTGGAAGGTATTGGTTCACTGTATCTTTCAAAAGTTGATACATTTTGTTATATAATTTTTTGCCACACACATACATGTGCACACACATACACACAGCATGCAGATCAATGGGTCAGAGTTATTGAAGCGGAAATTATTGTTATTCTCTTTGTCTCATTCTTTTTTTTTTTTTT
>NC_034593.1:133901703-133930882 GCF_900095145.1 Mus pahari
TTTATTATATGTAAGTACACTGTTGCTGTCTTCAGATACTCCAGAAGAGGGCGTCAGGTCTTGTTACAGATGGTTATGAGCCACCATGTGGTTGCTGGGATTTGAACTCCAGACCTTTGGAAGAACAGTCGGGTGCACTTACCCACTGAGCCATCTCACCAGCCCTCTTTGTCTCATTCTTGACTGCTAATTCTTTAAAAACAAATTTGACTAGTTCTACAAGAGTTTTGGGCAAGCTGGTTTGATCACATTCATTCCATTTATCAGTTCCCAGGCACACTGCCCTTCTCTTATCCGGCCACCATTTTACCACACGTTAAAGGTTACTACTTCATTTCCACCTATCCATTTCCTTCCTTCAACTCTTCCCATGCCCTGAACTCCCTTTCAAACCCATGACTTCTTCTTTAATCATTACACACACACACACACACACACACACACACTACTGCTCTGTCCATTTAACATTCCTCATAAATACAGTAAGTGTTTAAGAAATTCTCAAAACAAAAACAAAAAGCAAAACAAAAGAAAACAAAAAAATGACAGAAAAAAATCCTAACATAATCAGCAAGGTACTGAAGCGTGTCACACTCACAGTGGCACCAGAGTTCTTCTTGAACAGCACTAAACTTGGCTCATATGAGCCATGAGCGGTACCTTCAGTGAAACCCAGGGTATTAAAACAGGGCTTTGGGGAATTGAGGAGTTATGGGCAGTGGGGTCTCTTATTGATATAAACTTCCTTGTAAGCATGACTAACTTTCTATTGCTGCCATTAACTAAAGATCAAGAACAATCTTAGCATAAAGTCTTATTATAAAATGGGAGTTCACTATGAAGGAGCGTCAAGAGCACTCTATGGGGTTTCTTCAACGGTGCCAGCTAGACCTCACCATTTGTCTGAGGCTCACCGACACCAAAGGTTTATATTGTTTGTTCCTTCTGAATAAGATTGTTTTCTTTCTTTCCTGATCCATTAAAGAAAATAAAGATTTCTCACAGCTTCTATTATTATCCTTCAGGCACATTTTTTTTTGAAAATCCTTTTTATTTTCTACAGCAAGCAGACGAATTAGAGATAAAGTCTTGTCTTCTTTTACCTGTTACACTGTAACAGAGATGATAAAGTATATGATAATGCTGCTTTGGTTTCACAATACACTGAGAGAAAGGTAAGATTCATTTTGGGAGAGAAATAGAATGAAGTCTTGTGATTACTCTCACAAATGGCCATGGGGGCCTTTGTGGAAGAGGAAGGTGAAGAGATGGAAGACTGTCTAAGGGCAAGGACTGTATGCAGCTAGACTTTCATCCCCATGAACTCCAAGTGAACCCGCCTATCTCTACCTCCCGGGCATTAGGATCACAGATGCATGCTGGGATGTCTGGGTTTTGTATGGTTACAGGGGTCGAACTCAGGTCTTTATGTTTGCACCAACTAAACCACCTCTCCAGCCTTTTCAACATTAATTTATTAGAGGCCTAGCTTAAGTCCCAAAATTTTATTAGACTTATTTATTGTGTGGGTTGCCTATTTGTTTACTTGTTTGTTTGTTTTAAATGGAATGGTTGAGACAGTCTCTTGTAGCCCCAGGCTGACCTTAGAATGGCTAAGCATGACTTTAAACTCTTAATTCTTTCATATACCTTTCCAGGGCTGCAAAGACAGGCATGTGCCTTCATTACTAGCTATGATTAGTTTTAAATACTCTTTCGTTGTCAAAAGATGTTTTATTAATTTTTAAGTGACTGCATTGTCTTAAGGTAAGATCAGATGATTAAAACCATTGTGAGAAACTGATAAGCTTGGTTTGGTTCCTAACATTATCCTTCCATAGAACTGGAGTGAAAGTTACTGGATCACTGATCTGACTTGTAAGCAACGTACAACTCTAAGAACCTGTGGTCATAGCTGCATGGTTTCTCCTGGCCATGAACCTCTGAAGAGTAGCCTAGTGGAGTGTGCTGTGAGCACAGCACCAAGAGGCCCTGGGGAGAGGCACATCTGAACTTTAACAAGCCCTCCAGGTGATCTTATGACACCCAGAAACAAGTCACTAAGAGCATTGTTCCTCCGACTTCTGTAGTAAGCCCCCTCTCACAAACAGATTTAGTGTCCAAACCAGCCTCTTCTTATGTCTTCCTTCATGTAGAAAAATCTAGATGACTGAGCTAGGCATCACTAGCAGACTTCTTATAGCAACACGTTATTATGTAGCCATAATAAAAGCATTTAGCCATTATGATAAAATGAGAGATAATGAGCACCCGTAGGCAAAGGAAAGAAAGATTAATGACTGGCTGCAAATCTGGCTTACTTTTCCTTTAATTTGGCTAGCATCCTGACACCACGATGTGTCCAGATGACTCTTAGATGCTAGGCTTATTTTATTTCTGCCCACATTAATGCCTTGCACCAATTGGCTTCATTGTTCAGAAATCTGTGCTGTTTGAATCTCAATATTAAAGTTTTCAAGCCTCTTTCTACTTGGATTTAGTCTTGGAACCAGAAAAAAAAAAACAAAAAAACAAAAAAACAACAACTACATATGAGTGGAAGAGCCGGGCATGGTGGCGCACGTCTTTAATCCCAGCACTCGGGAGGCAGAGGCAGGTGGATTTCTGAGTGAGTGGAAGAGATGAAGTGTGAATAAGTCTCCCCTTTCCAGGTCTCCCCTTCTGAAACGCCCTATCTTATCCCCTTTCCTCCTGCTCTATGAGGATGCTCCCCCACCACACCCACTCCTGTCTTCCCGCACTGGCATTTTGCTACACTGGGGCATTGAACACCCTCAGGCCTAAGGGCCACTCCTCCCACTGATGTCCAACAAGGCCATCCTCTGTCACATATGCAAGCAGCACCATGGGTTGCTCCATGCCTATTCTTTGGTTGGTGGTCCAGTCCCCGGAAGCTCCGGAGATCTGGCCTGTTGACACTGCTGCTCCCTCCGTGGGGCTGCAACCCCCCTCAGATCCTTCAGTCCCTTCTCTAACTCCTCCTTTGGGGACTCCAGCTGTGAGCTTCTGCCTCTGTCTTTGTCAGGCTCTGGCAGAGCATCTCAGGAGACAGCCATACCAGGCTTCTATCAGCAAGCACTGCCAGCATCCACAGTAATGTCTGGGTTTGGTGACTGTATATGAGATGGATCCCCAGGTGGGGCAGTCTCTGGATGGCCTTTCCTTCAATCTCTGCTCCACACTTTGTCTCCATATTTCCTCCTGTGAGTACTTTGTTCACTCTTCTAAGAAGCACCGAGGCATCCACATTTTGGTCTTCCTTCTTCTTGGCTTCATATGTAGACCCATAATTTAACTTGTCTTGCCAGTGAGCTCCTGAAGCTGCCAACAGCCTCAGAACACATTTCCTAAATATAGACAGTAGATCATTAAACCATGGAGGAAGTCCTCCTTACTCTCCATTCCTTGAACTTCTATACACCGTTTCTACCTGAGTACCCTGCACTTGGTGATATATTGTTTTAATAATAATTCTTAAATCATTTCATGGGTGACTGTTCCACCCACCCCAACCTCCTCCACAGCACTTAATGCAATATGCTGCAGGAAGTAAGATTCACTACGTAGTCAGAGCTCTGACTAACTGCCTGACTAAATGTGCTACCTGTAATTATATTTTAAATCTTAATCAGGACAGTTCTAGGAACTCTAGGTGATTAAGTCAAAATCAATTCAATTTGGGTTTGTAGACGTTGTCTAGAGTGAATAGACTTCATCAAAGCTTGGCAAAATGCAGAAAGTTTTCAGTAGAAACCAGAATATAAAGAAATTGAAATCACTCATATGAGATACACTGGCTGAATAGTTCCTGGTGAAGTGAACATTTCTAGAATAAAATTCACTAGAACACAGTTACTCATCTTACTTTGTTTTTTTTTTTTAAGGTAAAAAAATCACAAATATTATCTTGCTGGAGCTTTTGCTATAGCTGGAGAAGTCTGAACAAAGACATTAGGAACAAAGTTATTAGGAGGAACTACTTCTCTTTCTGATTTTCTCCATGTTATCTATGCAAATAGCATGCAAAGCTATTTAAAGGAACCGAGAGCTAACATCTAACACTAGAAATTGTCAAAGCGCCTCCACCATTTCATCTGAACCCTTATAAAACCCTATATGGTGGATTTAAAGAAAGATGTACCTTCATTTTTTTCAGTGGGAAGATGGAAATTCAAAGATATGGAAATAGCACTTAGATTAAACTACAAAACATTACCTTATAACACAAATCACCGCTTTTAATGATTATCATAAACATAGTCTTGGGTTCATTTTGCTCACAGGAAATGGCTGGATGGACACACTCCCACACATTTATTTTCAAGGAGCTCCCCACCCCAAACTCTACTTTCAGAAACAAAACACCTGAAAGTGCCACTTGGAACCTTCAAGAGAGGTGGGTGTGTGGAGCTCACAGCATGGCATGCAAGGACCTTATCTGCTTTGATTGAACTATCTCAATCATGTATTCTGTGGCATAGATAGCATAATTTAATATAGTTCATGTAGAATTAAGAATATATGTGTCTTGTATAATTACTCATTTCTGTAATTAAACCTTGGGGACTTTTTAAGGTATTTTCAATTATAGCAAAGTAGAAGATAGTTCTCATGATCTTATGAGTTGAGGTAATACATTAAAATTTATTTGATTGCTATAATTACAGAATTATTGGTTAGAAGTCAGAAGACTTGCACATTTTCTTCTAGGTTAAGCTTCTTTTTTGGGAAATCAAACAACTTTCAAATACCTGAATCTGGTTCTACAGGCAAATCACCCAGAGAGAATGAATGTAAAATATGGACCAATAAGCATAGGTTTACCATTCGAATTGTGTGACAATCACCTTCTAGCTTTTCTAGAACAATGCAGCCTAGTATTTTGCACATTGATAAAGGGCACAAAGTAGATGCATTTCGTATTTTACCTCAGATCTTCAACATGAACAGTTCTCCATTCACTGTGGCACTAACGTCTGCTGTGGACAGGTTGCAGACTTGCTCTGGCTAAGGGGATGGATCATGTTGAGCTCTCCTCAGAGTCATTACAGCATGCTAAGTACAGTCCACGGTATTGATCTGCAGTCACTATTGTCTCCCTAAGTATGAAGTTCTGTTTAGTGAGTAGGATTTCTTTCATCCATATAAACTATAGAGTAAGACTATCCCAGTCTTCATTCATTCATATTAAAAATATTTCTGAGTAATTAGAAGTAGACATGGCCCTTGTGAGAATGACAGAATCATAAGGCAATATAAACTCTCTCTCTGCCAGGAACATAAAATCTAACTCAAAACCCCAATACACAAATGTGACAGTTCAGATCTCAATCAGGCATTAAATAACAATGAAGAAGAAGAGCATTGCAGATGTCTGGAGATTTGTCTACCAGTCACTGTTCAGTAAATATTGTAGTATCAAGGTGCATTATTATTATATTTAAGAACATAGGGTTGAGAGTTATCCAGGTATAGGTTCTGGTCCCTGCCCATGTCATCGAGCTGTGTGGAACTGACTAATCCTACTTCTCTAGAAGTCTGTCACCTTCTATAATTGAGGAGCAGATAGACTATGGTGGTGGGAATTAATGAGTGGAATGGACATCATGTGACACTCAGCAAAATTTCATCGGATATCAAGTGTCAGCAGTTCATCATTAGAGCCAAAATATTTCTCATGGAAGTTAAGAGGCAACATAGGTCTGTCTACCCAGTGTGTGTGTGTGTGTGTGTGTGTGTGTGTGTGTGTGTGTGTGTGTGTGTGTGTGTGTATGTGTGTGAGAGAGAGGGAAGGGGAGACACACACAGACAGAAACAGACAGACAGACAGACAGACAGACAGACAGACAGACAGACACACACACACACACACACACACACACACACAGTGTCATACTGTGCGTGTGGAGGTCAGAGGTAAACTTGGTAGTTGGTTCTCTCCTTCTGCCTTCTAAGGCAGGTCTCTGCTGTTGTTTCTGCTCTCCTAGTATTACTACAAACTATCTTGCTGTGCTTCTAGATGGTTTTCCTTTCTCCACCTCACATCTTGCTGTCAGAGTGCTGACGTTACAGGTACGTGCAGCCACCTGTGGCTTTGTCTACTGAAGTTGATGAAATGCTCGGTTTCACATAGCTCATCTTCTTGTTATAGCTGTAAGATGACCTTTGGGTATTAAAAGTCCCATCTGAGGTCTAGAGCTGTAACTCCCAGGCAGAGCACGTGACTAACATGCTCAATGCCCTGGATTGGTCCCAAGCACTGTAAAGAGACAAGAGTATAGTCAAGTTTAATCTTATCCTCAATTTAAACCACCCTCTCTTCCTCCAGTGCCCTCCCGTTCTCAACTGAGATACATCCCTACTTGATGACAGATGCACTATTTTCTTTCTGATGTAGGTTACCTTTTTTTTCCCTGTAGCTTAGAAAGTGTGAGTAGAAGGTGGGAGGAAAGTCATAAATGTTTGTCTGACAGACTTACAGGCATCCTCCCAAGACCTCTATCTGATGGGGCACTGTCTTCCTGGTTGGGAATTTTTGTCAAAATGACAGAAGCTAGAATCATTTGAGAAGAAGGTTAGTCAGTTGAGGAAATGCCACCAAATGGTTAGCCTAGCCTATGTTGGCTTTCTTGATTAATAATTGACTAGGAGTATCCAGCCTACTGTGGGAACAGGAGGCCCTGAGCTGTATAAGAAAGTAGGCTGAGCAAGCCATGTGTTCCTCTGTGGCTTCTGCCTCAGTTCCTGCCTTTTACCTCCAGGTTCCTGCCCTGACTTCTCTCAGTGAATTGAGAGTGTGACTCAGGAGTTGTAAAGTAAACCCAATTTGATTCTGGTCATGGTGTTTGTCATACCGATAGAAACCCTGACTGAGACAAGCAGTTGAGAATTTCATGCAAAGGTTTCTGCAGTTCTCCAGTGAGAAACAGCAGTGCTTCTGGTACCTTCCTTCCTAACTTGTACTATGTCATGTCCTTCCTTCGTGTGTGGTCCCCTTGCTTCATGTTGGTTCCCTTACCAACGTGACATATGTGAGTCTTCTTGGCCAGCCATTCAGCTGAAGCTTGACCTTCTGTGGCTTCTTCTGGGAACTGCAAATGGGCTGCTACCCTATCCATAGTCACTTATCTTTTTGTGGCAATCCTTCTCAGGATAGTACAGAGAACAATTGGGGAATCCACTATCTATCCAAATGCCAAAACCAGCAAGAAGAGATTTGCATCTCCTTCTCATAAGTATTTCTTGTCTTCACAAATACTTTGGGTCAGCTTTCCACCTTGGTTTCGAGATGGAAGAATCACTATGTTGCTTGTTTCCAGGGACTTCTTTGTGTACCTAGTATATGAATAATGTATAATAAAGATATGAGTAAGGCAAGGAGGAGGAGAGGATGGAATATGGATGCTTTTTACAAATATTCATTCATTCATTCATTCATTCATTCATTCATTTAATGTATGTGAGTACACTGTTGCTGTCTTCAGGAACACCAGAAGAGGGCATCAGATCCCATTGCAGATGGTTGTGAGCCACCATGTTGCTGGGCTTTGAACTCAACAACCTCTGGAAGGACAGTCAGTGCACATAACCACTAAGCCATCTCTCCAGCCCCCACGTCTTTTGACGTCACTTAGTGATCCCATGGTTCTCTGTAGATGATGGAAGCTCTTTGGTATCTATTGTTTTCAACATTGGAGTGTAGGTAGCAGTTCTGAAAGCATAGCACACATAGTGCAAGAACAGTTATCACCTCAAATGATAAATGGTGGAAGTGAGAGAAGCAGGAGGAAAGTAAAAGCCGAGTCTCCATCGCTACGATGTGGATGAAGAGCACAACAAGGTGAAGCCTAGGCCAGGAGATTCGAGTTCTGCCAGAACCAAGCATTCATCTTGCCGTGATCTTAGGAGCCTTTAGACATCAGATTCCATTTCACCTAAAATATTTCCAAGGAAACATGTTCTTCTTGCCCTTCACAACATCACTATGTTTTTTTTTTTTTCCAAACAAATTAAGATGCAAGTTACCTTTTTTAAAACCAAATTTTAAAGATTTTATTGTGTCTCTGGGCACACACATGTGCACATGCACATGGGTGCCTCCAGAGGGCAGAAGTGGAGCATCAGATTGTTTGGAGCTGAAGTAACAGGCGTTTATGAACCACCTGACACAGGTGCTGGGGCCCAAACCCTGGTCCACTGCTCTAAGTGTAAGTTGTTTAACTGCTCAACCATCTCTCCAGTCCCTCCAAGTTATCTTTCACATAACAAATAATCTCAGTTTGCTCATGACTATATAACCTGTATTAGAGTTAAACTAAGGGAGATTAGGAAAAAAGTAAAATATGCCATTAATCTCTGAGATCTAAAGACTTGATTATGACTTTGCCTTTCTCCCCAGCCATTAAGGGCAGATGCTTGCTTTCACGAATACTGTGAAAACCAACATCTGCAGTCAAGTTTTAAGAAGCAAAACAATGTGGTGCAGGCGGGTGGAAGACAGCCAAGCAGTGCCTGAGGGATGGTGCCACTTTGATGAGCAAGGATGTGGTGGGGAGATAGGAGAGAAAAAGAGGGGAATGGTGTGTGTGCTATGAAGAGAGGTAGAACTGGGGACTCCAGGATGGTGAGGAACAGCCCGGTGTTCGTAGCCTGTGCTGCCTCCTGAGGCCTTGGTGCTATCCAGACTTGTGATGCTGTTGAGAGCCATGCTGGGCCCATGGTCCTCCTACAAGAAGGGTCTGTATGAATGTCTGTGGATCATGTTATCACTGAAGGCCACGTGGACATCTGTGATCTGGCCTGCTGCCTGGGGCCATATTGATATCTGAGGGTTGGGCAGAGATGGTCTTGCCCCATGCAAGAGATCTGTCCTTGTCCTTTACCTGGGGGATGTGGAAGAACCAGCCCCTATGGTATGAGTATGGGAGAGCTGGTCTTTCATCTGGACAGCTTGGGAGAGCTTACACAGTGATGCAGGCGAGGGAGAACAGGCAGTCTGACCAACTCAGCTCTCACACAGGCCCAGATCTAGGGCTTTGAGTTGACCCATCCCAACATCTCTGTCATCTATGAGCTGAAGAAGCATGTGAAGGGGCTGGTCCTGCAGAACCAAAGCTTCATGACCTTCATAACACAGGACAACAGTAGATTATCCAAGAGGAGTCTCAGTGAGGATCCAGTATTGATAGGGTAGCAGAAGCCAGAGGCCTCAAACTTGACCAATTTGCAAGTAAAGCTTTTTGGGCAAAAGGGTGTACTGTGTGACACACCACAATACACCATGCCACACTGTGACACACCACAGCTTCCACAGTGAGATTTTCTTTTTAAATTTTATTTTTAAATTCATTTATCTTTATTTTATTTTATTATTTTTTTGTTTTCTTTGCAGGGGAAGGTTGCAAAGGCAGAGGGCAAATATGGAAGGATGGGGAGGTGAGTGAGATTAAGGTTATGATGTGAAATTCATAAAGAATCGATAAATCCTTTAAGATTTATTTATTTTATGTTTGTAAATACACTCGCTGTCTTCAGACACACCAGAAGAGAGCATTATATCCCATTACAGATGGTTATGGGGCACCATGTGGTTGTTGGGAATTGAACTCAGGTCCTCTGGAAGAGCAGTTAGTGCTCTTAATTGCTGAGTCATCTCTCCAGCCCCAATGGGGGGAAAAATTAAGAAGCAGAACATACAGAAATAAGTTTGGATTGACAGGAATCTTCCCTCAAAGGGAGGTGATAAATTTAGTGTGGTATCATATGCCTAAGAACCCAAAAATGGGATGTGGAGACAGGAGGATGGTGGTTCAGTCATTCTAGCTGAGGTTGTATGAGATCCCTTAAAGATAAGTTTAAAAGGTGACAATGCGCAGTCTTCTGAACAAACTTAAAGAATATCCCATTATTTAAACTTTACCAAGAGCCTAGCACACCCAAACAAGTAAAAACCACCCCCAAGAACAACAAAAAGCTAAAATTACCAATTCTGGATGCCACCAACTTCAACTAAACTATACGGTTCCAGGAAAGAAGATAAATTCCTGATATTTCCCTTAATAAAATCAGTTTCTGTTAGGATTGCTGCTCTAACTCCAGGAAACAAGAGTGACTGAAAATACAGACGACTGACTCATGACTCTGGAATCCAGAGTCGGTTTCAGTCCCTCAGGCAGGGACAGACCCAAAGCCCTTTTCTCCATTTAGATGGAGGCTATGTGGTTGTCTTTTTCACAACTCTGCCTTCTTGACAAACTGAGAGGCGGCAGCTCCTTTTCCAGTCCTGGTCATGACTTTTTTTCCCCTATAGATCATTCTTAATTACAGTGGTTTTGAATTAATTCTTTTGTCCTGAGGGTCACATTACCAAAGACTCTGGGTGCTATTATGACAAAGAACCTCCTGATTTTCTATCCCTTGTGTCACCATGCTTCTCATTTACATATTAATCACATGTTAATTAGATGCTGATAATGACCAAACACCATGGTCAGGATTGCGTTTTATTGCCACAAGCAAGCAGACTACCATGCAGTTCATTTCCGACTCCCCCAGTGTTCTCAGCGCTTTAACTTTGTGATTTAAATGAATCACCTTGCCAACCCAAGGGACTGGGCACACCGATGCCTCATTTCACCGAGTGGAGATTTGAGGCACAGAGAAGTTGAATACTTGGTGGGAACCAGAATTCACACCAAGGCAATTTGGCGCTTAAGCCTGAATTCTCAGTGGTCATGCTATGGAATGTTTCAATATGCAAATCAGAGTATCTTGTTAGTAATTAAATTATTTTGGAGTGTAAGTTTTAAAATTCCACAACTGACATAAAACAAAAAGTTATTAAATATTGGTGAATTAAATAGGCAAAAGGGGCATGGTATGCTTGCACGTAAAGGTGGGAATTAGGAAGAGCATATGCTTGCAGATCCTAATAAAAATCTCCTGTCTTATCTCTATTAACTGTCCCTCTCTATGGATGTCATGTCAGGGGCAGCTGCTTCAGTAAACATTCTGTACATCCACTGTATGTGAGTCTAAGCAAAGTGCTCCATTGTGGAGTGCTAGTTTCTTAACTTACTCAACAATTGTTATTTAAACTCTTCCCACAAAACTCGAAGATCCATAGGGAGACAAACACGGATGTAAATAATTATAATACAGTAAAATTAATTGTAAACTATGAGGGATTTGCTAGGTGTATGATGGGAAGTGACAGGAAAGGATGTGATGGCCGAGAAGTCACCTGGGAAGCATCTCTGAAGAGGAAGTGTTTGAACTGGGCAGGGTTTGTTTCCAGGTAGACAAGGAACAGGGAAGTGCCTTCCAGGCTGAGAAAATGGTACAAGGAAAGATAATTATGAAAGAGGACAGGGTATCCAAGGAGTTATAAATCCCTTGGCATTATGGAGCTATGGGTGCAGGTAAGGAAGAGGGTTAGAGATGAGCTGGAAGGGTGGGCGGGGACTAGAAGAATATGCAGAAATGAGCACTCATTAGACCGATGAATTGTAGCAATCAGTAGTAGAAGAAAGGACTTAGTATTTAGATAAACTGGCTAGTCCCAGAGATGGGCCCCCACCCCCACCCCCAGCCGCCATGGCTCCAACTGATTGTCTCCTGTGCTTTCAGCAGGCCACTTCCCAAGTGCCTCAGCCTTCCCCTTTTTGAAGGTTCCCTTCCTAAACTTCCCCACAAGCTACCAATACACTCCATTTTTATGCTTGAGGTAAGATCAGTTCAAGCAACATGTCCTTTTGTTTCCAAGATGAGACCCTCTGTGAAAAGTTGATTTTCTTACTTTTACCTTCTGAAGTTAGCTGGGAATTTTACAGGAAGTTTGCTTTGCTTTCCTGTCACTTCCCATCATACACCAGGCAGTCCTTTTCTCTGTGGTTCTTAAAGCGATACCAGTGGACAGCAGGGCCCTGGCTTGCTTTGCTCTCAGAAGAGGCAGACCTCATTAGCCTTGTTTCTCCTCACTTTTTTAAATTATTAAATTGTTTTATTTATTTACATTCCAAATGTTGCCCCCTTCCTGATCCCCCCACAAAGAGTTTTCACCCTATCCCCCCTCCCCCTTTGCCTCTGAGAGGGTGCTCCTCCCTCCTCCCACTCCCTCACCCCCAAACCCTCATCTCCCACACCTTCTACCTTACCCTTTATTCCCCCTTCCCCAGGGCCTCAAGTCTCTACAGGATTAGGCACATCCTCTCCCACTGAGGCCAGACAAGGCAGTCCTCTGCTTCATATGTGCTGAGGGGGTGGGGGGGGTACGGGTCACCTCATGTGTGCTCTTCGGTTGGTATATGCTCTTAGTCTTAGTCACTGGGAGTGTCCAGAGGTCTGCTTAGTTGGTACTGTTGCTCTTCCTATGGGGTTACCATCCCTTACAGCTCCTTCAGTCCTTTCAGCCCTTAACTCTGCCGTAGGGGTCCCCGACCTCAGTCCAATGGATGGCTCTAAGCATCTGCATCAGTCTCAGTCAGCTGCTGGCAGAGCCTCTCAGAGGACAGCTATGCCAGGCTCCTGTCTGCAAGCACAATATGGCGTCAGTAATAGTGTCATGGTTCGGTGCCTAGCCATGGGAAGGATCCCAAGTTGGGCTGATCACTGGATGGCCTTTCCTTCAGTCTCTGCTCCATTTTTGTCTCTGCATTTATTTTAGACAAGAACAATTCTGGGTCAAATATTTTGAAGGAAGGCTGGTGACCCCATCGCTCCACTGAGGGCCTTGTCTATATACAGGAAGTGGTCTTCCCACTGTTGGGCATTTTGACTAAGGTCATCCCCATTGGGTCCTGGCAGCCTCACACATACCAGGTCTCTGGGACTTTCTAGAGGTCCACCCTGATCCCCTATACCCCACAGCTGCATATTTCCATTCATTCTCCTGTCCATCTGGACTTCTCTGTCTCTTCCCATACCTGAACCTGCCCCCCCCCCTTTCTCCTTCCCTCTCCCACCCAGGTCTCTCCCTCCTTCTGCCTTCCATGATTATTTTGTTTGTTGCTTTGAAGCATTCTCATTTGGGCCTTCCTTCTTGTTAAACTTCTTATGGTCTGTGGGTTGTATCATGGGTATTCTGTACTTTTGGCTAAAATCCACTTATCAGTGAGTGCATACCATGCATGTCCTTTTGGGTATGGGTTTCCTCACTCAAGATGATGTTTTCTAGTTCCATTCCATCCATTTGCCTGCAAAATTCATGGCGTCCTCAATTTTAATTGCTGAATAGTATTCCATTGTGTAAATGATCCACATTTTATATATCTATTCTTCCGTTGAACATCTGGGTTGTGTCCAGCTTTTGTCTATCACAAATAAGGATGCTATGAACATAGTGGAGCAAGTGCCCTTGTGGTATGGTGGAACATCTTTTGGGTATATTCCCAGGAGTGGTATAACTGAGTCTTCAGGTAGAACAATTTGCAATTTTCTGAGGAACCACCAGGTTTTGGAGTGGTTGTACCAGTTTGGAATCCCACCAGCAATGGAGGAGTGTTCCTCTTTCTCCACATCCTCACCAGCCTGTGCTATCTCTTGAGCTTTTGACCTTAGCCTTTCTGGTTGGTGTAAGGTGGAATCTCAGAGTCATTTTTATTTGCATTTTCCTGATAACTAAGGATATTGAACATTTCTTTAAGTGCTTCTTGGCCATTCAAGATTCCTCTAGGATATTGAACATTTTTTTAAGTGCTTCTTGGCCATTCAAGATTCCTCTGCTGAGAATTCTGTTTAGCTCTTGTCTTAGTCAGGGTTTCTATTCCTGTACAACATCATGACCAAGAAGCAAGTTGGGGAGGAAAGGGTTTATTCGGCTTACATTTCCAAACTGCTGTTGATCACCAAAGGATGCAGGACTGGAACTCAAGCAGGTCAGAAAGCAGGAGCTGATGCAGAAGCAATGGAGGGATGTTCTTTACTGGCTTGCCTCCCCTGGCTTGCTCAGTCCACTCTCTTATAGAACCCAAGACTACCAGCCCATAGATGGCACCACCCACAAGGGAACCTCCCCCCTTGATCACTAATCGAGAAAATGCCTTACAGCTGGATCTCATGGAGGCATTTCCCCAACTGAAGCTCCTTTTTCTGTGATAACTCCAGCTGTGTCAAGTTGACACAAAGCTATCCAGTACAGCTCTGTACCCCACTTTAAAATTGGGTTATTTGGTTTTTTTGAACTCTACCTTCTTGAGTTCTTTATATATTCGGGATATCAGGCCTCAATTGGATGTAGGGCTGGTGAACATCTTTTCCCAGTCTGTAGGCAGCTGTTTTGTCCTATTGACAGTGTCCTTTGCCTTACAGGAGCTTTTCAGTTTTGTGAGGTCCCATTTATCAATTGTTGATCTTAGAGCCCGAGCCATTGATGGTCTCTGTTGAGGAAAGTTTACCCTGTACCACTGAGTTTGAGGCTATTTCCCACTCTCTCTTCTTTTAGATTCAGTGTCTCTGGTTTTATGTGGAGGTCCTTGATTCACTTGGATTTGAGCTTTGTACAAGGTGATAAATATGGATCAATTTGCATTCTTCTACAAGCAGACCACCAGTTAGACCATCGCCATTTGTTGAAGATGCTTTCTTTTTTCCATTGTATAGTTTTGGCTTCTTTGTCAAAGATCAAGTGTCTATAGATGTGTGGGTTTAGTTCTAGGTCTTCAAATCTATTCCATTATTTGGCCTGTCTGTTTGTGTACCAATACTATGTGGTTTTTGTCACTATTGCTTTGACAGTGTGAGGTCACGGATGGTGATTCCCTCAGAAGTTCCTTTATTGTTGAGAATTGATTTCGCTATCCTGGGTTTTTTATTTTTCCACATGAAGTTGAGAATTGCTCTTTCCATGTCTGTGAAGAATTGTGTTAGAATTTGGATAGGGACTGCATTGAATCTGTAGATTGTTTTTTTGTTTTTTTGTTTTTTGTTTTGTAAGGTGGGCATTTTTACTATGTTAATCCTACCTATCCACGAGCATGGGAGATCTTTCCATCTTCTGAAGTCTTCATCGATTTCTTTTCTCAGGGACTTGAAGTTCTTGTCATACAGATTTTTCATTTGCTTGGTTAGAGTTAAAACAAGACATTTTATTAATTTCTTTCTCAGCCTGTTTATCATTTGTATAAAGGAAGGCTACTGATATGACCTAATTTTATATCCAGCCATTTTGTTAAAGATTTAAAAAAATTTTTTTTAAGATTTGTTTATTTATTTTATGAGTACACTGTAGCTGTCTTCATGCACAGCAGAAGAGGGCATTAGGTCACATTACAGATGGTTGTGAGCCACCATGTGGTTGCTGGAAATTGAACTCAGGACCTCTGGAAGAGCAGTCAGTGCTGAGCCACCTCTCCAGTCCTTTTTTGCTAAAGTTTTTTTTTTTATCAGCTGTAGGAGGTCTCTAGTAGAATTCTGGGGTCAAGTACTTATACTATTATATCGTCCACAAAGACTAATACCTTGACTTCTCCCTTTCCTGCTTGTATTCCCTTGATCTCCTTTTGTTGTCTAATTGCTCTAGCTAGAACTTCGAGAAGTAGCCTTGTCTCATCCCTGATTTTAGTGGCTTTATCTATCTTGTAAGTCTTCTGAAAGAACCAGCTCTTGGTTTTGTTGTTCTTTGTATTGTTGTCTATTGAACCTGGACACAGGATCAGACCTCTCAACTGGAAGCAGAGATATCTGGAAAGCCATAATAAACAGACACAGACTGCTTTTCGGGTACACAGGCAATTTTTCAAGTCTTAAAGCTTCTCTCTCTCTCTCTCTCTCTCTCTCTCTCTTTTCCTCACATTCTCTCCACTTACTCTACACTCACCTCACGCACACTTTACATTCTCTCTTCACTAACTCTTCACATGATCTCTCTCTCTCTCTCTCTCTGTATGTGTGTGTATGTGTGTGTCACACACATACACACACATAAACACACCCTCACTTCTCCTCACACACTCTCATATTCTCACGTTCTCTCTACTTACTCTACACTCACTTCACACATACCTCATGTGCACCTCACTTGCTCTCCCGCCTTTTTTCTTGCCTGTCTTTTACTGATACTCCAAAAGCAGGTAGAAAGAGACATTGTATAATCATTGCCAAATCAAATTCAAAAGAATAACCACATTCCACAAAGAACCAAGAATTACAATTGTTCCCCAAAGTTTCAAACTTCCTCTATTCCCAGGCCATTGGCCAAAATAATAATAATTGCAAACTTATCATTATTTAAACTTTAACTTTTGACTTATTGTACTTCAGAGCTCTGAGGTCAGCTACTTGTATTTTCTTGTGAAGTTCTAATGATAAATGACATGGGCAAAGCTGCCAGGCAGTGGCCAAAAAGACTCAGGTTAACCCTTAACTTGGCAATTCTTCTAGCTTCTGCTTCTGCACATTGCACACAGTGACTCTCCTAAGAGTCCCAGTGCTTTGACTTAATTTTACTTGTATAAAATTTTATGTATTCTATACTTGCTTATCCAGGAACCACTCTTAAAATGTGTAAAACTTATTTTATAACTTCAATAGCTTTTTCCTTTCTCAGGGTCCCAGTGTTGGCTCTATTTCATCTTCTAATAATTTCTTCAAACTTTCTTTGTAAATCAAGATTAATCTGGAACTACCATTGTGCAGTTGTTACATTGTTTCCAAGATGAGAATCACGGCATGCACCTGGGTCCTTAGGGCTGTGTTGTGCTGTGCTCCTATGCCTCAGTTTTTAATTGTTCAAGAATCATTTCATCAAAGAACATCTAGTTTCACAGAATTCACCAGAGCAGAAGGAGAAAGAAGTAAGAAAGTCAGATATAATAGAATAATTATGCACACCAAGGCCAGTTGAAAAGCAGTCACACACAAATGAAATCTATACAGCTGTTGTCCAGGGCTAAGGTTTGGAGAAATGGGAACAACTGTTTTTTACCAAGAGCTGCTGAGGGCTACTGATATGTCTCCATCCCAGCATACTGCATGCAGTCTCTTATTTCAGATGGCAGGTACCCTGGAGGGATGTGACTCCTGCTTCTCAGGGTCCCAGATACCATCCCTTTTTACAAAAAGCTGTCTCAGGCTTCTGAAATGTCTCTATCCCAGCCTGCTGTGGGCAGTTCCTGTCATGACATGCTGTCCCCAGCAGTCTTTGTTTCTAATTGGTTGACTTCAGACCCCAGTTTGGCTACCTCCTGCCTTCTATTCCTCTTGGGTGTGTTTGCTTCTTTTAGTTCTAGAGCTTTCAGGTGTGCTGTCAAGTTGCTTGTATAGGATCTCCCCAATTTCTTTTCTTTTTTTTTTTTTTTTTTTTTTTTTTTTTTTTTTTTTGGTTTTTCGAGACAGGGTTTCTCTGTGTAGCCCTGGCTGTCCTGGAACTCACTTTGTAGACCAGGCTGGCCTCGAACTCAGAAATCCACCTGCTTCTGCCTCCCGAGTGCTGGGATTAAAGGCGTGCGCCACCACATCCGGCCCCAATTTCTTTATGAAGGCACTTAGTGCTATGAATTTTCCTTTCATTGTATCCCACAAGTTTGGGTGTGCTATGTCTTCATTGTCATTGAATTCTAGAAAGTCTCTCATTTCTTTATTTCTTCCCTGACCAAGTTATCATTGAGTACAGAGTTATTCAGTTTCCATGAGTGTGTGGGCTTTCTGTTGTTTTTGTTTTTATTGAAGTCCAGCCTTAGACCATGGTGATATGATAGAATGCATGAGATTATTTCAATCTTCTTGTATATTTTGAGGCTTGTTTTTGTTTTATTTTGTTTTGTTTTGTTTTTGTCCAATTATATGGTCAATTTTGGATATGGTTCCATGAGGTGCTGAGAAGAATGTATATTATTTTGTTTTGGGATAGAATGTTCTGTAGATATCTGTTAAATCCATTTGGTTTATAACTTCTGTTAGTTTCACTGTGTCTCTGTTTAGTTTCTGGTTCAATGGCCTGTCCATTGTTGTGTTGTGTCCAACTGTATTGTGTTGAAGTTCCCCCACTATTAGTGTGTGAGGGTCAATGCGTATTTTGAGCTTTAGTAAAGTTTCTCTTTTACAAATGTGGGTGCTCTTGTATTTGGGTCATAGATTTTCAGAATTGAGACTTCATCTTGGGGGAATTTTCCTTTGATGAATATGATTCATCAAAATCATCTTTTGATTACTTTTGGTTGAAAGTCTACTTTATTGAATATTAGAATGGCAACTCCAGCTTGTTTCTTGGGACTATTTGCTTGGAAAAAATTTTCAGTCCTTTACTCTAAGGTAGTGTCTGTCTTTGTTGTTGAGATCGGTTTGCTATATGCAGAAAAATGATGGATCCTGTTTGCATATCCAGTCTGTTAACCTGTGGGTTTTTTATTGGAGAATTGAGTCTGTTGATGTTGAGAGATAAAGACCAATGATTGTTAGTTTCTCTTATTTTTGTTGTAGCTGGTATTATGTGCATGCATGTGTGAATCGCTTCTTTTGAGTTTATTGTGAGATGATTAATTTCTTGTGGTTTTTTTGGGTGTAGTTACCTTCCTTATATTGGAATTTTCCTTCTAGTATCCTCTGTAGGGCTGGATTAGTAGAAAGATATTGTTTAAATTTGTTTCTTTTTTTCTCTTGGGATATCTTGGTTTCTCCATCTATGGTGAAGGAGAGTTTTGTTGGGTATAGTAGCCTGAGCTGGCATCTGTGTTCTCTTAGGGTCTACATGACATCTGTCCAAGATCATCTGCTTTTTAGTGCCTCTCTTGAGAAGTCTGGTGTAGTTTTGATAGTTCTGCCTTTATATGTTACTTGGTCCTTTTCCCCTTACAACTTTTAATATTCTTTCTTTGTTGTATACATTTAGTGTTTTGATTATTATATGGTGAGAGGATTTTCTTTTCTGGTTCAATCTATTTGGTGTTCTGTAGGTTTTTTGTATGTTTATGGTCATCTCTTTCTTTAGGGTAGGGAAGTTTTCTTCTATGATTTTGCTGAAGTTGCTTGGAAAACTTTTTTCAGTCCTTTACTCTGAGGTAGTGTCTGTCTTTGTTGTTGAGATATGTTTCTTATATGCAGAAAAATGATGGATCCTGTTTGCATATCCAGGATCTTTACTTTTTGGAGTGGAAATCTTTACTCTCTTCTATTCCTATTATTCTTATGTTTGGTCTTTTTAATGTGTCCCAAATTTCTTGACTGTTTGGGGTTAGGAACTTTTTACACTTTGTATTTTCTTTGACTGATGTCTCAATATCTTCTATGGTATCTTCTACACCTGAGATTTTCTCTTCCATCTCTTGTATTGTAGTTGCTGAATTCCTTCCTATGTTTTCTATCTCCAGGGTTTCTCCATTTGTGATTTCTGTTTGTTTCTATTTCCATTTTTAGGTCTTGGAACTGTTTTGTTCAATTTCTTCATCTGTTTGATTACATTTTCCTGTATTTCTTTAAAGGATTTGTTTCCTTTTAAAAGGCTTCTATGTTGCCTGTGTTTTTCTATATTTCTTTAAGAGAGTTATTTATATTCTTAAAAGTCTCAATGATCTGCATGAGATGGGATTTTAGGTCGGAATCCTGCTCTTCAGGAGTGTTAGGGTATCCAGGGCTTGCTGTGGTCGGAGTACTGGGTTCTGATGGTACCAAATTACATTGGCCATCTCATTATCTCTGGTGTTAATTGGTCTGGGTATCTTGGTTAGGAGCAGGCCTCATTGAAAGCAGGTAGAACTGTGTGACTTAGGTTGGAGCTGGCTTCCTGAGAGGTAGGCAGTGCTGTCTCTGGCTAGGCCAGACTTCCTGTGTCCATGGTTAGAACAGGCCTCCTGTGTCCCTGTGTCTTTGTGTCCCTGGTTAGAATAGACCTCCTGGGAGACAGGTTGATTTTGGTGTCTGGGGTAGGCAAGATCTGCCACTAGTTTACTTGGAGGTGCAGACAAGAAAGACAACGGGGCTCAGGCAGAACAGGAAAGATAGCATGCCTGCTGAGCTCTGTGGGGGTCCCAGCTGATGTAGATACTGGACCGGGCGGGGTCTCACCTGTATTCCTAGTTATGGCAGACCTCCTTTGAGGCAGATAGGTTTGGGGAGAGTGAGGGCACACCAGTCTGCCACAGGTTCAGGTGGAAGTGCAGATTGGAAAGATGTTGGGGCTCAGGCAGAGCAGGATAGATGGCTGGGGGAAGGGCAGCTAACCTGTATGGTTCAAGAATCTCAGGTCTGATGGAGGCTGCTCAGAGAAGAGTGGCATGGTCCAGAGGGCTCAGAGAGCAGGGAAGACGGGTGGGGGAAGGGCAGCTTACTTGTATGGTTCAGGAACATGATGGAGGTGTCTTCTTAGCCTCTTGTTGGAGCAGATGAAATCTCTACTTAGGAAAGTCTTTTTTACTTTATAGTTGACCAACATGCCACTTTGTTTGACATCAAAACTTGCCCTCTCTATAAAATACGCATGCATCTTTATGACCGTGGAAGGATATAGATGCTAAACCTAGGCCGCTGTTGCCTTCCACCTTCCTCCTACCCCAGGGCTACTGAGAGGCTGTAAATGTATAATTATGTGCTTGGATTGGGAGACAGGATGCAAACAGAAACTAAATGAAAGGGCATGAAGAATGGAGAGGAACAAATGAACATTTCAAAATGTTCTGCTGTTTAACAACAAAACAGCGTTGCCTATGCGGTCCTGTATTAATTTTACAATTGTTTTGGGTATTTTCTATTTTATTTTTAAAATCTATTTGTAACAGATAGTGTATATTTATTGTTAAATCTTTTCCTCGGGAGTGCATAATAGGTTTTTGTAGAGGTAGTGGCATTGGTACAGACTGGGGTTTTGTTGTGGTAGTTGCAGGGCCCCACTCAGTCCAGGCATGTCTCATGTCTAAGTAGATGAGGTGGTCTTGAATTTCTTATCCTCCTGCCTCCAAAGCCTAAGTGCTGGAATTACCAGCATATACCACTTTGACCCATTTCGGTGGTACTGAGGACTGAATGCAGAGCTTCAAGTTAGATGAACCAAATGGAACCACATACAAGCTCCAATGTGGTTCTTTGTAGTCACAGAAATTCCAGCAGTGATTATGCTTCGTTTGAACATGAGTAATTATCCAGAAGCCTTACTTCTTGCCAGAATGTTCAGGGTGTAGGCTGTCAGTCTTCTGCTGCGGCTGCTGATTTTTGGATCCCTGAAAGGGATTGGCATTCAGTAATCTTTCCTTCCTCTCTTTTTCTTCCCTCCCTTCCTTCTTTGTTTCCCCTCTTTCCTTCCTTCCTTCCTTTTCTTTTCTTTTCTTTTTTCTAAGGAAAGGTCTCCCTAGAGTTCATGCTGACCTTGAATTCATGGTGATTCTTTTGCTCAACCTCCTGGGTGAAGGGAGTATGGGTGTGAACCACTATGCCTGGCTCACATAGCATTCTTTTCTACGCATGCCTTGTGACTTCTGGGCTGGGCGGTGGTGGTGCACACCTTTAATCCCAGCACTTGGGAGGCACAGGCAGGCGGATCTCTGAGTTCGAGGCCAGCCTGGTCTACAGAGAAAGTTGCAGGACAGCCAGGGCTACACAGAGAAATCCTGTCTCGAAAAAACAAACAAACAAACAAACAAACCAACCAAAAAACAAAACACACACACACACACACACACACAGAGAGAGAGAGAGAGAGAGAGAGAGAGAGAGAGAGAGAGAGAGAGAGAGAGAGAGTTTTGTAGACTATCACCAGCCCAGAAGGTGGGAGATCCAGGGCGCAGGAGAAAAATGTGAGAGTTTTAATATGTTGCTAGTTTACTTTATGCTGACATTTTCTTTCCTGAGTCACCAACCTAGACACACACTATAGCAATCATCACCAGGTTAAGAAGTGTGGTGTGCTGACTAATATTTTGTCAATGTGACACAAACTAGAGTCAACTGGGACAAGAGGACCTTCAACTGAGTAATAACCTACATTGGATTAGCCTGTGGGCATCCCAATGGGGGACATTTTTTGAATGATGGTTGACTTTTGATTGACGGAGGCTTGGTCCACTGTGGGTGGGACCTCTCTGGGTAGATGGTCTTTGGTTATATAAGAAAGCTAGCCTTACTCAAGGCTTGGAAAGCAAGTTAGTGGGCAGCATTCCTCTATGGCTCTGCTTCTGTTCATGCCTGCAGGTTCCTGTCTGAGTTTCCACCCTGACTTTCCACAATGGGGGCTACGATGTGGAAGTATAATCAAGGAAATCCTTTCCTCCTCAAGTGTTTTTTTTTGTTGTTGTTTTGTTTTGTTATTTTTAAGGTTTATTTATTTATTTTATGCATATGAGTACAGCACTTTTGCTCTCTTCAGACACACTGGAAGAGAGAACCAGACCCCATTACAGATGGTTGTGAGCCACCATGTGGTTGCTGGGAATTGAACTCAGGTCCTCTGGAAGAGCAGTTGGTGCTCTTAACCTCTGAGCCATCTCTCCAGCCCCTCAAGTTGCTTTTGATTCGTCTTTTATCCCAGCAACAGAGACACAAAACAAGACACGTGGGCAGAACCAGGGCTCTCTGACCTGAATACACTCAGATTTTTTTCTACTTATTGTGGGGAAATTCTGCTAATTTAGGTTGAAGTCTACCATTGATCCATCCATTGATCTACCATACGATAGTCTCTCGGTTCAGAAAGTAATGGAAGACTCCCTTCATTAGTGGGGCTTCTTCTTCTCTGACTTTGGGGAAATCTAGGCCCTCACATATGTCTCTACTTGATTAGACTTCAGGATCAATTGTCTTTTTCCTGATAAGAATGTGTTCAGCTAGCTGAGATTCCTGAAATGCTTCTCCATGCTAATGGGACATTTTGGTACCCTAAGCCTTCAGCCAATGACCTTTGCCCATCCTGGATGTTCTTACCTTGAGTCCCGTCCCCCCCCAAACTTTATAAGCCTGAATCACCCTATGTAAAGTTGATCTGCCCCCTTGTATCTGGTCCCAATGTGGTTATTCCACATCTGTACTCACAGGGCTTCTGAGTGCCACCCCCCCCATCATCTCTGCTCCCTTCCCCCTAGTGAACCTTATTGGCCATTGATCCACAAGGGCAGGGAGACCTACAGCTCATATCATTTCCTTCTTTGCTATAGAAACTTGGAATTCCACAGTCCACAAAAGATGGAGGCGAAAAGGAAGAGGCACCGAAGAGAAAAACCAGCAAAGGAATCCAGAGACAACAGTGAGAAATGAGTGTGAAGGAGAAACCAGCACCTTTAAAACATTTTGAAAGTGTTCAAAAGCAAAGGTTTAGATTTAGTCAACAAGAAAAAGAGACTAAAATGTCACATTTGCCTGCTGTCTTCATACACCTGCATCCCACCCTCACCTGTCTCCCCCTCCCCAAGCCTTTTTGATACAGAAAATTTCAGCTGTGTATAAGGAGAGCCGTCTTACAAAGTCACAAGCACTATGCTGTTTATTTGACTTAGGTGGTATGTTATTTTGGGGGGGTTCCTCCAATCAAATAGGAAATTGCTTCTAATGCCTTATTGCTGTGGAGTGATGTTGTCCATCTTTTAGAGGCTGCCTGAGATAATGTTTAAAGGTGGGATCAGAATTTGAATTCAGCTCCTACTGCTATCCTCACAATGGAGGGAGCTCATGTCATGGCCTTCCTAGGACCACTTTGTGGTCTTGTTCATGTATCTACTTTATTTTCTATGGCTTTAAAAAAAAAAAAACCTGTACCTTACTGCTAATATTTGCTGGTTTTCTTAGCTTTCCCTCTTCTGTTGTATACGAATGTAGCTGATAGTCATGTAAATGCTGGTTTGTTAAGCTTGGCAGTGAAGAAAGCTTAGTTCATCCTTCTTTATTATAGAGTTGCCTCCTCCTTAAGTGTATCTTACAGGAAGGCACCATAATCCCTGCAAATACTGCTATTCTTCTGTTATTTCTTTTCTGACATACCCTTCCCTCCTTTCTTCCTTCCTCCCTCCCTTCCTCCTTTCCCCCTTCCTCCCTCTTTTCTTTCCTCTCTCCTTCCACCATCCCTTCCCCCTCCCTCTCTTCCTATCTCCTTCCCACCCTCCCTTCTTTCCTTCCTCCCTCCCTCTTTCCCTTCCTTCTTCCCTCCCTTCCTTCCCGATATAAGAAACCCCTCTCTCCCCTCATCATTAGCTCGCAAGGGAAGCACCTAAGTTACCTTTGTCCAATGATGGCCTTTCTTTTAGAGACATGCTTTTTATAAGAACCTAGCTTTGATGTTTGTGTTTCCAGTTTTGCTCCCATTCCTTGATGCTGGAGCTGATTTTCCTCAGAAGTTCTCATCCTCGTAACTTTATTTCCCAGAGGCGAGTACGTGCTCTCTACCTGGCTGTATTATGAAACACCGGGTTTGCCTGACCCACCCCTCCTCAGCTGCACCACCCAGGACATTTAAAAGATGCAGCGGGCCTGGCTGGAGGTTAGAAGAGCTGTGCTGGTTCCAGGTGAACTTCAGCCAACATGGAAGCCCCAAGGCCAGGCAGTAGAGCTTCCTCTCCGAACCTCCTTGAGGTAAGTTTTCACTGGATTTTTTTTTTTTTTTCTGCTGGCTTTTGTGATGCCACTGTTGTGCCCTTAATTTTTTTTATGCTTGCCATATAAGTCTGGGGTATTTCAGTGTAGAGTTGCATAAATGAGGGTGAGCAGCAGCAGGCTCACTTTTGTTTGTAAAATCTACTTTATACTGTATGCCTTGATGAAAGTACTTCCTAGGAATTACCTTTACTTCTTGGTTGGCCAAAAGTGAACAGGGAGCTTGAAGGCAAGTGAAGATGAAATAACATGTTTAATTCGTGACATACATGCACCTTCCGAATGTCTTATGTGCCGTACAACCCATCTTTCTAACAGTTTGAGTCCCATGATTTATATCAGCTATTATTTAACACATTGTCAACATGCATTCAATTGACAATTGGAAAATAGACAGATTTCAGATAGAATGTAGCTTTGTGAGCTCTGGGTATTTGTATACTTGTTTCTCAGCTGTGTTTCTCACACTGGGATCTGCTCATAGAGATAGAAGTGACCTATCACTCAATGGATGGTCATTGATGACTGGCTGATTGAACAAACAATGCAAAACAAAACAAAACAAAACAAAACAAAACAAAAAAACCCCAAATGTTTTGAAGTGATTAGTGTATTTGTGGCAGGAGTTGTTTTACAAACTTACATACTTTGTGAGTGCAGTGACGTTCATTCTTCATAACAGAGCTCTGGGAAACCTGAGTCAGAGAGTTACATTGTTGTGCGCACAGACTGGGCAGCTATTTTATGTCCTAGATATTTTTTCTTTAAAGGAGGCATGTGGTTTGTTCACATCTGTTCTCTTTTTCTCTTGGTTATAAGGTTAAAAAAAAGAACTCTGGCATATAAAGACTATGAGTCCATTTCATTGATTAGCTTTTCCTATGTGAATTACAGGCTATGTTTTAGGAATCTCTAGGGAATGGGTATGCAGTCATTGAACCCCAGAGCTTAGCCTGGAGGTTGTTAGTACAGTCAGGCCCTAGGGTGGGTGGGTATGCTTGTGCCCACAGCTTACAGGGAGTGTCAATCACAGTCTCACTTGAGTTCCATTTCTTTAAAATTTATATTTGTTATTATTTTCTTTATTTTCACCCTTCTGGGCTAGTGGTAAAAATATGGGTGTTAAAGACGAAGAGCTGGGTTGGTGAGATGGCTCAGCAGGTAAGAGCACCCAGATGCTCTTCTGAAGGTCCTGAGTTCAAATCCCAGCAACCACACGGTGGCTCACAACCATCCGTAAGGAGATTTGACTCCCTCTTCTGGTGTGTCCGAAGACAGCTACAGTGTACTTATATATAATAAATAAATAAATCTTTAAAAAAAAGATGAAGAGCTGAGATTCTGGTGGAAGACTGAGCCTCCACCTCCCTCTTTTTATCCTCTTAGCTTAGAACACACTTCCTCTGCTGTTCCTCCAGCAATAAAACTCAAGTAGACACCAAATGCAGACTTGGCAGAGGGCTCTCCCAGCGGGGAGCATCACCTTCCTTGTATGGTGTCAGCAGCCTCGGTTTCAGTGATGTGAGCAGTTGTGCTGTGTCTGCAAGAGGAAGACCAGAAGTTCTGTGAGAGGCTTTTAGCCAGTATATACAGGGCTATAAAATGCATGTTACTCAGCCCTAATACTTTTATGTTGTAGCTGAAGTGTTGTGGGATTTCATTTTATAAGAACTTAACTTCAACACATAAATTTTTCTCAGGTCAACTAGACTTGGAGCTTTTTCCCCCTCTTGTAACTCATTCAGAGTTCATTCCAGGTGATCTTTTCTAAAACTAGTCAATTAGGGAAGGCACTCTAGAACGGTGGGCAAATGCACACAATTGCACGTAAGGATCCAGCTCTAACTGGCTTTTTCTCTGAAATAAGCCAAAATCCTCAGTTTCATTTTGTTGGTTAAGTGAAGGAATCTCTTGATGTGAACTGTGACACAGTATCCGAGATCTCAGGTTCTGTTTGGGTGGGAGACCATAGGCCTGTCATTCCCACTTTATGAATAATAGAAAACTAAGAAAACTAAGTATTCGAATGAACCCTACTATGTATCCAGGAAGTGTTAAGCAAATCTGAGTATAATTTAATTTAATCTAGCCAAACCACTTAGTTTCTAGAGGAGTGACTTCAGTCATATAACTTGTCATAGTGTTACTGTCAACCATGGTCTTGGTCACCTTTCAGTGGTAGTGAGAGGCAGAGGAGGCAGATGTTTCCAGAACACATTCTCTCTCTCTCTCTCTCTCTCTCTCTCTCTCTCTCTCTCTCTCTCTCTCTCTCTCCCTCCCTCCCTCATTCCCTATTGTGATAGCCATGTATATCTTGTGGCAGAATTGGTGATTGTCGTACTCAGTCATGTGTTGGTTGCAATTGGGATTCAACACAGACAGAAAGCCCTTAAAGAAAAAGAGGGTGCTCACAATTTCTCCTTCAGACTTTGCTTTTCAAGTCATGACAGTTGTTCATTTAGTGAAGGAAGTTGGGTGGGGGAGGTCTCTTTAAGCAACCAAAATGATGGGGGGCTAGTCCACACTCCACATGGGAGTCTGATGGACAAGTGGTATGAACTACCCTAGGAGTCTGCTCTGCAAAGAGTCTGCTTAGGAAGGGAGTCGCCCAAGTGGAAGCTCTTGTTCTTCCTGACGGCTGGGCTGCCTCTGACTCCACTCTTCCTGTGAACACTAGGTATGCCTGGCACCAATCTTAGTTCTTCAGTCCTAGTATTTCCCACACTGGTTAGCATGGGTTTAGAGGTGGACAGAACTGACTTTGGTCTCTGCTCTGTACTGATTACTAATGTATCATTACTTAATCTCTCCCATCCTTAGTCACCGTTCTGGTAAGATGGGAAGGATCCCACAGAGTTGTGGGAATTCAATGACACAAATTATGCAAAGTTCTCAGGTGCGTGCTTACCATATAGTGTGAGTTCAACCCACAGTGGCAATCGTCACCTCTTCCTTCTCCCCTTCAACCCATTTCCTTCTAGCAGGTTCATCCTTCTACAGACTGGCTCTGTTGCTCAGCTCTGCCTCATCTCCAAAGAGGAATCATGCAAGTGTGGTGAAAAGCCATTGTCTTCAATGGGATGCTTGGGATACCGCATGCTATCTGTGTGATTCTGGGGAGTTGATGAACTGCCCTCTGCTCCAGTTTTCCTGTTTGTAAGACAGGAATAATCATACTACCTTAGAAGGTTATGGAGTTCACATTTTTTTAACACCAGTGGCTCATTTTAATTAAAAACCTCAGTCAATATGAGTATTTGGTAAATGAATGGAAACTCACATGTGTTTTCTTGGTTTATGAACGAATGCTCCCAGTATTTATTTCCTGTCTTTGTTTTTCATCTGGAAGTTTCTGCTCTTAATGTCGAGGGACAGTTTGGTAGGTGGCGCAGACCGTTTTTGCCTGGGTCAGTAGTAGGTGGACCTAGGTAGAAGCTCTGTGGAGACCAGTGTTGTCAGACTGGTTGGTTGGACCTTCCAAGAGTCCTGACGCACAACTGGGGATTCATTCTTGTATTTCATCCCAACTAAGAAGCACCCCCAATGTTACAATAACATAATTTTTAGGGTTAAGATGCATTTCCATTCTACTCAAGGCTAAAGAATTCCCCCATGGCTCTCCATAAACCCTGCTCATCATTCCCCTTGTTGCTTTATATTCGGCAGCTCACACTCCTTCTTCAGACAGTCTCTGAAGCAGATTCTATTGCTATCCCCATCCCCCTTTTACAGATGAGGAGGCAAAGCGGCAGGAGGTTAGCTAATTTCCATAGATATGGAAATAAATAAATAAATGGTAGATCTGCTAAGAAGGGATTTGAAACCTAGCCCCAAAGTCCACCCCTTTGACCTTTGTTCTAAACATGAACATAGGCAATACAGGACATCGGGGTTATCTTCTAAATAAATTCAATCACCTTTGACTATAAAGGAATGAACTCTGAGTAAGTTGATTTGGTACTTGCAGAGAGTTAACTTTGCAAGGACCCACACTCCTGCTCAATATGTACCCCTTCCTGATACTTTGTCTTACCTCAACAGTAAAACTGGGTCACGTACTGGATTCAGCTCACATACTGCTGAGTTCAGGGTTGGATGGAGCTATGTGAGGGATGCTACTGTGGCTGAAGGGTGAGACAGAGACTCCGAGTCTCCACCCCCTTTTCAACGTGCATGGTCTTGCTTTTATTTATTTACCTGCCAGGATTCTAAAAAGGATTTTCTTCTAAGAAGTCTCTGCCTTTACAAAAATTTTCAGAATCTCCTTCCTAGATCTTTCGGAATCTCTGACCTAGAGAAGGGATGGATAAGAACTTCTGGGGCAACTCTTATTAAACATAATTTCTGCTCAGCTCTTGGTGTGAGATTGGCAGTGTGCTGTGAGAAAACTTAGTCTTCCAGTCAGTACCCAGCATGGGTGTCACACATTTATGAACCACCAGCGTTACAGAGAGTATCAATACGGAACAATGCCTGGGAAAGCATGGATTGAAGTACTAGTCACCAGGGTGCCCGATGGCGCGCTCTCTGAAGTTTATAAGGTTATATGTTACAATAAAAGGGATTGTGTACATTCATAAGCCTTTGCTTTTATACTTTCACTTTTTTACTAGATATTTTCTTTATTTACATTTCAAATGCTATCCCGAAAGTTCCCTAT